>NC_133769.1:51594678-51628255 GCF_003597395.2 Chelonoidis abingdonii | reverse complement strand
ATTTGCGGCCACACTAACCCTAATCCGATATGGTAATACCGATTTTAGCGCTACTCCTCTCGTTGGGGAGAAGTACAGAAACCGATTTAAAGAGCCCTTTATATCGATATAAAGGGCCTCATAGTGTGGACGGGTACAGCGTTAAATCGGTTTAACTTTGCTAAAATCAGTTTAAACGCGTGTCTGTTGGCCTTTCTTCTGAGACTGCCAACAAGATGCTCATTTATTGTGACATTTTGGTTAAGTGTTAACTGAGAGCTAAGAAAGATAATTAGTGAACTATAGCCAAATACTGTATGGCACATGCTACAGTACAAATTAATGTAGTACCTGTGTTGCCAACGGTAAGCTGAAAAGAATAAGTAAAAGAGAGTTGTCTCAGTGCTTAGAGCTAGTCAAAAGGGTAACTTTTTTATTTAAAAAAGAGAGAGAAATAATTTGATACAATGCAGATTTTCATGAATGTTACATTAAATTCTATCTGCTGTTAATTTCTGTTGCTTTTCCAGGTGAAGTTCTGAACACCTTATTTTGCTTTGTTTTAGTAATAAGGTAAAACATTAGCTTATGTGCAGTATTAGCAGATTTAACATAATCATTTTTACTGTTAGTTCAATTAAAATTCATCTTTGTGTTTACTTTAAAGGGTACTGTTGAATAGGCTGATAGCTAACACAATTACAGTACACATAGGGGTACATGTTAAGCTGCACGCCTCCCATTGATTTTAATGGAAGTTTTCTGGCTAAATCTCCATGCAGTGCTTTGAAAATGTTCCCCATAGAGTTAAGAAAGCCACTATATTAAGTTGGTTTTAGAGTGTAAGCATAGGGATGTTTGTGTAAGTTTGTTGAGAAAGCATAATCAAAATAATAAAATGCAAAATAAAAAGATTTATATTGAACTAGAGCCTCTGCTGGTGTAAATCTGCATTGCATCATTGGGTGAAGTTATACTGATTTCTACCAGCTGAGGATATGCCCATTAAATATAAATTGAATGTATTAACATAAGGTAATATTGAGAGACAAATCAAAAATAGAATTACTCACGAGTTATGGCTACACCGTTGCCTTGACATGCCATGTTGTACCTGCATTCCACACCGTGTTTCTCAATCTTGTTGCTGTTTTAACTTCAACTGGCTTATTCACTCCTATTAAGGTGAATGGGGATTGTGTGTTACTCTCCCCTTAAAATTTTATTTCAACTCATCTTACCTCTTAATAAGATTTGCAGTGCCATTATGGCTTCATCATAAACACATACGGTGAATAGCTGTTGGCATGGTCATCTGCTAATTTACAAACAAAAACATCTTGTCCAATTCATTATATTTTCAAGATCACTAAGTATATTTTATCCACTTTAAGAACTTAACTGCCTATTTTTAAGGGGGGAAAATTGCTATTTTTCATTTAGAGTGGTGGGAGCAAGGAAATGTATTTTTTATTGATCCTCATCTTCTAACATGGGACTTTTGCTCAAGCTTGGAAAGCTTGGAAACTAATTGACTCACTTTTTAGCTACAGAGGAAATCCTCTGAAGCTAATCCTACCCTTTTGTCTGAGTCCGTTCTATCTCTTATATTTAAAACTTTCTTCTTCCAGTCATCTAATAGTCATGAAATGTAACAATGACAGCCAAACCATTTGGGTCTTGAGCTACAAAATATGTTGTTTACGTGAATCCAGATTGTTCTTTGGCATCCATTCCCACCATTATTAGCCCATTCTGAGTATTTTCAAGATAAATCCAAAAACAGCAAATGAAGTCTATAATGATAAAAACCTCTCCAAGTATGACAGAATGATTGCACACATGATTGCCCTCATTCATATCCCATGGACATTTCCTCAGTTCATCTGAGCAGGGGTAGAATTGTTGTGATGAAGTGCTAGTTAACCTCAAGCAAATGAAGCAACTGAAGTCTAAAAGGGATCTGGATACTTATTTTATCAGCCATTTGTCATAGCAAAACAAGACACAGACGTTATTAACTTATAGGCTCCAATCTCTGGCTATATTTCACTCCTAGTCCTGGATTTCAGAAAGACAAGAATTCAGCTCCTTTTTCCATGCCTGGCTGTCACAGAGAATAAGAATCGTCTGCATTTGAAAGGTATTTAGATATGTATTTACACAAAAGATATGAAAGTGAATTGTCAGGTCACATCAAAGTGCTCTGCCATTTCCATGACCCCAAAATCAGGCAGCAATAATTGTCGAACCCCCACTACGCTGGTAAAAGAGAAAACCACAGCATTCCTTGGCAGAGAGCACTAGAGTGACACTTTTCTGTTCATTGTGGAGAAAGCTCATCACCACCACCAAGCTCTATCCTCTTTCATATATGATGTTAAATGAGCCACAAATGAAGGCTACTCCTTAATGTCTAGTATCTTAAGACAGTTTCTGCAGGGCGAGGCAGGTTCTCTCACCTCTTACCACCCCACTGCTTGGACGGGGCATACCTTGTCACTGACAGTAAAGGACCTTGTCAACTTTTATACACTTATCTATAAAATTTTCTTCTTTTTCAAAATATGAGAATTACTTGTCCCATGAAAGAGGAACAGATGCAAAAATCTGTATTAAAATAATGTTGAGTTTGGGACAGCAGCCAACAAAGTTAATAAAATTAAAAGCTAATGCTGACACTTTCTTTCACTTTCCTATTCTGCTGAGCTATTTAATTAGTCTTGTATCAGATCATGATAATATTCACCATGTATATTGAAATATCTAGGCACAACAGGACAAAGCCTTACTCTCAAATTCCCTTACAATATCAATTTATGTAATAATTCTAGTTTCCTTGGGGACAGATCCTGCTACTTCTCTATGGCTTCAAAGTTACTTGATACTGCAGAACAGACACATCTCCACTGCAGAAAGGGAAATAGGATTTGGCTTCTGTAAAGAAAATTCACGTTTTTTTCAATCAGCGAGAATGATTTGAGTGTAACAAGTGGAACCAGTAGATATCACTAATAAGGACTTTCAAAAAGCCTTTGACAAAGTCCTTCAAAAGAGTTTATTAAGGAAACTAAATAGTCCTGGGAGAGAGTTAAAGTTCTGTCATAGGTTAGACACTGGTGAAGTGAAAGAAGATAGAGTAGGAATAAATGGTCAATTTTCAACATGGCAAAAGGTTAACATTTAGTTACACCGATAATCTGTACTCAGAACAGCATTGTTTAACATATTTATTAATGTTCTGGATAAAGGGCTGAACAAAGAGGTGGCAGAATTTGTAGATTACACAAAAATAATAGGTAATTGGATGCTATGACAGCAGATAAAATTCAGTATTGACAATGTAAGGTAATGCACTTTGGAAGGGAATAATTTAAACTACTCATAAGCAGTGATAGGTTCAAAATTAACTGGTAATAACTTAGGAAAAAAGCATTTTTGTGAACAACAATTCAATGAAAACCTCTGCTCCTGTGTACGGAAGTAAAAAAAGCAAACAAACTATCAGGATGTATAAAGAATTATTAGAAAATTATACTGAAAAATATTATAATGTCATTATTTAAATTGAAGATCACGATTTCACTTTGAACACTGTGTTCATCTCTGGGCACTCCATTTTAAAATAAAAAATGCCGTGGAGTGGCCTGAAGGAGGAGCATTCCTTTTTCCAGTCTGCACAGACATCCTCAGCATGCAGTCCAACCATTATGTACTATGCAGTGATTTTCAGGAATCCGCCCTCTGTGTGTATATGCATCTCCCAGGGAAGTAGCCATGAGTTCTCAAGAGAGAACTAAGTTTCCTTAATGTTATCTATAGGTGTTTATGTATGTGTGTTTGTCCTGTGTGAATAGTACTTTTGTCAGCAAAACCATGATTTCAACACCAAATAATTAATTAGTCCACTTTCTATGTACAATGTACAGTACTATGATTTTTCTTTAACTTGCTATTAATAATCATCTAAACAAACAATATGCTTGTTGGCCAAAAAGAATATACCTGACTATACCATTTGTGCAGAATTTTCACTTCTGGGTATTGTGCCCTCTAGCACAAAAAAGGCATCCTTCATCAAGCTCAAAGGATTTTGGTTCCTGTACACGGCAGATCACCAAGCACACTAATCATTACCCTTGTACCTTTCAGTGAGTTCCTTTTTGACTGCAGACATCTCAGGAGCTCTCTGTAGATGCTGTTCTACAGCAGATACTGTTTGTTTTTTGTTTTTTACTTTACATATCTTTTACTTGGGTGGACATGGGGCTTTATCCCTGTTGCTGCTCCAAGTGTTGCCATAGTATGGGTCTCTGGAAAACTAGGAGGAAGAATCTTACTTTTTTGGCCTCGGTCTTTCCATTTGGCATAAAGTACTTTGATGCCTTTGTTCAACCTTCAGATAACTGTTATTTTAAGAGATTATTCTGATTGACATTGAAATGTATTTAAATAAGCAGGGGAGTATTGCCTTCTATCTCCTATGTCAGGACATTTGGGAGTTATGGGAGTGTGTTCTTTGCCACAAGACATTCTTCATGGCTCCAGACCTAGCGTGCAAGAAGTACACTATTAGAAGCCATCTGAGTCAACTGAGATAGATCCTCACATATGGGCCCTAGGTTGGGTCTCTCATTCCATCTCAGTCCTTTTCTCTGGCAGCTTGAAGACTAACAGGAACATAGGGATGTAGGACTGGAAGGGACTTCCTGGGTCACTGAGTCCAGCCCCATGAATTGCAGACATCCCTGTCATATCACAAGATAATGCTCCATAGTCATGAAGTGTCCGAGTGCATATCTTATGTTCTTCTGACCTGTTTGAAGCCATCTACCAGAAGAATTAACGTTTTTAGTGGAAATATTTGCAATATATTGCAAAAAACAAAAAACAAAAAAAAAACAGGCTCTAGGGGGAGACTTAGTTTTCTCACACAAAAATAAAACCTACATCCTCATGAGAGTCTATCTTGAAGACTAATACCATCTGGATTCATTTGGCAGCTATTCTGGCCTGTCATAAACTAGTCAAAAGTTTGACCCATTGTCTCTGCAGCCCCCATCATCGGGTTCATGCCAGACTTGACACTTAAAAAAAAAACCTGTTATATGATATTAGTGCTCAAGTTTCTTGAATGGAAAGTTGGTTTCTTGGTGGCAGTGACTTTGGCTCATAGAACAAATGAACTCTCAGACCATAAACCAGAATTTATGAGAAGGTACTTCTACAGACTCATTGGAGATTGTTTGTTTTCCAAGGTTCTGTCAGAGGCCTGGGCTACACTAGTGGGGGGGTTCGAACTAAGATACGGAACTTCAGTTACGCTTTCTCCTTTTCAAATTCTTGTGCCTCATGTGGCCTAAAATTGGAAGATCATGTGAAGGGTCACTCTACCTTCGTGACATTTCTGTCACAGACGTATGAGAGGCAGCTACATGGTGTTCACTCCTACATTGACAAGACATTATTGACTAGATTTAGCTTTCAGGGAGGAATCCCACTTTGGTCGCTCAGTCATGCAGAACATGTTTTCAAAGTAGTGGAGCTCAAACTCTCTGTCCCTTAGACTTTGGTTGCTTTCAGAGTATCCTTTATATGAGCTAGACAATTTTTTGAGTTTTTGAACCCATCTCACTGGCTGTCAAAGTGGTTGTATGATGCTTTTTGAGATGCAGCTTATCGTTCTCTTTTATTAGATTAAAAACATACTTGTTCATATTGTTGACAGTGGGCTTGTAGTTGCAACCTGTGGCAGTTGTTAAGGTTACATTTTCTTTTGGGACATCCCTCAAGCTACTCCCTGTCCTGAAGTGAGAATCTGACGAAGTGGGTATTCACCCACGAAAGCTTATGCTCCAATATATCTGTGAGTCTTTAAGGTGCCACAGGACTCTTTGTTGCTTCATAGAGGATATCTTAAGAGAAGGAACAGATACTTTACTTTGTAATTCTGTTTCTCTGAAGATGTCATTGTACAGATTTCCCACTTACCAATTCACTTCTACATCATATTTAAAAACTTTTTTTTAATCTTACACTTTGATTAATTAGTTGTTTTGCCTTCCACTTCAACTGTTTTGTGATTCATTTATGGTGTGGTGGCTTCACTTCCCACTCATTCAGAAACTGAGATCTCTAAGGGTAGCTGATTAGAGTTATGGGTGGTATTGGTGTAAGTGTGTGTGGCTTGTGCCCAGACTTGACTACCTCTTCTCTCGGGGACCAAATATCTCGTAGAGTTTGAGAAATTCCAGCAGTCTTGCTCTAGAGAGGATCATATAGAATATTCAAGGAAGCAGAACTATGAGGTAAGTATTTTTTCCTTCTTCAAGCAGATTAATGTTTGAACAGCAGAATTAAAACCCCATCATAAAAAGCTCAGAGACAAAAATGAGAATAGGTGCATGCTTATTTTACGAAGCAATTCATAACAAATTGTAGATTAAACATATTTGTAATAATAAACAAAATGTTACCTTACCTGTATTGTTAATGTATGATAAGTTTTATTATTTAAAATTCAATTTAAAGAATCTAATTTTCACCATTTACAATACATTACCCATTTAGGTTTTTATACTTCACTCACTTTGATTATAAAAATAGTCCATTCAATTTCACATTTCTTTCCAAGTCATGTTCACTTTCTGGTTCTCATTAAGTATTTTTTTTTTTTTTTGCTTCCTGGAAGCAGAGAGACTATACCTCAGTCACTGAGCTCTAATGTTTCCTTTTTTTTGCTGTTACAGCAGCTAGCCCTGAGACTCTGAAGAAAGTTCCAATTTTAACAAGGAAACTGTAAGGGTATTTCTACACTACCTGCCTGATCGGCAGGCAGCAATCAATCCAGCAGGGGTTGATTTATCGAATCTAGTTTAGATGAGATAAATCGACCTCGGAGCACTCTCCTGTTGACTACTGTACTCCACCGTCGTGAAAGGCACAGGTGGAGTCGATGGGGGAGCGGCAGCAATTGACTCATCACGGTGAAGACACCATGGTAAGTTGATCTAAGTATGTCAACTTCAACTTCGTTATTCATGTAGCTGAAGTTGCATAACTTAGATTCATCCCCCCCACCCCCGCCTCTCCCCGGCAGTGTAGACCAGGCCTTAGAAGTGAGAGAGAAAGTGTCGTAGTAACTGTTCATCCATCCAATCCCTGGATTCTGTGCTTTATGAGAAAAGAGGCCTTCAGTCATGTTGCTCTCCCCTACTTCCACTTCTTTGGGCTTGGATTCTGTGCCTTCAGAGGTTAACTGTCAACATACAACAGTGTGGACAATATCATATACCGTCATACCCACATCTCATACCTTCTACTTTTGGGTTCTACTGTCTTTAGCTGCTTGCAGACATTTTTCTTCTGTGTTGCCTCATCCGTTATGCCATTGTTAAGAGTCTGCAGTTGAACGTAGGTTGAGTTCTTTCTCAGCAGAAAGTGTCCTGATGCTATTCTAAAGATTTTGTAAAGCTCGTCAGAGTTATTGCAGATGATCTAGGTCAAGACATTGCAAGATGCATACTAACAGACTCAATCCATTTGTCATCCTTTCTGTAATACGGTTCCTTTTGGCATCTGTTTATGGGTTAAATCAGTGAGGACCTCATCCATATATTGCAACCTCACCTTTGGCTCAGAGGCTTGAATATAGAAGCAGATTCCAAGTCTTACGTCACTGCTCTATCCTTTGGGATTTTTAGAAGAAGAACATCAAGTAGCTTTCCAGTGCCCAGAAATGATGTTTCCCTCACAGGGCCATATATAATCAACTACTTTCTGAGCAAGTAGCAATAGAAGGGATTGCTGGCATATTTCAACCACAAACTTACCTTTCTCCTCCTTTCCTAAGACTGCCTTTCATTTTAGGAAGCCATACTATTCTAATCTGGGACATTTCAAACTTCAAAGACAGTATAGACCCCCAGAATAATAAAGTTTGAGGTTTCCGCTTCAGAGAGATAATTGGAGGCTCCCATCTTCTTCTTAGGCATATCTCCTCACCCGGCATGAATGTACACAGTGGTCCTTTCCATGAACCTGAACTGCACATATCACTATACGCTGAACATCAAGCCCTCTGCACTGCCTTTGTTTTGCCTTGGATGACATGTATTTTGAATTTTGTTTCTGCCCTTTCTGCTTCTGACTTTGTCTCCTGTTATATTTATGAAACTCGTAGTGGTTGGTATATTTTCAGTATTAGGCACTGTCTTATTCTCGGTAATTTAGAACATTGCTGGCAGAGCACACCAGAAAAAAAATCTATTTTTTTAAATTAATAATTAAGTTAGAGAGAACAGGAAGAGAAGGAAGAAAAGAAAAAAATAAAGGTAAAAAAAAGTATCCTGAACTTTGTGAAAGAACAAAAACTCTGTAAAACATGTCAAATTTCAACTGTAAATAAAGCCCTTTAAATGTCATATTCTTCATTTACATATGTGAGAATGATTCCTGGCAATCATTAGATATCTCCTCTTACTTTATTTTGTTTTAAAACCTGGTAAAGAGATGCATTAAGACTTTATAGGTACTGGCAGATAGTTCAATATCTAGCTCTACTGTGATTCATTGACTGACTTCCCATATAAAACTAGTGAGCTGCTAGTTACCTTGTTTCTGCTGAGGCATTCCTACAAAGAGATGCCTACCTGTTGAACAGAGAGAGCTGAGACATCAGCTATGAAAATCTACAACAGGGGTTGGCAGCCTTTCAGAAGTGATGTGCCGAGTCTTCATTCATTCACTATAACTTAAGGCTTCGTGCCAGTAATACATGTTAACGTTTTTAGAAGGTCTCTCTCTATAAGTCTATAATATATAACTAAACTAATGTTGTACGTAAAGTAAATAAAGTTTTTAAACCATTTAAGAAGCTTCATTTAAAATTAAATTGAAATGCGGAGCTGCCCGGACCAGTGTCCAGGACCCAGGCAGTGTGTGTGCCACTGAAAATCAGCTCACGTGCTGCCTTTGGTATGTGTGCCATAGGTTGCCTACCCCTGATCTAGAAGGCCACTACATTGTCTTGACAAGCCACATGTTTGTTCTGCATTTTAAATTTGATTTCAGCTGTGGACTCTGGTGTGCTGTTATGTATGGTATGACCACTTCCTATATTAAGCAATGTTTGCAACATCTTCTGTCTGTCAAAATGTTTCTCTTGTTGTAGCCTAAGGAAAATGGGAAATTACTTAGTGGTAATTAGATTTCTCATAGTTTACCTCACATCTTAACCTATTTCCCCCCCTTCTTCATTCTTGAATTTATATTTTATTTTTATTTGAAACTAGTGTTGTCAAGCGATTAAAAAAATTAATTTTGATTAATTGTGCAATTAAAATTAATTGCACCACTAAACAATAATAGAATACCATTTATTTAAATATTTTGGATGTTTTCTACATTTTCAAATATATTGATTTCAATTACAACACCACAGAAATCAAAGTGAAACAGTTCTCACTTATATTTATTTTTGTTTACAATATATTTGCAGTATATAAAAAACAAAGAAAATAATATTTTTCAATTACTTAATACAAGTGGCTGTGTGCAAATCTCTTATCATGGAAGCTGAACTACATAAATGTAAAACTGTGTATAAAAAAACTGTGTTCAAAAATAAAACAATGTAAAATTTTAGAGCATGGAAGTCCACTCAGTCCTACTTTTGTCAGCAATCGCTCAGACAAACAAGTTTGTTTACAATTTGCAGAAGATATGCTGCCTGCTTCTTGTTCACAGTGTGACGTGAAAGTGAGAATAAATGTTCTCAATAGCAATATCGTAGCGGGATCGCAAGGTTTTTATGTGCCAGATGTGCTAAGATGAAATATGTCCCTTCATGCTTCAGCCGCCATTCCAGGGACAAGCGTCCATGCTGATGACGGGTTCTGCTCGATAACAATCCAAAGAAGTGCAGATCGACGCAGTTTCATTTTCATTATATGAGTCAGATACCACAGCAGAAGAGCTGATTTTCTTTGGTGGTTTGGGTTCTGTAGTTTCCACATTGGAGTGTTGCTCTTTTAAGACTTCTGAAAATATGCTCCACACTTTGTCCCTCTCAGATTTTGGAAGGCACTTCAGATTCTTAAACCTGGGGTCGAGTGCTGTAGCTATCTTTAGAAATCTCACATTGGTACTTTCTTTGTGTTTTGTCAAATCTGCAGTGAAAGTGTTCTTAAAATAAACATGTGCTGGGTCATCATCCGAGACCGCTGTAACCTGAAATATATGGCAGAATGCAGGTAAAACAGAACGGGGGACATACAGTTCTCCCTTAAGGAGTTCAGTTACAAATTTAATGAGCACATTATTTTTTTAATGAGTGTCATCAGCATGGAAGCATGTCCTCTGGATGGTGGCCAAAGCATGAAGGGGCCTACGAATGTTTGGCATATCTGGCGCACAAATACCTTGCAATGCTGACTACAACAGTACCATGCAAATGCCTTTTCTCACTTTCTGGTGACATTGTAAATAAGAAGTGGGCAGCATTATCTCCCATAAATGTAAACAAACTTGTTTGTCTTAGCGATTAGCTGAACAAGAAATAGGACTGAGTGGACTTGTAGGCGCTGAAGTTTTATATTGTTTTGGTTTTGAGCGCAGTTATGTAACACAAAAAAATCTACATTTGTAAGTTGTACTGTCACAACAAAGAGACTGCACTATGATACTTGTATAAGGTGAATTGAAAAATACTATTATCATTTTTACAGTGCAAATATTTGTAATAAAATAATAAACATTTTTATTTCAATTACAACACAGAATACTATGAGAATGTAGAAAAACATCCAAAATATATAATAAATTTCAGTTGATATTGTATTGTTTAACAATGCAATTAAAACTGTGATTAATTTTTTGAGTTAATCACGTGAGTTAACTGTGATAAATCGACAGCCCTATTTGAAACATAATCATATTTATTGTGGAAGTCAAACAGCATCTGCATGCTTCATACTACTTTGTTGAACAGAGGAGGACACCATTGGTGGAAGGAGGGTGGAGTGTTCTGTGAAATATTCTTTCCCCTTCCAGCTCATGTCACCTTGGTCTTGTCTGGTTTTCGTTTGCATCAGATGCTTTTTATTCCAGGAGTTGATCTCGTGTAGTTATTTTAACAACCTTGTGATGTCAAAATGGTTGCATCTGTAGAAAATTAGATATACACATGTGGTTTGTGAATTGTATATTGTTGAGAACAGAGTCCATGGTATCTCACTACCTCTCCAACTGATCTCATGAAGATGTGGAAGAGGTGAGGAAACAAGTTCCTGTGGAACACTTCAGGTGAGGACTTTCAAGGAAAAGAAGCAGTTAAAACTCTAAGCCAGGGTGGACAAACTTTTTGGCCCATACATCTGGGTATGGAAATTGTATAGCAGGCCATGAATGCTCATGGTTCCTGGTGAGTGGGAGCTGCGGGGGTGGTATTTGGGGCAGGGGCAGCTTGTGGAACCCCCTGGCTGCCACTACGTGGAGGAACCAGAGAGGAGACATGCCACTGCTTCCGGGAGCCGCGCAAAGCCACAGCACATGTGGAGCAGGGTAAGTCCTGGACCGTGCTCCCTGTCAGGAGCTCAGATTAAAACATCTGAAGGGCTGGATGTGGCCCCAGGGCCATAGTTTGCCCACCCCTGTACCCATGTTGGAGAGGAATGTTTGGAACCATTTTAGTGCTGCAGTGTCTACCCCAGCTGTCATGTCAGCAGCACCACATGATTGAAAGCTGTGTCGGATTCAGGACCAAGTAGAGTAAGGACTAAGATGTGGCCTCCATCTTTTAGTGCTGTCATGGCTGTCTTTTTGCTGTCCCCCACGCTGAATATAGTAGATATCACACTGGTTTTAAACAAACAAACTTAGCTTGTAGAGTTTCTAGTTCAAACATTACAGTACTGGTAACCTAAATATGAAACTGACTAAACAAAAGTGAAAAATTTCTGAACAGACAAGTGCAAAATTGTAAACAGACAATATAGATAGAGAAATGTACATTGGATTTGAAAAAATATTTAAGTAATAATATATTGGTGATTTTTTGTTACGAATGTTAGGAAAATAAAATTATGTATTTTTTAAGTTACCGATGTCTTTTTAACTCAGATTCTGAGATACATAATGCACAACTGAAAATGTTTTGTAGATGCATAGATTTTTAGGGCCAGAAGGGACCATCATTATGATGATCTTAGTCTGATCTCCTGCGTAACACAGTATCTAGAACCTCACTTATTAATTCCTGCAGCAGTACCATGCTGCTTAAGCTATAGCATATCTTTTAGAAAGATAACCAGACTCAATTTAAAGATTTAAGGTGATGGAGAAACTGCCATGTCTCCAGGCAAGTTGTTCCAATGGCTAATAACCCTCAATGTTAAAAAACAAAAAATTGCTTTATTTCTGTTCTGTATTTGTCTAGCTTCAGTTTCCAGACACTGCATTTTGGTAAACTTTGGTAATTTTAATTAATTTTTGGTAAACCTTTCAAAATGTTGAGACAAAGAATAATGGCAAAATTCCAGTCAAGGAATCAAATGTACCACAACTATTGAATGCACTGTTACTCAACTTTCTAGAGCTAGAGATCCACTTTGTCAGCAAGTGGAGCCAGGAAAATTAAACTACAAAATATCTACAGCTGTGTCTATAGCAGTATCTATAGCTAATTCTTAGTTACAATGTAAGCATTGTGATATGTGTCATAATTACAAGACATCACATATTGATTGAGCTTCATGATACAAACTTCCAGTGCAATGTTAGAGTATCAACCTGTGGCTGCTTTGTCATTCAATACAATCTCCTTTCTCTCCTTTCCCCCCAGAACACAGGCTTCCAAATAGAAGGGGAAGGTATTTCTCCCCTTTCATCATATCTTCTGTAATCTAAACCAAGCTCCTGGAGTGGAAGTGTTTCTTCATTTTTTTCCTGAATTCACCCATATATTGGTTGCTATAATGGTAGGGAGCAATCCTGGTGATTGCTGTTTGGTAGTTCCCACATGTCAGGAAGCATGAGAATCATTCCTCTGATCAATATTTTGCTTACTGTTTGTGAGCAATAGGAACTCTGATAAAACACATGGGCTCTGGAAGAGTTTTATACAGGTTTAGATTCACAGACAATACCACTGATGAGATGCACAAAAGTTAAGAGGCAAGACTGTTTCTTTCCCAACCATTTATTAATGTTATGGTTTCCAAGGTGAGCAAAGAAATAACTGTAATCACTGAGCTTCCATTCATTTCAATTGTACAATTGTACAAGTTTTCCTATTCCAAAAGTTAGCTGCAGAAGCACCAAGTCAGGATTGTCCAAGGCATTTTAACTCTTAACAGACTCTAAGAAACAAGAGTTCCAAGCTGCTGTTAAGGAATGTCAGTAACTTTCTTCTGAATGGCTGACTTAACTCTTGCATCAAAGATTTCAGGCTCTTCTAGAACGATAGCGAAAAAAGTATGCATTTGACATCACCTTCCAGGACCTGACCAATAAAGTCATGTAACCTTTGACTTGGCTTGTCAATATTTAAAGTCATAAGTAAAAAGAGGGGGGGAAGAGACTTCTGAGGCCAGGACCAATTTTAGTACTGTTTATGTTTCTGCGTACACTTTATATTTAGTTGCCATTTATAAATATCTTATTATCTTTGTTAAATTTTATGACACTTTATTGCATGTTTGATTACTTTAATTCATGTATTAAACATGCACACGTATTTTAACAATATTTGCATCTTATAATATGCTTCATAACAACTTGTCAAAGTGTCATCAGTTAAACATTTATATTACAAATGCACTTTGTGATATGTTTGTAATAAACTGTAAAAAATTACCAGTGCCTTTCCTTCAACTAATATTCATAAATATAAATAATGGATTTCTAAGCTCTACCTTAATTTAAAGCATTACCATGGTTCCAGGTAAATCTGATGCATTGTCTTGATTGATGGTGGCCATCGTGTTTCACATGGTGCTTCCCATCTGCTTTTTAGGTTAATTTGCTTGTCCAGTAGTAGCTCTGGATAATTTTAATTAATCTGTAAATATTTGCAAAATAATCTGTTTAAATTTTGGAATTTCAACCTCATATGAGCTATTCTCAGCCAAAAGTATCTGGATTGACATTGTTAAGGATTTCCATTAATGGTATCTGATGATGTATATTGTTTGTTAAACATGGCCATTGCATAGGTAATCACCAGAAGGACAAAGAATTCTTTCCTTGATTAAAGTTTTTTAGACTATATTTTTTCCAAAAATCGGCCAATTCACTCTGTTCAATATACCATTCCATGCATTGTTTTGAATCGATTTCCATTAAGCTAGTTGCAATTTCTTCATCATAAGGATTACAGTTGAGATGGTCTTTATGTTCCATCTGGCCAGCTAGCTAAACTCATATCATTTATATATATATTGCACTGTTCTAGCTAAGTGTGTGAAATGAATGGAGTTGAACAACTACCCAATATTGAAAGGTTGCCATATACCCTACTTGTCATTTATCAGAAAATAATATGTATCATGATTGCTATCAGCCATATTTCAGTTCTGGGGATGTCAGTGTTTTTACGTAAGCTGTGGTGAAAACAGCTGTCTAGTTATATCAGACATGTAAGCTATATTTTTTCACTATGATTTTGATTTTACAGTGGCTTCCGTTTAAAAGTGATTTTACCAGGACTTACCATATCACCATATTGATGAGATGACATGGTTTTTTCCTCTTTTAAACACTAGGAAATACTACCAGTACTCTCTGTTACAGTGATGGAACTCTGTTGACAAAGGACAAGTTTTTAATTATCAGAAGCCACTGTATCTTTATAAATATCTACAGTAGATGTATTTGTATATGTACTGAAACCTAAACATACTTCCCTACTTATGCTGAACCATGCAGTTATTGCAATATGAGTTAATTAATATAAACAAGCAAATTTCTGACTTATGTAGCACAGCATCATGTTGAAATTTTGCACTGGTGCTTTAAATAGAAAGTTAGTGAAAAGGGACAGCTAGGGGTTGTGGGTGTGCATTTGAGAAAGGGAGAGGAAGAAAGTTGTTCATTAGTTTTTGTGAGTTTCCTTCAGTGGATATTCGATTGGGGAGATTGAATGTGCTATCATAGAATAAATTGATTGCATTACTAGTATTCTCATTTGTTATTAATTGCACCTGAAGAAAACCATGTTCAACGAGTGGTGATGATATGTCCTCACAACTTTATGCCTACAGTTGTAACCTTTTGTTTTTACTCTGGCTGACCGTCTGGAGCAAGTTTTAGGTCCTTATGCCCGAGATAGTCATTTACACCTATAGAAAGTGGATATAACACTGTACTATTCTGATTTGGTAGCTCTTTTCATCATTTTTGCACAGATACAAATGACTACACCAGGTGCAAGATAGAGGGAAGTCAAACTCAGGTTCTCTCTCTCGCTCTCTTTTTTAATTTACTGCTTATGAACAGATCTAGACTAATTGCACTGGAGACTGCAGTCTTTTATCACCAGAACAGATACAGTACAAATAGCAGCAGTCTGAGCTTGTCCACATAGTCAAGTAAGCTTTGCATACACCCTCTGTAGGGAAGAGAGAACATTTCATTCCTTGTCAACTCGTTTCTTAGCATCACCGCCATGGGTGTACACTGCCAGTTAACTCGAGATTTTGATGGTGTTTTGGGGTGATGTGGACATCTGGACTTGAAATTACTGATTCCACATAGGCTTACAGGTCTCCATCAGACTTGCAATACTCTGTAACCTAAATAGGATTTGAATCACAGGTGATCCAAAGGTGAAATACTGTATATTACATTACAAATGTTATAGCCATCGTATTTGCCATTCTGTTAGGTTGTCATCTTAGTTTTGGTAAGTTTTTGTATCACTGAGAATATTAAAAATATCTACAACACAGGAAACCTATTTTTGGAAAGAATGTAGTTGCTTTTGTTCAGTGATGTTTTTGTGGGTGTTATTTACTTGCCTTTCAAATGATCTAAATGATTATTTTCTCTTACAAAGCGTTTTAACAACTTTTGAGGTTTATTTTATGCAGTAGTGTTATTGGGTAAAATTTTCAGAAGCTTGAAAACAACAGGGCTGTGCCCTGTTTTCAAAAGTGACTAAGTTAATGGGAATTGGACTCCTCCTCAGTCATTTTGGCACTTTTTAATATTTACTCTTGGGCTTCCTTACTATGACTTTGCTTCACGTATCTTTTGTATCAAAGATGTATTGTTTTGTCTAGATAGACAGTTTCATAGTTTGCTTCCTATTCTGAAATTGATTATAATCTTACAGGAATGGAGTATATATAGTTATCTATACATTGCAATGGGAATTTGTCTTTACATTTGCTCAAAATGTGCGAGATTCCATCTTTTACTGTTGAAAACTGTAACTCTTCATTCCCCTCATATCTATTGATTTTTCACATATATCCAATATAAGTAATATATGTGCATTTATTATTACTCTACTGTTTGAGGTTTCTGTGTCTTGAACTCATTTATTTGCATTCCCTTTGTGATGGATTTTGCTAAGATATTTATGCATTTAAATAAACATGTTTAGAATGTATGTATATGATGTATGTTTGTGTACACAGATATACACACAAAGATATATGTGTATAAACATACATACATATTGTATATGGTCATGTAGTGAGGCAGAGTGGCCTCCCGCTGACCCAGGTGGAAGGGGGGCGGGAAGGTACAGCTAGCCCATTGTAGGTCAAGATATGTAGGTGATAAATTACAGTGACATTTATCATGTATCTTTGACCAACTCACTTGCACTCCACCCACTAACCCATCTTCATATTTTTATACTCCAAGTCTCTGAGCTGCTTCTAACATCTGCCATTTTTAAAAGAAAGTAATTTCCCACAATAGTACTTCCTATTTCCTCCACTTTTTCTCCTTCCTGTGTGATTTTTCCCCAGAACTGTACTGGCTTGAGGTCAGGAATGGCAGTATTCAGTCCTGAAGCAATGACAAATCTGGTATCTTGCTCGATAGCAAGTCTCACAATAGAATTTTTATACCACAGGAAAGAGAAAATTGTAGCTGTCTTTTGGAACATGCATCACTTGTTTCAGGCCCTGGAAGATTCAGATTTAATAGAACATAAAACTAATATAGAAATTAATAAAAAGAACTGTTTTAAGTAATTTTGATTTTTCTAATATTTATAATTTCATCTCTGTTTGAGGCATGTAGTGTTGGTTTCAGGGTAATTAAAAAATTTTGCTTTACAAGTGGAAAGGTATGAAAAATAGCACCAATCACATATTTTAAAGCTTTCTAAAATATTCCTAAAGTTGTCATTCTGTTAAATAAATGTCACATACAGAATAGGTGATATGGTGTGGTACAGAGGTTTTATCCCACTTCTATGTGGGATGGCCTACATAATTTACATATGGCTTCACTATTTTGTGAATAATATGGCAACCTCAGACTCGTTCCAAAGAAGCCATCATATCATGTATTATATGCAGAAAAAAAATACACACACACACAGAGCAAAGTTGAGGGTAATGCTGAAAAACTGTTTCCTGAAGGCTTGAAAATTGACCAAAAATTAAGGTCACAATGCCAGTCTTGAGGAAAATAGTTCTTATAAATTAAACTCCACTCAACCCCCAATCACCTTAAAAATGTCTTTTAATGTGCTACAGCTTCAGTTACTCTCAGCTGAAGCTTCTCTATTTTAGCTTACAGGGTCATGTGACCTCAGCCCATAGCAGTGTTTCAACAGTAATAGCGACAGCCATCTTGGATAAATGTAAGTGAATTTTTTCCTCATTACTACAGTTTCTGTCCCTCACATTCACTTTAACATTTTGCTTTTACTCTGATTATAGTTAGAATACCTGGTAGCACTTCTATTTTGTGTCCAATGGTGTGGGTGACACAAAGTAACAGAAGGCATTTTCAATCATGGTGTCATTTTACCAACAGATAATTTGTCAGTAGTTTTTGGTGTCAAAAACTGTTGGTCTGCCAAGAGACAAATAATACAAAAATACTTTTGGGTTATATGACCTTGTTTTAGCCAGTTCAATACAAGGATGAAATATATGACCATATGTATAAATCTCTCTCTAAGAAAATACATCTTTAACTAAACCAATTTCATAATTTCAATTTCATTCAGATTCAACCTTAAGTATAATAATTCCTTCTCAGGTTTGGCTGTGCATTCATTTAGGCATTTCATACATCAGGGGATGGCAATAGGGAAATAAATATTCTATCTATATAGCAGTGATAACCCAAACCATAATAATCTCAGATACTTTATCTAAATGTGGAGAATGAAGATCATTTGCCCGTTATTAATTCTTGTGGAATATCAAATACAACAGATGCCATTAAAAAGTCAACATTTATCAAAAGTTTTGCATTGGTGATAATATTGATGGTGACTGCTCTATAATCCCAGTTCAAGTTGAAGAGAATTGAAATAACATTAGCGACTGGGACTATTGTTTCTGGTACAGTATTTGCCATTGAAATATCGGTATTTATAAGCAGTTGACTTAGAATGGTATCTGAGCTTGCACTTAGATCAGTATTTAGTCCTGTATTGGCCTGTATATGCTTTCACCATTTATGAATAATGTAGCAATCACAAACTCAAGGAAACCATCCAACTGTCTCATCACGTTATATATATAATAAATATACACATGTAGCAGAGTTGAGGTACATGAATTTACTCTCGTGTTTAGAATATGAGCCATAAGTGTGTGGTAAGTTCTTAAATAAATGATATTTTCTTTTATATGACCCCAAAGAGCTAAAAAAATTCCTGAGGATACCCAGCCTCTTTCCTTTGGCTGGATGCAATGAACTGCAAAGCTGATATGAAAAGCAGCTGAAAAGTTGTAGTTATGTCTAACACCAGTAAAAATGAAAGCTCCCTCCCTTATCTGTCATATCATTCTAACACAGATAGGAGTAATCTCAGTGCATTGCCTGCACCAAAATTCAGACCTGTAGTTATCTTAAAAATCGCTAGAGTTCAGATGTACTTGCAACTGTATTACTATATTAACTATCCAGTACCAGATGCCATACCATATCATATACAGTAGTATCTAGAAGATGCCTGGGTAGAAAAATGTGTATTGAAATCATTCCATGGTTATCTTGAATTCCTATATGTATCAAATTCTAACATACCATAAAGGGTGGGCATAGCTGTCAATTACATGTGGAAATCACACAGTAAAATAAATTGGGTGCACAAATTTTATTCTGTTTGACCAAATCTGTATGAATGTAAAGAAATATTAAGTTGGCCACAGATTACTAAAACACAGCAGGAATAATTTGAATCATGCAAAATAATTGGAAAGAATTCTCTAAGGAGATAAGATTGTTGGGAGAACCTGTACAAAATTTGGGAGGCGGTAACCTCAAGGCAAACTAGTCTGTAATAATTACAGTGAATCTTAGCTTCATTTAATCCCAAAAGAAGACAGATTTTCGTGATCTAAAGTATTTGTCGTTGCAAAATTGCGTTCATGAATGACATTACAAACCACATAACATGTAAATAGGACCTTTTGTTTTCAGTTTTTGTTTTATTTAATTTTTCACAGGAATTATTACAACAAAAACAGGTGAAAATCAGTGTGGAAAACTATTAATATTTTTTCTGGGTAAACATCAAGGTTTATTTGGGTGAACGGAAGTACCGTACATAAATCAGTAGATTAATGCTTTGATTAATGGAATTCAGTGAGGTTTGCTGCAGAACTAAAACAGAACTCACCACACAATGCCACCTCAAAGTTTAAGAAAGCAATATATCCATAATCCCCAAATAAAACTTTTCATTTGAATAAACAGTTGACTATTTTAGACGTAGAACTATAAACCTATAAATATTTACATTTAATAATTGGGACACACCCTTTGCAGCGCATACACTCAACTTAATCTTTTCTCCTGTTTTTGTTTAAGAACTTTTGAATACTTCTTTGTGTTTTGAAATATATTCTGATACAGATTTTCATTTTCTTCCCATTTTTGTGTGCCAGATCTTTAAACTGTTATCTGCTAAGAGCTTGCAATGTATACATGATGGGCGTGAGATTAATCAGTACATTCAGATGAGCACGCACTTCAAAGCTTGCATGTGTGCCTGTTTGTTTATCGTGTGTATTTTCTAGACTAATACATAGCCTTACTTCAACAGGCAGTTTTGCATATACACACAGACTAATGCATTATCATAATAAGTATATGTCAGGCAATGTATTGTATTTTCCTAATAAAACAAGTTATTTTTCATATATTTGGATGATACAAAAGTAAGTTGAAAATCAGGGACAAAAAAAAAACCTGAATAATACTATTTTAAACCCTGGAATTTTTTTCAGTAAAAATTGTTTTAAACTGAAAACAAAGGGGCTTGGATATAAATATATACAGACATATACAAATCAAAAGTGTGTTTCTTCTTATATATCTATATAAAATATAAAGTGTTAATTTATGAGATCATTCATGAACTAAGCCTTACAGTGATAAATTTATCAGATCAAGAAAATCACTATATACTTACATGTAATCAAAGACCATTATTCAATGGAGCTCTAGTCTAATGTAGATCCAATTGCAGGCTCAGTCCCATATGGGTTCACCTTGTGAAATGTCGCTTCTCTGGCATCTCCATCACATTTCACTATGGCCTGGACTACAGTGGCACTTTACAGCGCTGCAACTTTCTCACTCAGGGGTGTGAAAAAACATCCCTCTGAGCAAGTTACAGCGCTGTAAAGTGCTAGTGTAAACAGTGCCCCAGCGCTGGGAGCGCGGCTCCCAGTGCTGTAAGCTAATCCCCATGGGGAGGTCGAGTACATGCAGCTGCGACCACACTCACACTTCAAAGTGCTGCCATGGGAGCGCTCCTGCGGCAGCGCTGTACAGCTGCAAGTGTAGCCATACCCTGTATGACCTTATGCTGTAAAACTTAGCAGCTAAAGAATTAGGCCATACTGTTAACTGTCTTAGCCTTGCAGCAATAAACAATGTCAGGAAATAATACTATACCATGAAGACATGATTCTAATTGTCTTTTTGAAACAAGGCTTTTAGTTGTATTCTGGTTTGTATATAATACTTTGGCCTATCTTTGAACTGTTCATAAACAGTTAAACTAAAAGTGCATCCTTAAATATGTCAAACATTTGTTTTTCTCTTTAACATATGGGATATTGCATATGGGATATTGGATATTAAACATTGGATATTGGATATGGGATATTGGATATCAAACACTGGATATTGCATATGGGATATATGTATTGCTAATTCTTTAACATTAGGGTTTGTATTATCTTACATAATGCCTTAGGACATGGAGCAGATTCGCTGAAGCACAGTAAGAATGAATTTGTGAATAAGTTCTATAGAAAGACTGTGAGTAAAAGCTCAGAAATAACTACATAAAAACAGCCAGCCTCAAATTTTTGAAGATACACAAACTTTAGTTGCTCAGAAATTCTCAGTGTGTTAATATAACTAGTTATGCAGTGTGTACAACCAGATAGACTTATGGTGACCATAGCTGTTAAAAGTCTAGCAAAGTGATTTGCATGGCATTTTTAAAAAAGGAACTATGAATTTTTAGTTATAACTGTATTCATAATTGTCATTTTAACCACTAATGTAATAATACACATTTTCACTATGATGTAGGCTAAGCCACGGTTGGTGATCTTGTAGGGATGTTTTGTTTAAATTCTACAGAAACAGGATCTTTAATGGAGTGGCTGTACTATATTTATGGTGTCCCAAAGTTTTAAATCACTGATTATATTATGTGATTTCATGTTAAATTTTGACATTCTTGGTACAGAGAAGGCAGAACAACATCTTGATGGTTATAGAAATACATTTGTCTGTCACCTGGGATCTCCAAACATTACCAATGCACTGCTTTATTAACCGTAATGGATCTCCACAGCTCGCAAGTTGTGCAGCAAGGCTATTTTAAAGCTTCACTCTTGTGTTGCACATTACTGCAAATGTTGTAAATTTGACTTGTCCTGAAAAAGCTGTTTCATAAACAATACCTAGAGGAGTAAAACAGCATGAATTTACTAGGGATCATGGACATGATTTTTCAGATGAGCTCTCTGTGACATCAGTTCTCCTCTTCTGAAAATCAAGCCTCGGGTCATCATCTTATTAAGTAACAACAGAAACATGATGTTACATCCTTAGAACCCTTACATCTGAAACAAGGGTTCATGCTGTCATACATAAACTGTGATGAAAATGACATCAGGATATGGTTCATTAAGCAAACTATCTTAGAGTATGGCTTTGGTCATTGAAATGAGGTTGCGATTCACCATCCCAGTAGTGAATGAGTGGGACCTCATTCCTGGGCAAAGAAAAAAAAAGTGTATAAATGCCCTCTGACTCTGCCCAAAAGAATAGTTGATTTGCCAATCTGTTATCTGTTCACCAGCCACATTAACTAACTGAAACCAGCCATTATACATTTATTTTGTGTCCCTTTCTCCTCCTGAATCCATCTTCTTCCTCTGCCTACAATCCTCCTCTAATTTCCTCCAACTTGTTACCTTTATTTAACATTTTATATAGCATTTACAGGGGGTTATAGAGACAATAACAGCCACAGTCCCTTCACTGAGGAGCTAACAATTTAGATTCTGGTACTAAACTGCTTATCACTTCACTCTCCCAGTGCTTCAGACTCACCATTTATTTGTATCATTCTATTTTTCTTGTCTTTACAATTTCTTCTATACCCTCTATACCATCCTGGAATTGAGTCCAGTTGTCAGAGGGAACTAATACACAATAAAAACCCCTTAAAATTGCCTAACATAGTAGTCATGTTTGCATTATAATACAATACAAGCCTTGCAAACTCAAAGCAGGGGGTGGGAGAAGGCTTTGTATAGATGGTAGGAAAGGGTCCCCCCTTCCTCAGGAATTGGGAGGGGTCTGGCTAGGACAGAAAAAGGGGAAGGCATCATGTGAGCTGTTGGGCAGGCCAGGGGGCCTCAGATAAGCCATTTGCCTTTGTGGACCTGGGAGAAGGTATATAAACCCTGCCCCTCCAGCCTGAGGCCCTCTGCCATTTGATTAGCAGGTCTCACCCTCCCATCCCTGGGATTAGCATAAGACCAGGGTGGTGGTGGTTGTTTTTGATTGCTCCAGACATTGCTTTAATTGCGTTATTTGGGACTGAGAAGGAATTTTTTCTTTTACCACCAGATTGGCTGGTTCAGGGCAGGTTTCTTTGCCTACCACACAGCAGCTCAGGGACTCGGTGGGGTAGGCCAGGAGATAAGATTCAAGATGTCATAACTTAGCAGGTGACAGGTGTCCAGTGCAGGTATTTGTTCCATAGGATGTCTGGTTTCGTGATAAACCAGAGTTGGCAGTAAATTTAAGGGGAAGCTAAGCTGGGGAATGAGGTTGGGGCTCCTAATGTCTGGTACAAATCTTTCCCCAGCCCCTTAACCCTCATCCAAGGGAAGGGCAGTAGAGTCCCAGCAACAGGCTGGGGAGCTGATAGCAGCCCTTCACCAGGTGGAAATGATTAAAGAAGGAACGATGACCTGCCCTGTGTGAGTTCCTTCCAGTTAGTTCCCAGATGAGTTATGTTAATAAAGTTCCAGCCTAATTCAACCACATCCCTTGCATCATGTCTTTCTTTCTGCATGTCCAGGACAATGATTTTAAGAGCCTATATCTGAGCATCTGCCAAGGCTAGCAGTAGTGGCTGTCCCACTGTAAAGTTCCTGTTGGAGCCCAGATACAAGATATTGGGCCTTAAGGGCATAAATAGTCCAACACTGAATATTGCTCATCTTTGTACCTCAGACCCAAATAATAGCAGCTACTGACACAGTTGGAAAGTTAAAGGTAGTCCTGGTGGAACTGGATTAGAGGGCAGAATGAGGATGAGGCTGCCAAACATGCCTGCAGTTTATAACGTCTCTAATTTTTCACACAGGTGCTGCCACTGTATGTGTGTATTAATGTGCTGTGTGCTCTAATAGTGTAATATTTAAGGTAATACTCTTGTACATACTTATGTCCAGATCTTGCAGCTAAGATCCAGTTCCGGGGTCAATATCTTAGGAACCAGTATTGCTGCTATTGAAGTCAGTGGTAAAACTCTCACTGATATCAGTTTGAATTGGATCAGGCACTTAGATACAAATGTGTAGCATCTTGTATTAGTGTATGTACTCCTTTTTGTATGCCAGAATTCAACACTGTGAATTGTAAGAACAGTACACAAAAAATGTACTTAAACAACATATTACAGAGAGAGCACGGTAAGAGTGATAGCAATAAGCATGTATGAGTGCACAGTAATTATTACATTAATATTTCAGTAATTATGTCATTACCAGTGTTGCTTCATTAATTTCCTCTTACTGCATTGCTCTATTACTTTTTAATGCAAATAAATTCATAGTGGCAGAAAACAGGCAGCCATGTTTGTCAGCACATGAAAAAAAATCAGTTTTGAATCTATTTAGAAATATCTGAATCAGTAGTGCACATGTCTACATTCTGAACACAACAATTTTTATAGGAAAATTAAACAGTTTATAGTAGTTCAAAGAAAGTAGATCCAATAGTCTGTGAAATAATATTTGAACTTCATTAAGAGAATTTCAGGATAGATTCAGTGAAAACCTTTAAACTGCAAAACTGGTACATAAGAGACACAACAAAATAAGAAATCGTTAGAATTGTTAATACAACTCTGTGGCCTCAATCCTGCAAGGAGTTATGCACGTACTTCAAGTTCACATTATTGAGTAGTCATTAGAATTACTCTTATACATATAGTTAAAAACATGCATGATTCGTCGCCGAATTAGAGGTTTTAATTGTATTTCTCTAAGAAATGGCTTTTGAGATGTAATAAATTACTAGCAAGAGGTCATTTATTTTCCAAAAAAAACCCCATATTTAATCTTTTATATATGTGAAGTGACAGGCTTATTAAAATGCATAATAGTGCAAGAGATATTATATAAAAGCTTTAAGGTAATAAAGATATACCGGACCAATATGATACAGATATTGCTGTAAATATACAAAAATGAAAAAATACTTCACATAACACATGGTCAACCTGTGAAACTCATTGACAGAAGGCCAAAATATAAGAGGGTTCAAATAAGAATTAGATAAATTCATGGAGGATACGTCCATCAACGGCTATTAGCCAAGACGGTCAGGGATGCAACCCCATTCTCTGGGTGTCAGTAGCCTCTGACTGCCAGAAGCTAGGAGTGGATGACGGGATAAATCACTCGATGATTGCCTGTTGTCTGGCTCTTCCTAAAGAAGGACAGAAGACAAATGACATGGGTTTAATCAGGACGCAACTTTGTTATTAGGTGTCTGGGACTACCCAGAAGATAAAAGTGTACAGTGCAGGTAACCCCATGTTTATTCCATAATTACCCAGGGGCTTCCACCAGCTCCCCCCTTTTCCATCCAGGTCCTTCCAGAAAACCCATTGCCGGGAGCTTACTATCCACCCTTCCTCGTAGGAGGGTTAAGGTGGGCTATAAGAATGGGGAGTTACCAGTCATAGGAGTCCCCAATCACCCCCTGTTCATTCTTTAACAAACACCTCTCTTAAGTCCTTTTCCAAGATATTATCCGGTCACCGTATCACTTTCCTATGGAGTACCTACACTGGACATCCACCCTCCACTTAAATAATGAGTTGCAACATATAGCCTACCACCCTTCCTGCCACGCATGGACAAAGCCCTTCTTGAACCTGCTATGGGGAAAGCGAAAAAACTCGGACTGTATCTCAGCCAGTCTGACAGTAAAGGAAAAATTCCTTCCCAGCCTCCCTAAAAAAGGGGCAGCCAGCGCAATGCCCACAGCAGGTCTTGTCCAAACCTGGTATTTTACCACCTAAAGCAGAGGGACGGTGGGTGCTGCCTCAGCCTGCTCCATGTAAAAGGGAGGCTTCAAGCACAGGGCTGCCCCTTTTAAACCCTGCGTTACTAGGGGATGAGTCAGCGACCCCTTTACAGCAGTTTTCATCTCCTCCCTCTAGCCATAAAGCACTGTTCCCTTTATTCAGCCATACAGCCAAATCTCTTTCTCCCCCCGCCCTGCCAAAGGTGTGGTGTGGTCATTCTATTCATTCCCTCTGAAGCATGTCAGAAGACAGGATACTGGACTAGATGGACCATTAATCTGACCCTGGATGCCCGTTCTTATGTTCTAATATGCTACATGGCCCTGTATATTTCATCCTGTAGATGTTGCAGGATGAATTGGATAAAATGAAGGTAATCAGCTAACTTTACTTAAAGACTCATACTTAAAATGACTGGTTTTACAGCATATATTTTTGTTTATATGATTGTTGATTTTAAAGAGCTTTTTATTATGCAAATATGTGATGACAGCTTTATAGTCTGTCATTTCTGAACTAGAATTTGTCATGTTGTTCAAATAGTCCCTTACCTCATATTTATGATTTTTACAGTTATTTTGACATCTCAGAACATTAGTATATCATTAAAATGATAAAAGTGGAAAAAAATCACATTCGAAGTTTTGAACTTTAAATGGTACTTAAGTGTTTCCTATCTCTACTTTAATCAGCACGTCACCAGAATCTGTTTCCTGACATCAAGTGTTTGTATGCTTGTAATTTATTTGTATGCTTGTAACTTAAGTTAATACTGTAGCATGTTTCTGAGTCAGTAGATCACTAAAAATGTTCGCAGTTTACTGCTGCTGCAGTGACTGTATGAAAATACTGCAAGTGCTTAAATTAGTTCGTGTGTTTCAGCAGCTTAATTATCCCATAAAGAATAAGTTCAGTCCTGCTCCCATTGGAGTCAGTGTTTTCCTGTTCATTTCACTGCGAGCAGGATCAGGTCTACTGGCTGTGTTTTGGAAAGCCTCTTGCCACAGCTGATAGTGATGTGGGAACCTGGGTCAACAGGTAAAGGGGTTGTGAGGGTTTCAGCAGCTTTATACACTTTAGCACCTAATCACTGGAAAGTGAAGCCCTGATCTATAGTTTAAGAGCACTGTGAACTTGCCTCTGTACATAGTGTTGTAAGACTGTGATTAGAATACTGTATCCGGCTCTTGCAGCCTTCAAGAATGATGTGGAAATATTGAAGTGTGTTCAGAGGAGGGGTAAAAAATGATCCAGGGGCTTGAAAACAAACCTAACAATGTGAGGCTGAAGAAGCTCAAATTATTCAGTTTGTCAAAAAGAGAGGTGATTTGATCACTGTGTATAGATACTTACATCTGGCAAAGAAATGGTTGGGGGCTTTTTTATTGTGCTGCCAAAGGCATACCAAGATCCAGTAGCTGGAAACTGAATTTCTTCAAGTAGTGTCTTTCTGGATGCTTCATTTCAGGTGTGCATGCACCCTATCCACCTGTTTAGTCTCAGCGCCCCCAGGCCCGGAGTGCCGGGTGGCCCTAGCCCAAGCCGCCCTAAGTTCCACGACAGGCCAGCCACCCCTAGCCCCAGCCAGTGTGGGACAGGGTAGTGCACCGGGAATTACAGGATGGGGTCTAGGGACAGAGAGAGCCTGGATGGGGCCACACCAGGCTGTTTGGGGGGGCACAGCCTCTCCCAACCATGATACCCGCCCTGCATGAGGCAGAGCAATTGTACATATGCAGTGAAATGTGTTTGCATAAATCAGGTATTTTCACAAGACAGGCAGATAAGTGCTTAATTGGTTATGTGTGTGCATGCAAATACTTGGTTGTACGTAGACAGAATGGGTAAGATTCTCACATCTTGTAAGAATTGCAGCCTGGGAGAGGGGATGGTGGTTTTAAGTCACCTTTGTATCTTCAAAAAGAACAGGAGTACTTGTGGCACCTTAGAGACTAATAAATTTATTTCAGCATGAGCTTTCGTGAGCTACAGCTCACTTCTTCGGATGCATCTGAAGAAGTGAGCTGTAGCTCACGAAAGCTCATGCTGAAATAAATTTATTAGTCTCTAAGGTGCCACAAGTACTCCTGTTCTTTTTGCGGATACAGACTAACACGGCTGCTACTCTGAAACCTTTGTATCTTCCTGATCCTGGGCTGCTCCAGGGTCTGGAGCTGTTTCTGAGTTAAACTTAATAGTCCTGCCAGCTTCCCCAGGTTGCCCTGTTGGTGGCAGCACTACTCAGACTCTCTGCAGCTCTGTGTGATGCAGCCCAGCGTGGACATACACTTCTTACTTCCCAGTGTACCCTGCACCAGCGCTTGTAAGATGGTCCTTGGAAGGCAGCCTTATGGAATCCTCCTCTAGCCAGAACTGGGGATTTTAGAGTTTTTTGAGCCATGCCAGCCCTTTTACTTAACGTAAAGAGGTCAGAGCAGGAGCGAGGCTCTCACTGCAGATTTTTATGCAGATAACCCTGGGCAATGTGGTTTTGAGCTTTAAATGCATATTTGTCTTGGTTGATGAAGAAATCCAATGTGGGTTAAATACACAGAAACATATTCCATCAAAAAATGTTAAAAAAAAATTTAATCAAACCCAGAAATTTTCAGTGAAACATTGATTGTGAATGAGCTTTTAAAAAGCGAGATACAAGTTTGAGAAGAAAAAGTTAGCTTTGAAAAAACAGACATCAGTTTGGGGTCGTGATTCAGAATAGTATTGCTCCAGTTTCATGTAAGTGTAACTCCTACTTGAATCATGAAAGCTGGGTGATGGAATCTCACATTGATGTTGATCATAGAATAGCAGTGTTAGAAGGGACCTCAGGAGGTCATCTAGTCCAACCTCCTGTTTAAAGCATGCCCAATCCCCAGACAGATTTTTGCCTCAGATCCCTTAAATGCCCCCCTTAAGGATTGATCTCACAACCCTAGATTTAGCAGACCAGTGCTTGAACCACTGAGCTGTCCCTCCCCTCAAATGCATGAGAATTCAGCAAACCCTATAGGTGAACACATATAAGTGAGGTCAGACTAATGCAAAAACTGCAAACATGGTTACATATGAGACAGACAAGGTTGTCCACAACCATTGCAGGCTGTCATATCCATTGTCCTGTTCATGTTTTTCACATAAGGCGTTAATGTACCTTGCTTGAACGTGGTTAACAGTGATATGGCAAATCTGCCACCACCTTGCTCTGTTGTGGGCTGTTGCTTCCCGGTTGCTGAGGTCAACTTGGCATGCTTTCAAGTTTGACTTCAATGTGTCTTTATATCATTTGTATGGGTTACCATGAGAATGGACACTTAGCTTTAGCTGACCATAAAATATGACCTTGGATATTCTTGAGTTGACCATATGAAAATGCCCAGACCAACTTAACTTAGCTTTTATGAGTGTGCTTTGAATGCCAGACATCTCCCAATGATGAAGCTGTGGTTAATCAGGCCCTAGAACTTACTAGCCAAATAACTATATTTGGTACATTTATCCATCAATATATTTTTTTTGCTTTTGTCTCATCACATTTTCTCACCCTCCAAATTTGACAACATGGGATGTGCAAGAAAACATTACAAATACATACTCAGCAGAAAAGTGGTGTTAACATTATTAAAAAGCTATCAGTATAGTTTTAACAGCTCATTACTTTATGGCTTATCAAATGAATGGCTAAAGAGGTTACCAGTAATTTTATCCATCTGTTTTACCGCTTATTTGACATTAATCTAGAAATAGGTGAATATAATTTAAATGCTTACTATAATTCTGTAATTTTTCCCCAAAAACTTTTTAAGGGCTTTTGACTAAAAAAAAAAGATGTTTCAAAGAAACCCAAATGTTTAATGACAGATCATTTTTTCTTCTTTAGAAAATTACTGTATATGCTGTTTACACAGGACTGTTTTGTTTCGACTACAATATGAAGCACGTGTATTAATTCACTAAAGATCCATTATTCCAGTTTCCTCATGTCCAGGTAACCCCACTTTTCCATTATATACCCAAAAGGAGCATGAACAATAAAAGCGCTGACAAATTATTCCGAACTCTACAGCAGTATTTGTCAAACCTAAACTATTGACAAACTCTTGTGAAATTACTATAGCAACTATACATTTACATAACAGCTCATACACAAAAAAATTCCCAGGCTTGCCAACTGTCATGTGTTTCCTAGGATTGTCCCACTATTAGCTCCACACTCCACTTAAATTATACTATGGGAGCAGCGTTTACTTGGGTTTGTTTAATCAGTGACTGCTGCTACCACTGGAGTAGAGGGCACTGATCTGACTGCTAAGAAACCAGTTGGTGACAGCCTCCTCTTCTTGTTCTCCTTGTCATCAGCTTTCCCACACTAACTGATTCACATTTTTTTCTCTCGGGACAGGTCTGTACTTAAAATGCTTCATTGGTGCAATTGCACCGAGACAGCTGTGCCACTATAGTGCTTAAGTGAAGATATTCCTGTGCTGACAGGAGAGCTTCTCCTGTCAGTGTAGTTAATCCACCTCCACAAGAGGCAGTATCTGTGTCAGTGGGAGAATCTCTCCCACCAACATAGCACTGTCTACACCAGGGTCTAGCTCAGAATAAGTACATCACTCAAAGCTGTAGATTTTTCACACCCTTCAGTCATGTAATTATACCAGTAAAAGTCTGAGGTGTAGACCTGGCCTCACTAGAGAATACAGAAGGTAGAGTGAATTAGCCAGCACTGAACAAAAACTGAGATAGGAGGTGGCTTGTGACACCATTGCTGACTTGCACATGCTCAGCAGTGGTTGCTTGAGACAACCCTTCATCCTCTAATGATTCAGTGACAGATCAAGAATATTACAGAATTGCATGTGGGTGCTTGAGAGATGGGCACAAGGCCACCCGGGGGGGGGGGCAAGTGGGGCAATTTGCCCCAGGCCCTGCAGGGGCCCTACAAGCTCTGGCCCGGCAGCAGTCCAGGTCTTCGGCAGCATTTTGACGGCAGAGGGCCATTCAGTGCTGCCGAAGACGCAGAGCAACTGAAGGGCCCCCTGCCGACGAAATGCCACCGAAGACCCAGACCGCTGCCGGATGAGTACAAGCGCCACAGCTCCCCCACTTTGCCGCAGGCTCCCTGAATCCTCTGAGCGGCCCTGGATGGGCAGAGAGTGAGAGTAGAGGAAGAGGAACCTTGATGGAGGGAAGGGGAGACCTATAGAGAGGGAGCTCTTGATCTGGGGAGGAGAAAGGAACTTCAATAGAAAATATAGAGACATAATGAGGCAGGAAGACCTCAGTGAGAGGGATGACAGGGAGGAGGTGGGAGAAAGGGAGAAGAAATTCTGAGGATGAAAAGAAGGAAGAGTTGAAACATTTTAAGGAAGGGAGAGAGCTTTTATGGGAGAAAGAAAAGTATATGGGATTTTGATCCTGATCCTGTGCCATTTAAGGCAATGAGAGTTTTGTCACTGACCTGAATGAGCATAGCATCGAGTTCTTCAAGGGGGGAAAAAAGAAGGAAAGAGAACCTGGGAAATTGGGAATGAGAAAGCAAATCAATAGGAAAGAGGGAAATGGAAAGACGAAGCAGGAAAGTGAACAAAATAGAATGGGAAGGAGAATGTATGTGATTCCAGAATTTGAACTGAAGGACAGAGAGATTTCTCTGCCATTGGTGAAGCTGTTACCCTGCTCTGATTTCCACTGAACAATTCCTCCTATTTTATCAATATTCTTAATATATTTTTAAATGAGCAGTGTCCAGATTGTTCAAGCAAGTGCAGTTGCTAGAAGCTTGATAAATTGTTTTGTCGCCTTCTTTGATTATGTGGGACAGCACTTCTATTTGAATGGGTGAACAGCTGAATATATTCACATTCTACATGGTACCACTTATAAGGCTAAATACAGCCCTGGTTTATTGACATCAGTAAGATTTGTGCCTTCTTATGCCAAGGCTAAATTTGATCCAGAGTCTTTTTTACACTGGAGTTACTCTATTGATTTCTTAGGTATTTTGCTACACTGGATTTACGCTGGTGTAAATGAGAGCAGAACATGGCATAGCATGTGTCCATACTCAGCTTTTCAAAATAACTCAGTTCTCATTTGGGCAACAAAATAAAAGGCCAGTTCTCAAAAGCACTCAGCTGTAGGTGTCACAATGGGAGCTGCTGAGCACGTTTGAAAATCTGACTCTTATTTAGGTGCTTAAATGGGAGCTGAGCTCTCTTGAAAACTTGGTTAATGCTACATAGAAATTAATGAACTATATTCCCACAACTGCATTTGATATAATTACTAACAGATTCTGACCCAATGCGCTTTGCTCAGGCATATGTCCCCCTAAAGTCAGTGGTGGTAGTGCAGGAACAAATGCTCAATATTCATGCCAGAATCCTAACTCAGACTTCATTCAGCCCTCACTCAGACAAATTCAAATGACCATATTACATGAAAACTTATCAATCTGAATATTAATGGAAATTAGAAAAGAAAAAAGATTTAAACATACAATAGTGACTCTGAACTATCAAAGGTAAAAATAAGAAATCAAGACTATTTTTAAAAGTAAATAAAATGTTTACACAATTCAGTTTTATTTTCCTCACTCCAAAATTATGCTGCTGTTGTCTTCATCATCTCTCCTCTATCTCCTACAGTGTCTTTATAGTCATTTCAGTGGCAGTGGGGTTCGATCACAGGTCACCTAGAACAACCAACACAGATCTGTCTGGTGATTGGCATTTTTGGGGATGGGGTAGTAACAGAAATGTTTGTTCCCTCCTCTCTCCTAAATGCTCTGCAAAGTGTCCTTGAGTTGCTGTTATTGAAGTCTGTGATCTTTCGGCCAGAGGAGGAGGAAAAAAACAGTTTGCTGCCACAGCTGCTGAATTCAGGCTGGTGGCTCAGATGCTCAAGGTTGTCCCTGGGTAGTTGGAGTTGCCACTACTACCATTGTAATCTATGGGAAGAATTGTTTCATGCCTGCCTGCTTTGAGCTAGGAAAGGAACAGAAGTTTCTTTTTGGTGGGCTGGAGGCAACAGACTCATTTGCCATCCATCCCTTTCCTTGCAGTAATAACTCTTGAAAGCAATCCAACCTTGTACTCTTTGAAGACTACAGGAGCAGAGCTGAGCGCATCAATCCATTAGACTGCACAGAAAAACCTAATGTAAAGTGCAGGTTGGAAGTTTACTGGTGCTGATACTTGAGATCTAGTGAGAGGGCTGTAGATAGGTGGGTGGTACTTCTGATCTGCTGGGAGCTGTGTGTTGAGGGGACAGTATTTCACTAGGGTTCACATAAGGTTTGCTTGGAGTTTGGAGGTTCAAATAAAAGCACTGAAAAATAAATCTGCCAGTTTGGTTTCCTGCGGAAGATGTATCGGAGTGACAAAAAGTATTACTCATTTCACATGGATATTGGAAAAAAACTGGTGTAGGATGATAGGGTGTGGGATAACTTCAGTATTGTTGTGATACTCAAGAAAACACATGGCATCAAGTTCTTCTTCGAGTGATTGCTCATATCCATTCCAGTAGGTGTACGTGCCGCGCGTGCACGTTCGTCGGAAGACTTTTACCCTAGCAACTCCAGCGGGC
>NC_133769.1:51581901-51583246 GCF_003597395.2 Chelonoidis abingdonii | reverse complement strand
ATGCACTGAAGCTCAGCAGTTTCTCTTTGAAGTTGCAGAAACGAATGTTTTAATATGCATGGTCAAGAGAAGTTGTCTGTGACTAGTTCCATACTGGTAATTTTTGTGCTGAGGATCTCATTCCACTAGAAACTGAATTTGAAACCACCAAGTCTTTTAGGCCGTCGAGCGGTTATTGGATGGTAATGATTTTTGATCATCATTGATTTGGGTAATAGTCACACTGGCAACTTATAGTGGTAGATTCTGTATTCCTTTACCCATACTTGAATCCTTAGAGGCCTTTAGGGAACTTTTGTTCTGTGAATGCACATTGAAAACTGGAAAATACATATTAAATGCTATTTTATTTCTTGTTCTTAGGAAGTTTGAAATTCGTCTCCTGATCCTAGAGCGTTTAAGTATACATTACTGTATAGATGAATCAAATGTAACCTTTTATATATCTGACTTTGTCAGAAGGGAAAAAGGCGCAATAACTTAAGCATGATTAGTGTGTTGTGAGAAATGAAATATAATGCATCTGATATGCCAATGGGAAATGTCTTCAGTCTTTTTCCCTCTCCAATGTGCAGGTTTTTAGGTTTAAAACTTACAGTATTTGTGTATATGTTTTTTATTACTGCCATACACGAGGTGAGATAACATGGGCAGGTTGAGTTCTTTCCAAGGATTCTTATCCAGTTACCTGAAAGTGGCCATAAAGTGCTAGCTAAAAGTACAAAATCTGAAATGTATTATTCTACGCTGATTAGATTTACACTGAAGAACCTCTATACACACTGACCATGGCTAGAAAAATGATATCACCAAATCAGAATGCTTTTTCATTCAGTTATTGTATTATATCCAGTGTAGCAGGAAATGGTTTTGCATGACAGTACACATGTAAATGTCATTGCATATGTCATTGACAGTGTATATGGCAGTTATGCAAGATTCACAATGATCACATTGGAGAAAACTGTCTCTGTTACATTAAATAAAACGTGCCTAGTAAAAATTGCTAGCAATTTTTTTCTAGACATATAATGACACGGGAAGAGTACAAAACAAAACTACCAGAAACAAACCATTTCTCAAGCAGTAATATCTACAGGACAAGTGATCTAAATTGCTGTAACAGGGAGAGTTCATCATTCCACTGCAAAAGAACTTGAAATATAACCTAAAGGCAAGTGAAATACTGATTCCAAGCTTTGAAATAACAGTAACAAATTTACCTACAGACAGAAGATGCATGGAAGCAATAAACGAATTATACAAGTCTTACACATGCAATCTGATTATTCTGACCAAAGTGTTAATTGGATCCTAACTGCCAGATCTGATATCTGCAGTCTTG
>NC_133769.1:51544401-51576901 GCF_003597395.2 Chelonoidis abingdonii | reverse complement strand
AGTGTTTAACACCCTGACAGTTTAGGAACTTTTTTCCTAAAGTCACCTAACCTCCCGCTGCAGTTTAAGCCCATTGCTTCTTGTTCTATCCTTAGAGGCTAAGGTGAACAGTTTTCTCCCTCCTCCTTATGACACTCTTTTAGATACCTGAAAACTGGTATCACGTCCCCTCTCAGTCTCCTCCTTTCAAATAACAAACCAATTCTTTCAGCCTTCCTTCATAGATCATGTTCTCCAGCCCTTTATCATTCTTGTTGCTCTTCTCTGGACGCCTCTCCAATTCTCCACATCTTTCTTGAAATACGGTGCCCAGAACTGGACACAGTACTCCAGTTGAGGCCTAACCGTGCAGAGTAGAGCAGCAGAATGACTTCTTGTGTCGTGCTCACAACACACCTGTTAATGCATCCCAGAATCATGTTTGCTTTTTTTTGCAATAGCATCACACTGTTGACTCATATTTAGCTTGTGGTCCACTATAACCCTCGATCCCTTTTCTGCCGTATTCCTTCCTAGACAGTTTCTTCCCATTCTGTATGTGTGAAATGATTGTTCCTTCTAAGGGATCACTTTACATTTGTCTTTTTAAACTTCATCCTGTTTATCTCAGACATTTCGTCCAATTTGTCCAGATCATTTTGAATTATGACTCTATCCCCAAAGCAGTTGCAATCCTCTCAGTTTGTATCATCTGCAAACTTAATAAGCCATACTTTCTATGGCAGTATCTAAGTCATTGATGAAGATATATGACCTTGGTGAATTATTTAAATTCGATGTCTCCTTCTGTAACTTGGAAATAGTATTTCACTACCTCGCAATGGTTTTGAGAGTCTTATATATTTGTAAATCACTTGGAGATCCTTCGCCGAAAAGCAAGTGGAATATTATGTTTTTATTTGTTGTTATTATTTAAAACTGGAACAAATGTGGAGAAAAAAATCCCTTGCTTGCAAACTAGATCAGTTTTATCAGAATCAAATAAGGTTGCTGTTTTTTAAAAAAAAATTGGAAATGTAGGATATCAAAACTCTTTCTTCTCAAACAACTGTGAAAGATTAAGGCTGCTGGGACAGTTATTCTGCCTTGTGATAGTCTATTTATGGCACAAGGAATACAGCTTTTTGTAAATCACCTGAGGAAATTTGTAAGTTTTTAACTTTATTCCCATGCCTTATTAGTACATAGAAATGGTAGTGAAATATTTCACCTGCTCATGTACTTTGCAGGTTCTCCTGAATTATCCATGCAGGAGTAGAGTGTGGTGTTAATACACAAACCCAGCCCCTGCAGCTCTCCATTACTTGATGTGGGGGAAAAGCAGATTTGCTTGTCTTCAGTAAGTTCTTCATCTTTATAACTCCCACATTTATGTATGTAGCCATAAATGCCTATCTAATACATCCACAGCTGCTAATAAAAATGTTGTTTAGAGATCTTCTTGCTTCAGTGCTTTATAAATTTGAAACTTGTCTGCTTTTGTGTCTTCAGACATGTTCAGCTGCACTTAAAAGAAAATTCTTCATTTAATCAAGAAACAAGAAAATGCTATAACATAATGCTCCAAAAACTCTTACAACAATGTATCCAACAATTTACATGGCCTTTTGGGGCATGTAAGACCCAAAGAGTTAGGTATAGTCATGCGCAGAAGACTCACCTGTTTAGGAGACAGTCAGTCCGTGACCAAGAGGAAAAGTCAACTTCGTGACTGGTAGCTGTGGAGATCCCTAAAATGTGCAACTCCTCATTCTGGGGTTTTCCCTCTTCTTATTGTTTGGGTTGTACAGCTATCCTATATTCCTTCTTTGTGGTCCATTTGAGAGCCGGAGAGATGGTATTATGGTATTTAGAGCACATTTTTCCCCATTGTAATTTGGAAGAAACAGCCACCTTAAATTGGGAGAAGGGATTAGAGGGACTGCTATCATCCCCAATCGTTGTTTCAGGGAAACGGGGGGTGGGGAGGGAGGAGGCTCCTCCCTCAAATACACTAGGAAAAGGGAATCTTATAGACCCCAATACCTCTCTTTGGCTGGCTTGTTGAATCCAGCAAGGAAATAAAATATTGTGGCCAAATTACCCCCTTACTTTTAATTCCTCAAGTAAGGTAGAACCTGCTTATTTGCATGCAGACAATAGCGGAAACACTCAGCGTATCCTCCACCATCAATTCTCATGATCTCGGTTGCCATATGTAGCAAGACAACAGATAAGTGAAGTAAAATCAACTCCTTCGCAATAGGGTAAGCCTAAGCGTCACGTAAGTTGTCATTATGGATTCAAATTTGAAGCAGCAGTAGCTTGCACAGTCACAGAGCCAAAGTTTGCTAGTCTACAGTGGCTGTAAAGGCATTTGAAAGAACAGAACATATAGAATTATTTGGTATACTGTAATCTCCTCTGTATTGTATATAACTCAGAAACCTGGAAGACATCGTATAACAAACAGATACGGATATGGATGTAAAACAGATATGTTGTGCTTCACATTCTTTTTTCACCAGCTCATGGCATTTGTATTTGAGGTTTGTTGACAGTGGGAGTTGGTGTATCAGGGCTGTTTATATGAATAAAGCTAAAATTGCTCCATTTAATTTTTAAAAAATCAGCTCAGAGGCACTAAAAACTACATATATGAAAAGAAACAAACATACACATAACTGAAGGCTAAAAGGGCTTGTTTTCTAATGTTCTTTGATCCTAACAGTGCACTAGCATCATCCCACCAAAGCAATAGAGTGCAAGTCTATGGATCATTGAAAACTGGAAATTTACCGATATATTACAATTACAGAAACATCTGTGTGTAATAACTTTGTGCAGATTACCATGAAAATTCATGGTATTCGAAAATGGCTTGTTCTTTAGCTGTAGGTAGATGGTTGTACACTGGATATGGTGCTACAAGTATTAAGCATGTTTGGATTCTCCCTCAAAACATTTTAATTAGTACAGCTTTTGCCTTTTCTTGCTTCTGTGTTTTATCCAGAACATTGTAAAAAAAGGCAAATTAGGTTTTTACTTCTAAAGATATAGTTGAAAAACAGAGAAACTATTGGAATGGAGAACTTGCATGAAGGAATAAATTAACAAGGCAAGTTTGGCTAGTCACTTGGAGCACAAACAAGTACAACCCCAACAAGACTCACAATATGCACAGCATGAGCAAACAAATACGAATTGTGAACTGACAGGTAGAGACAGTTCTATATTCCATTACATCTAATCTCACAAAATGCCTCTGCTTCATATTATGGGTCAAATTTTAGCAGTTTAAAACAGTAAACCACTTCCAGTGAAGTTAATACTGCTGTGCTGATTTACACCACCTAAGAATCTGGCAATATATCTATATTGGTCCATGTGAACATATAAAAGAAATGTGACATAGAAGGGAACACAAGTGTGCAAGGCCTATGCCATGTGTATAGTTTATAGGTAATATATTAATGGATAGAGAAACTCCTCTGAGGTTTAAAGGTTATTTAGTGGTTAATTGTTAAAGGGCCTGCCTTTCCTCTTTCCTTTTCATTTCAGTTTGACTTATGTCAGTTAGATGGCAGCACTGAAGCAAATTGTTGAAAGAAGCAAATTCAGCCTGGAGTAAATAGCTGAAACTCCTATCAACTCAGGGTTGAATTGAGTTCGTACATCCCAAACTTTTTCAATTGGTTTGTCTTCTCTCTGTGACTTCGTAGGCTTAGAACAAACAATGTTGTAAACAGACGCATCATTTTCAAACATCACAACAACTTCTAACCATCACTAAATAACTTATTGTATTGGATTCTGTTTTGTCTCTGCCACTTTTATTTTTATTTTGATTAGAATTATTTAACTAGGGTCACTACACAAGAATATTAACTTTTTTTTATTTGTGGTCATTTTTACAGTCACATAGTAGTACATTTATATTCAAATCTGTATATTACATTACTGTAGTTTATCAAGTGTAACATTCAGCATTTTCAGATCAAAGTTCCTGTGATGGTAATTCTGAATGTTTACTGTTAGATGAATTGGGTGATTGCTATATTTTCTTATAAACTCAAGTTCAGAAACGTCTTATTCATTCCATTTCCCTTTTCTTTTATATAAAAGTTTTGGTTTGCACACAAGCATCATCTTCCACAGAATAGATTATTTTACCAGATATGTTAGGAAAGCGTTGATCATTAAGACACATTTGGGATTTAATCTATTAATAATATAACCTTTGCTGCTTTGCAAAGACCATAGTGTCCTGAGAACATGTGGCAAAACAATATTTGTATTAATGATTGCTTTTATTTACAGTAAAAGTGAATTGTTTCTTCTAGAAAAGAAAGTGATTGCTTTTCAAAGGTTGCAAACTTGGCACAGTGACAAGCTATTTGATTATGTGCTAGGTAGTTGAAGCAACGCCTTCAGACTGTGCATATACAGCAGACGTTGAGCACATATCTTAGGCTCTAAACAGGTTTCTCTCACACATGCAAACACGCACCCTTGCTGTCTGCTTCTCGCTCGCTCTCTCTGACCACACACACACGCACACGTGCTCTCATTGCACAGAACACAGAAAAGAAAGTGATAACACAAAAGAACCTTGAACAAAAACATTGTCCAAGAGTTTAATGGACAAAACTTTAAATTGGGCTCATGTGAAGACTTCCAGGCTTTGGATTTTTAAGTCAGGAAATCCTGAAAAATATACAGTTTGTCCAGAGGGGCGAGGTTCTAGGATAATGTCCCTTGTTTCACTGGATATATCTGTGCTGTTGTGTTTTTGGGTACAATCAACATTACTAAAAGACAAAACCTAACAAGAAATGTTTCTTATGTTAAACAAAGCATTGTACATTATGTTCTGCTAGTCTAATATCTGTATTGTGTAAATGTAGCTATATTGCTTTCAGATGCTTAATTTTTTATATTTTTTAATCATATCTTTTGAAACAGTCTCATAGGTTTTTCTATGCGTAACATTATGACACTTGATAGTGATTGATTATGAAGTGTTGAGAGCCCTACCATGTGATCATTTATTTTTAAATCACACTTTATGCTAGCCAATGTTTAAATCTCTTCAGTAATACATAAAGAGATGTAAACTAAAGCTTGCCGTCTGATCAATATGATGCCATCTAGGAATAGAGTGCCACAGCACTGTGGTCTTTAAAATAACAGACTTTTACTGAGAGTGGAAACTTTACAGTGATAATATTATGGGTCCATCTTTGTGACAAAATAAAAGAGAATACCACTGTGATGCAGATTAGCTAAAATGTGTTGATGATGATCTCTTCCTTTCTCTGTTGGCAGGTGCCTGTTGTCAGTGGCCTGATGACTCCCCAGGTTGATCACCCCTCAGGCAAATTGCAGCAGATCTCCAGCAGGCAAGTGTTGTCCCACAGCAGCTTCAAAGCACTTCTTCAACAGCGCAAGCAGTTATGTTACAGCAGTAATGTGGGTTACTGCTTTGGACGTTACCATAACCCAAGGAATGTCCTAGGTATAGCTATGCTTGCATTGGGACTGATTATTCAGTGTTTTCATATTTCTTTACTCAAGAAAGTATGAAAAAAATGAATATCAGCTTCACTAGTCTTCAGATTCTACCCGCTGACTGCAAACATGTTCAATATACAGGCAAATTTCAAACATTAAATGCCTGTGTATAATAACCGCAATGGCGATGTGTTATGAACACTGAGCAAATCGTATTTAAATTTTTCATAGCGCTTAGGCAACATTTGAATTGTAGACTTGCCCAAGGAAGTGTAATAGACTTGTAGATAATTGTTAACTTTAAAATTCCATAACACTTAGTACATCCTTTGTCATATCAAGTGAATGTGGTTATGACAATCTTGAACTTACCAGCTTGTTTCCTTAAGGTGAAGTAATTCCTTTGTTTTGTTTATTTTCGTTCCAAAAATTTGTTCAATAAGATAGAAGAGGAGGATAATACATTCCCCTTAAGCAACAAGACCTGGCAGCTTATCAAAATCAATGAAAATTCATTCTTAGAATAAAGACAGTGTCAGTGTTCAGTACATCAGTACAAACAGGGACTACAATTTCAACTGTATCTTTGGCGTGTAATACTAATATGACAGAGAATTAATAGTGTCTGTTAATCTATTTCTTTCAATGTTAAAACACTTGATATCTAGTATCATGATCATACAGCATTCACCTTCATATTGCAAATCTGGCATCCGCTGTCACAGGCTGACAGAAGTAATTAATTTTTTCCCTAAGAAATCGAGCGTTGTTTTGGTCTCCCCAACTGACTTCTTGCAAGTGGTAGAGATACAGCTTTGAAATTTGTTATATTGGGACTATATGAGGAACGAGATGTATAATCTGGGGAGGTTAATTGCTCTACTGCATCCGTTAGAATACAGATTTTCTATCCCTTTGTTTTAGGATATTTTGGAAATCTGCATTGGAAATGTAGAGCCCGCCTTGAAAAAAATGTATCGTAGGATCTGCCTCTTCAATCAAACACGTTTTTATTATGAGGTGAATCTTATGGCTACTTACTACATATGACCAAATCTAGAGGAGTTTAGGAGATTTATAATACTGAAACTTTTGCCTTTATTTATTAAAGTCAAAATGGTTTATTTAGCAACAATACCAAGAGTTTACAAGAAACAGCAAGAGCAGTTACATCTTCAGCTTTTGCAGCAGCAGACGCAGCAGCATCGCAGCAACAAACAGCAGCAGCACAGCAGCAGCAACAACAAGCAACAGCAGCAGCAGCAAGTCAACAGCCAGCAAGCAAGCACCAGGAAAGCAAGCAAAAGAGGTAAAGATCGTGAAACTCGCCAATACATAATAGTTTGGCTTGAGAAGGGGAAAAGAAGGGACAGAAAAGTTGGTGCCTTTTTTGATAACAAGGTTCTTCCTAATCAAGATGTATTTTATAGTCTTTTGCCTAAATAACAACAGTGACAGTAGAATTCTGCCACTCTCCCCTCACCACCTCCTTTTTTTTTTTTTGAGGGGGAGGAGGAATGTATGGGATTGAGGAATACAACCAGGTGCTGCATCATCTAATATCACTAATGAATCAACAGTATTACAAAGAGCAAACTGTGTGGTGACAAAGTACTGATATCTTGTATTTTCAGAGAATCTAAATTGGTGAGGGAACTTACTCCTCTGTGGTACAGCTCAGAGAGCATCGCAAATTTAGCCCATTGTTTAAAAAAAAAATGTCGCGAGCACAGATTTCAAAATCCAGGCCCTGATTAATGAACTGCTACATGTAGGTTTGGAGTGGACGAGGAGAAAGTTACAGTTTGATGTGCTCATAAATTCAACCTGACAAGCTGGCTTCTCAGCTAGCTTGCACTTGTCAGCAAACTGCATTCAAATATAAACATATACAAACAAAACATGTTGAAGTAGTTAAATTGAATCATCAGGATCGAGACGTTGTCTCAAGCTGCCTATTAGCACGTACAGGAAAACAGTTCTGACCCTCCGATTCTTTTTCTGTTTGGATTTGTGAAATAGAATTTCAGACAGCCATCAGCTACGGAAAGAAATTGCTCCTGATTTCTCCCGAGGCTCTGGGCATCCACATGACTTGCTCCATTAATGCAGTCTGTTTTCAGTGAGCGCATCAGAAGTCTCTCGTTTCCCCAACTAAAAAGGAAAGGTCTTCCAATGCAGCTTGTCTTTCTCTGACATGTGATGCCTTTTATACCCCCCCTGACTCTAAAAAACCCAGTTTGTTCTTGTAATGCCTCACGAAAATTTTAAAGTTATGCTTTTACTTGTATAGGGCAATTCTTTGTTCTTGAATCTGATGCTGTTTTTAATATATGTCCAATAGAGAAGAAGAGTAGCTACAGACCAGGTGAAATGAAGGCTACATCCCAGTTTTATAGATCACTGGATGACCACATCATGGGCCGCGCTGCGGACCCAGGAACTTATTCAGTTGGAAAAACTGAATGGAAAGTTGAATCACAAACTGTTGTAAAGATGTTACACTTTAGCATAGCATATATTGTTATCATCTGCATGAGCTGATTTTTTTATTTCTGACACCTGTACTACTTTCTCTTGACCCTTTTCTGCGCGTATTATTTAATTGTATTTTGCTTTCTCCCTAACAACCTAGTATTGGAATAAAAAATGAAAAATGCAAATGTTCCATCAGTCTGGAGTTCTGTAAATAATATTAATTATTAATAACTGAGATGAAAGGGGAACAAGTTGGGATGTTTAACATTTTCTTCTGGCAGCCTATCATGGCAGACTTTATTCTCTGCTGTTGTTTGTTGGTTGTTTTTTTGACTAGCAGCAGCAGTTGGCAGCCCAGCAGCTTGTCTTCCAGCAGCAGCTCTTCCAGTGCAACAGCTCCAGCAGCAGCAACATCTGCTGAATCTTCAGCGTCAGGACTTTATTTCCATCCACTGGCCAGTACTGCTCTTCCTGATCAGTCTCGCCACAAGTATTAATACAACATAATTAACTTATTTTCTAATTCACAACTTTTTTTTAATCAGTTCCATTTTAACCTGAACTTCAGAGTTTCCTTTTATTGCAATTAAGCCATACTTAATAATAAATATTATTGTTAAATTATTGCACTGTGTAGTTTTCTTGAGGCTGTCAATTACTAATGCTTTTACTAGAGAAACTGCTTTTGAGGCTTTTTCTAGTATAAAAATGCATATTATTAGTTTATATTGCCTGAAAACACCTTCTAAGGGCACACAATCAAGCACCACTTGATTTTACACTGAGGAATACAGAAACTGATTTAGTGAGAATAATATCACTTCATTTAACATAAGGATGCAAACAGAAGCTCGTCACACGAGGAAACGGGGGCCTCTCATACTCTCTATGGCCATGGAGTTTGCAAATGGCCTGGCTGTGAAAGCATTTGTGAAGATTTTGGACAGTTTTTTAAGTAGGTTGATTTTTATTCATTGGATAAAGGGGCTGTTTAAGACTAAGGAACAATAAAGATGGCTAGGAAAGTTCAACTGTAAAGCATATCAGAGTTCATGTGTACAGTCCGAGCAACTGGATAATCAAGGCCATCTGCAGACAGTCAAATTGTTATCCTTTCTTTCATGTAGAACACTTTTGCAGGCCTTTCAAACACACAGTGTTTAATCCTGTTATTATCCCTTTATTGAAATGGAGTCTTGGAAAGTTTGAAGAGATGCTTTGGTTTTATGTTTGATAGCAAAAGTATGTAAAAATACATTCCTTTCTGCCGTATTCCTTCCTAGACAGTTTCTTCCCATTCTGTATGTGTGAAACTGATTGTTCCTTCCTAAGAGGATCACTTTACATTTGTCTTTGTTAAACTTCATCCTGTTTATCTCAGACCATTTCTCCAATTTGTCCAGATCATTTTGAATTATGACTCTATCCTCCAAAGCAGTTGCAATCCCTCTCAGTTTGTATCATCTGCAAACTTAATAAGCATACTTTCTATGCCAGTATCTAAGTCATTGATGAAGATATATGACCTTGGGTGAATTATTTAAATTCGATGTCTCCTTCTGTAACTTGGAAATAGTATTTCACTACCTCGCAATGGTTTTGAGAGTCTTAATATTTGTAAATCACTTGGAGATCCTTCGCCGAAAAGCACAGTGGAAATATTATGTTTTTATTTTGTTGTTATTATTTTAAACTGGAAACAAATGTGGAGAAAAAAAATCCCTTTGCATTGCAAACTAGATCAGTTTTTTATCAGAATCAAATAAGGTTGCTGTTTTTTAAAAAAAAATTGGAAATGTAGGATATCAAAACTCTTTCTTCTCAAACAACTGTGAAAGATTAAGGCTGCTGGACAGTTATTCTGCCTTGTGATAGTCTATTTATGGCACAAGGAATACAGCTTTTTGTAAATCACCTGAGGAAATTTGTAAGTTTTTAACTTTATTCCCATGCCTATTTAGTACATAGAAATGGTAGTGAAATATTTCACCTGCTCATGTACTTTGCAGGTTCTCCTGAATTATCCATGCAGGAGTAGAGTGTGGTGTTAAATACACAAACCCAGCCCCTGCAGCTCTCCCATTACCTTGATGTGGGGGAAAAGCAGATTTGCTTGTCTTCAGTAAGATCTTCATCTTTATAACTCCCACATTTATGTATGTAGCCATAAATGCCTATCTGAATACATCCACAGCTGCTAATAAAAATGTTGTTTAGAGATCTTCTTGCCTTCAGTGCTTTATAAATTTGAAACTTGTCTGCTTTTGTGTCTTCAGACATGTTCAGCTGCACTTAAAAGAAAATTCTTCATTTAATCCAAGAAAACAAGAAATGCATATAACATAATGCTCAAAAAACTCTTTACAACTATGTATCCAACAATTTACATGGCCTTTTGGGGCATGTAAGACCCAAAGAGTTAGGTATAGTCCATGCGCAGAAGACTCACCTGTTTAGGAGACAGGTCAGTCCGTTGACCAAGAGGGAAAAGTCAACTTCGTGACTGGTAGCTGTGGAGATCCCTAAACATGTGCAACTCCTCATTCTGGGGTTTTCCCTCTTCTTATTGTTTGGGTTGTACAGCTATCCTATATTCCTTCTTTGTGGTCCATTTGAGAGCAGGAGAGATGGTATTATGGTATTTAGAGCACATTTTTCCCCATTGTAATTTGGAAGAAACAGCCACCTTAAATTGGGAGAAGGGATTAGGGACTGCTATCATCCCCAATCGTTGTTTCAGGGAAAGCGGGGGGTGGGGAGGGAGGAGGCTCCCTCCCTCAAATACCACTAGGAAAAGGGGAATCTTATAGACCCCAATACCTCTCTTTGGCTGGCTTCTGTTGAATCATCAGCAAGGAAATAAAATATTGTGGCCAAATATACCCCCTTACTTTTAATTCCTCAAGTAAGGTAGAACCTGCTTATTTGCATGCAGACAATAGCGGAAACACTCAGCGTATCCTCCACCATCATTCTCATGATCTCGGTTGCCATATGTAGCAAGACAACAGATAAGTGAAGTAAAATCAAACTCCTTCGCAATAGGGTAAGCCTAAGCCGTCACGTAAGTTGTCATTATGGATTCAAATTTGAAGCAGCAGTAGCTTGCACAGTCACAGAGCCCAAAGTTTGCTAGTCTACAGTGGCTGTAAAGGCAATTTTGGAAAGAACAGAACATATAGAAATTATTTGGTATACTGTAATCTCCTCTGTATTGTATATAACTCAGAAACCTGGAAGACATCGTATAACAAACAGATACGGATATGGATGTAAAACAGATATGTTGTGCTTCACATTCTTTTTTTCACCAGCTCATGGCATTTGTATTTGAGGTTTGTTGACAGTGAGTTGGTTGTATCAAGGGCTGTTTATATGAATAAAGCTAAAATTTGCCTCCATTTAATTTTTAAAAAATCAGCTCAGAGGCACTAAAAACTACATATATGAAAAGCAAACAAACATACACATAACTGAAGGCTAAAAGGGCTTGTTTTCTAATGTTCTTTGATCCTAGACAGTGCACTAGCATCATCCCACCAAAGCAATAGAAGTGCAAGTCTATGGATCATTGAAAACTGTGAAATTTACCGATATATTACAATTACAGAAACATCTGTGTGTAATAACTTTGTGCAGATTTACCATGAAAATTCATGGGTATTCGAAAATGGCTTGTTCTTTAGCTGTAGGTAGATGGTTGTACACTGGATATGGTGCTACAAGTATTAAGCATGTTTGGATTCTCCCTCAAAACATTTTAATTAGTACAGCTTTTGCCATTTTCTTTGCTTCTGTGTTTTTATCCAGAACATTGTAAAAAAAAGGCAAATTAGGTTGTTTACTTCTAAAGATATAGTTGAAAAACAGAGAAAACTATTGGAATGGGAGAACTTGCATGAAGGAATAAATTAACAAGGCAAGTTTGGCTAGTCACTTGGAGCACAAACAAGTACAACCCCAACAAGACTCACAATATGCACAGCATGAGCAAACAAATACGAATTGTGAACTGACAGGTAGAGACAGTTCTATATTCCATAATACATCTATCTCACAAAATGCCTCTGCTTCATATTATGGGTCAAATTCTTAGCAGTTTAAAACAGTAAACCACTTCCAGTGAAGTTAATACTGCTGTGCTGATTTACACCACCTAAGAATCTGGGCCAATATATCTATATTGGTCCATGTGAACATATAAAAAGAAATGTGACATAGAGAGGGAACACAAGTGTGGCAAGGCCTATGCCATGTGGTATAGTTTATAGGTAATATATTAATGGATAGAGAAACTCCTCTGAGGTTTAAAGGTTAATTTAGTGGTTTAATTGTTAAAGGGCCTGCCTTTCTCTCTTCCTTTTCATTTCAGTTTGACTTATGTCAGTTAGATGGCAGCACTGAAGCAAAATTGTTGAAAGAAGCAAATTCAGCCTGGAGTAAATAGCTGAAACTCCTATCAACTCAGGGTTGAATTTGAGTTCGTACATCCCCAAACTTTTTCATATTGGTTTGTCTTCTCTCTGTGACTTCGTAGGCTTAGAACAAACAATGTTGTAAACAGACGCATCATTTTCAAACATCACAACACTTCTAACCATCACTAAATAACTTATTGTATTGGATTCTGGTTTTGTCTCTGCCACTTTTATTTTATTTTGATTAGAATTATTTAACTAGGGTCACTACACAAGAATATTAGACTTTTTTTATTATTGTGGTCATTTTTACAGTCACATAGTAGTACATTTATATTCAAATTCTGTATATTACATTACTGTAGTTTATCAAGTGTAACATTCAGCATTTTCAGATCAAAGTTCCTGTGATGGTAATTCTGAATGTTTACTGTTAGATGAATTGGGGTGATTTTGCTATATTTTCTTATAAACTCAAAGTTCAGAACGTCTTATTCATTCCATTTCCCTTTTCTTTTATATAAAAGTTTTGGTTTGCACACAACCATCATCTTCCACAGAATAGATTATTTTACCAGATATGTTAGGAAAGCGTTGATCATTAAGACACATTTGGGATTTAATCTATTAATAATAGTAACCTTTGCTGCTTTGCAAAGTACCATAGTGTCCTGAGAACATGTGGCAAAACAATATTTGTATTAATGATTGCTTTTATTTACAGTAAAAGTGAATTGTTTCTTCTAGAAAAGAAAGTGATTGCTTTTTCAAAGGTTGCAAACTTGGCACAGTGACAAGCTATTTGATTATGTGCTAGGTAGTTGAAGCAACGCCTTCAGACTGTGCATATACAGCAGACGTTGAGCACATATCTTAGGCTCTTAAACAAGGTTTCTCTCACACATGCAAACACGCACCCTTGCTGTCTGCTTCTCGCTCGCTCTCTCTGACACACACACACACGCACACGTGCTCTCATTGCACAGAACACAGAAAAGAAAGTGATAACCACAAAAGAACCTTGAACAAAAACATTGTCCAAGAGTTTAATGGACAAACTTTAAATTGGCTCATGTGAAGACTTCCAGGCTTTGGATTTTAAGTCAGGAAATCCTGAAAAAATACAGTTTGTCCAGAGGGGCGAGGGTTCTAGGATAATGTCCCTTGTTTCACTGGATATATCTGTGCTGTTGTGTTTTTGGTACAATCAACACTTACTAAAAGAACAAACCTAACAAGAAATGTTTTCTTATGTTTAAAACAAAGCATTGTACATATGTTCTGCTAGTCTAGATATCTGTATTGTGTAAAATGTAGCTATATTGCTTTCAGATGCTTAATTTTTTATATTTTTTAATCATATCTTTTGAAACAGTCTCAATAGGTTTTTCTATGCGTAACATTATGACACTTGATAAGATGATTGATTATGAAGTGTTGAGAGCCCTACCATGTGATCATTTATTTTTAAATACACGTTTATGCTAGCCAATGTTTAAATCTCTTGCAGTAATACATAAGAGATGTAAAACATAAAGCTTGAGTCTGATCAAATCTGATGCCTCTGGAAATAGAGTGCCACAGCACTGTGGTCTTAAAATAACAGACTTTTACTGAGAGTGGAACTTTACAGTGATAAATATTATGGTCCATCTTTGGTACAAAATAAAAAAGAAGACATACCACTGTGATGCAGATGAGCTAAAATGTGTTTGATGATGATCTCTTCCTTTCTCTGTGCAGGTGCCTGTGTCAGTGGCCATGATGACTCCCCAGGTGATCACCCCTCAGCAAATGCAGCAGATTCTCCAGCAGCAAGTGTTGTCTCCACAGCAGCTTCAAGCACTTCTTCAACAGCAGCAAGCAGTTATGTTACAGCAGGTAATGTGGGTTACCTGCTTTGGACTGTTACCATAACCCAAGGAATGTCCCTAGGTATTAGCTATGCTTGCATGGGACTGATTATCTAGTGTTTCATATTTCTTTACTCAAGAAAGTATGAAAAAAATGAATATTCAGCTTCCTAGTCTTCAGATTTCTTACCCTGACTGCAAAAATGTGTCAATATACAGGCAAATTTCAAACATTAAATGCTGTGTATAAAATAACCGCAATGGCAGATGTGTTATGAACACTGAGCAAATCAGTATTTAAATTTTCAAGCGCTTAGGCACATTTGAATTGTAGACTTGCCCAAGGAAGTGTAAATAGACTTGTAGATAATTGTTACTTTAAAATTCATAACACTTTAGTACTCCCTTTAGTCATATAAGTGGAATGTGGTTATGAAATTTGAACTTACCAGCTTGTTTCCTTAAAGGTGAAAGTAATTCCTTTGTTTGTTTATTTTCGTTCCAAAAATTTGTTCCAATAAAGATTAGAAAGAGGAGGGATAATTACATTTCCCTTAGCACAATACCTGGCAGCTAAATCAAGAATCAATGAAAATTCATTCTTAGAATAAAGACAGTGTCAGTGTTCAGTACATCAGTACAACATGGGACTACAATTTCAACTGTACTTTTGGGTGTATACTTAATTATGACAGAGAAAATAATGTGTCTGTTAATCTTATTTCTTTCATGTTTAAACACTTTGATATCTAGTATCATGATCATTACAGGCAATTCACCTTCATTTGCAAATCTGGCATCCTGCTGCACAGGCTGACAGAGTAATTAATTTTTTTCCCTAAGAAATCGACGATTTGTTTGGTCTAACTGACTTCTTGCAAGTGGTAGAGTACAGCTTGAAATTTGTTATATTGGATATATGAGGAACGTAGATGTAATAATCTGGGGAGTTAATTTGGCTCTACTGCATTCCCGTTAGAATACAGATTTTCTATACCCTTCTGTTTAGGATATTTTGGAATCTGCATTGGAAAATGTCAGAGCCGCCTTGGAAAAAAAATGTATGTAGATCTGCCTCTTCAAATCAAACACGTTTTTATTATGAGGTGAATCTTAATGGCTACTCTACCATATGCCAATCTAGAGGAGTTTAGGAGATTTATAATACTTGAAACTTTTGCCTTTATTTATTAAAGTCAAAATGGTTTATTCAGCAACAACTACAAGAGTTTTACAAGAAACAGCAAGAGCAGTTACATCTTCAGCTTTTGCAGCAGCAACAGCAGCAGCAGCAGCAACAACAGCAGCAGCAACAGCAGCAGCAACAACAGCAACAGCAGCAGCAGCAGCAACAGCAGCAGCAGCATCCAGGAAAGCAAGCAAAAGAGGTAAGATCTGTGAAACTCGCCAATACATAATAGTTTGGGCTTGAGAAGGGGAAAAGAAGGGACAAGAAAAGTTTGGGGCCTTTTTTGATAACAAGGTTCTTCCTATCAAAGATGTATTCTTATAGTCTTTTGCCTGAGATTAACAACAGTGACAGTAGAATTCTGCCACTTCCCTCACCACCCCCTTTTTTTTTTGAGGGGGGAGGGAGGAAGTATGGGATTTGAGGATTACAACCCGGTGCTGCTATCATCTAATATTCACTAATGAATCAAAGTATACAAAGAGCAAACTGTGTGGTGGACAAAGTACTGATTATCTTGTATTTACAGAGAATCTAAATTGGTGAGGGAACCTTACTTCCCTCTGTGGTACAGCTCAGAGAGCATGCAAATTTAGCCCATTGTTTAAAAAAAAATGGCGGAGCACAGATTTCAAAATCGCAGGCCCCTGATTAATGAACTGCTACTGTAGGTTTGGAGTGGCGAGGAGAAAGTTACAGTTTGATGTGCTCATAAATCAACCTGACAAGCTGGCTTCTCAGGCCTAGCTTGCACTTGTCAGCAAACTGCATCAAATATAAACATAATACAAACAAAACATGTTGAAGTAGTTAAATTGATCATCAGGTATCGTAGACGTTGTCTTCAAGCTGCCTATTATGCAAACGTACAGGAAACAGTTCTGACCTCCTGAGGCTTTGTTTCTGTTTGGATTTGTGAATAGAATTTCAGACAGCCATCAGCTACGGAATAGAAATTGCTCCCTGATTTCTCCCGAGGCTCTGGGCAATCCACATGACTTGCTCCATTATGCAGTCTGTTTTCCAGTGAGCGCATCAGAAGTTTCTCGTTTCCCCAAACTAAAAAGGAAAGGTCTTCCATAGCAGCTTGTCTTTCTCTGACATGTGACTGCCTTCTTATACCCCCCTGACTCTAAAAAACTCCAGTTTGTCTTGTAATGCCTCACAAAATTTAAAGTTATGCTTTTACTTGTAATAGGGCACTTCTTTGTCTTGAATCTGATGCTGGTTTTTAATATATTCCAATAAGAGAAGAGAGTGAGCTAACAGACCAGTGAAATGAAGGCTACATCCCAGTTTACTAATAGATCACTGGAGACCACATTCATGGGCCGCTGCGGACCGAACTTATTCAGTTGGAAAAACTGAATGGAACAGTTGAATCACAAACTGTTGTAAAGAGTTACACTTTTAGCATAGATATATTTGTTATCATCTGCCATGAGCTGATTTTTTTTTTATTTCTGAACAGCTGTTACCTACTTTCTCTTGACCCTTTTCTGCCGCGTATTATTAATTGTATTTTGCCTTTTCTCCCTAACAACCTAGTAGTTTGGAATAAAAATAATGAAAAAATGCAAATGCTTCCACTGTCTGAGTATTCTGTAAATAATATTATTATTTAATAACTGAGATGAAAGGGGAAACAAGTTGAGTTTACATTTTCTTCTTGCAGCCTTCATTGCAGACTTTATTCTCTGCTGTGTTTGTTGTTGTTTTTTTGATCTAGCAGCAGCAGTTGGCAGCCCAGCAGCTTGTCTTCCAGCAGCAGCTCCTCCAGATGCAACAGCTCCAGCAGCAGCAACATCTGCTGAATCTTCAGCGTCAGGGACTTATTTCCATCCCACCTGGCCAGTCTGCTCTTCCTGTCCAGTCTCTGCCACAAGGTATCTAAACAACATATGATTTAACTTATTTCTAATTCACAACTTTTTTTTAATCATTCCATTTTAACCTGAACTTCAGAAGTTTCCTTTTATTGCATTTAAGCCATACTTTAATAATAAAATATTATTGTTAATATTATTGCACTGTGTAGTTTTCTTGAGGCTGATAAATTTTACTACATGCTTTTACTAGAGAAAACTGCTTTTGAGTGCTTTTTCTTAGGTATAAAATGCATATTTATTAGTCTTATATGCTGAAAACACTTTCTAAGGGCAACACAATTCAAGCACCATTGATTTACACTGAGGAACTACAGAAAACTGATTTAGTGAGAATATAATCACTTCATTTAACATAAGTGAACAGATACAAGAGATGGTGGGCAATTGATATATAAATGGCTGTATCCAAAGTTAATTTAAATTTTTAAATCATTTTGTGTAATTAAAAAAATGGTAGTAATGCTAAATTGACTTATTTCCTGGCATTTGTTGGAGTGGATCTTTATATCTCAGGATTCCTTTTCTTAACATCCTTTGAAAAACTTAAATATGACAATAATTTTCATGTCAGTAAATTGTGATATCACTAACGGAGAACTGTGACTTGCATATAATTACAAGAAGGGGATGGTTTTGAAAGGCACTCTTTAACCCTTTGTCTTTGGGACCAAGATTTCTGAGTGCAAAACGTTAATGAAAAACCTCAGCCACTGTCACTAGTACACTAACTCCTCACTTAATGTTGTAGTTATGTTCCTGAAAAATGAGACTTTAAGTGAAATGATGTTAAGCGAATCCAATTTCCTCATAAGAATGAATGTAAATGGGGGGATTAGGCTCCATGTTTGTTTTTTTTTGCCATACAGTACAGTACTATAGTTGGGAGGTACCCTCGTCTTACCCCACACAGGCAGAGCCCACTGGCACTGGAGACAATGAGGCAGGCAAGGAGGCTGGAGGTGCTGTAGGCTAGGAGAAATATGTTGTACAGCAGCAGCGGCAGCTTCCCCTACTCTGCAAACACCAGGGGCAGAGGGCTCAACCCTCGGCCTACCGCCAACCCTTCACCCAAGCCCCCACCCTTAACCCACCTTTCTTCCCCCGCCTCCTCGCCCGTTACTCCGCATGCTGCATCCTCGCTCCTCCTGCCTTCCACCCCTGCCTCCTGCCCATGGCAATCAATTGGTTTGCAGAGTTCAGGGGGCAGGAGGGAGTGGGGAGGAGCGAAGACTCGGCGGGCAGGCTCTTCCCTGCCTCCTGCCCACGGCAATCAGCTGGTTTGCAGCGTTCGGGAGGCAGGGGATGGGGGGGCCTGCGCACCAAGTCCTCGCTCCTCCCCCATCCTTCCTGAATGCCTCAAGCCAGCTGATTGCCGTGGGCAGGAAGTGGGGGGAGGCAGGGGAAGGCACTGTTCCACGGGGTCTGCCGGCAGGTGGGAGGCATTGTGGGGGGGTGCGCGTAGGGGAGCTGATGTGGGGCTGCCAGCTGAGGACAAAGCAGCCAGCCAAACAACATTATAGCAAAGCAGTGCACAACTTTTAATGGTGCATGTTGTGTAATTAAACAGGGACCTAAGATCGAAACAACGTTAAGCGAGAGGACGTTAAGTGGGGAGTTATTGTTTATTAATGATTCAATATTTAGTCATTTAGGAGAAAGGGGTACTCAGATTTATGAAAGGTAAATTTACTTAGGAATAAATACTGTGGGAATGCCAAAGATTTCACATGTTAAGAACTCTATTTTGCCATCACCTATGTGGCACATAACTTTAGTTTAGTTTTTACTTACATTACAGAACAGAGATAAGTTAGAGGTCTCTTTCATGTCAGTTATATAATATCTGCTCTTTAGGACCCCGATCTTTAAATGAGTTCTCTGTGGGCTGCGTCCAAGTAGAGTTTGCTTGATTTATATGAGATTCTACGTGGACATAAGGGTTCGTTCATCAGATACAGATTGCGAGACTTGAGACTTGGAAGTTAGATGAGTGCAGGGAGAGTGTACTTCATACAAACAAAATGGGGATGGAACAATATGGGATAAGTGACAACTTAAATATAGTGTCCCAGCATTGCCAGCTGTCACAGTTTTAATATGAATCTTGTGTTTTGGCCATTTGGCACTTCACGTAAAATTCCGTGTCTCAGAGTGCTGGCCTCGACGGGCTCTACTTGAGGTCCAGCCTACCTGTGACAGCTCTGCTAAGGAGAATGAACCAACCCAGATCCACCTGTGGATAGTTAATTGTCTAAGTAGGTGTGTGGCAGCTAATTAGGTAAGGAGCACTTGAGCATAATAAAGGCTTGTGAGTGTTCAGTCAGGGGACCTCAGAACAGAGGAAGGTCCTGAGGAGAGAGGCTCCTCAGGGGAGCTAGTTAGGAAGAGCAGAGGCTCGTGGAGAGAAGGAATAGGACAGAGAGAAAGTGGTCCCAGGCAAGAGCTCCCAAGGCCTCTGGACTTCCTGCCAAGGAACTGGGAGCAGGGCCAGCTTTAGGCCAATTCAACCAATTCCCCTGAATCGGGCCCTGCCCCTAAGAGGGCCCCATGCCCAAGCCCCAGTACAGCATACCGGCAAGAGCCAGTGCACTATACCAGGGTAGCCCAGCTTCCCCAGGGGACAATTTAAAGGACCTGAGGCTCCCAGCAGGGGCTGGAGCCCCAGGCCCTTTAAATTGCCACCAGAGCCCCCACTACTGGAGCCCTGGGGTAGGGCTGCGGGGCTCAGGGGGCTATTTAAAAAGTCTGGGGCTCTCGTTGCTTCTACTGCCCCGCCCTTTGAATAGTCACTGCTTCCCTGCTGCTTCCCCAGGGCTCCTGCAGCTATTTAAAGGGCCAGGGCGGTAGAAGGAGGGGAGCCCTGGGCCCTTGAAATAGCCCCCAGAGCCCTGGGGTAGCGGGGGGGAGGGCAGGCTCCAGCTGCCTCTGCTGCCCTGGTCCTTTAAATAGCCCCCTGAGCCCCACTGCTTCCCCAGGTCTCCCTCGGCTATTTACAGGGCCATGGTGGTGGAAGCAGGGGAGCCCCAGGCCCTTTAAATACCCCCCAAGTCCTGGGCTGCTGTTGCTGCTACCCCAGTGGGAGAGGTAGGAGGAGGGGGCACTCACCATACAGGGTGGACTGTACCCCCTGTACCCGCAGCCAGCCCCTGCCCTGTCTGCAGCCAGCCCGTCTCCAGCCATCCCTTCACTCCCTGCCCTGTCTCCAGCCCTGCACCCCTGCCTGCAGCCAGCCTGTCCCCAGCCAGCCCCTGCCGCACCCCCTGACCTGCCCGCACCAGCCCCACACTCCCTGACCTGCCCGCACCAGCCAACCCCTGCCGCACCCCGTGCTTGAGGCCAGCCAGTCCTGCACTCCTCTGTCTCCAGCCCTGCCAACCCATGCCGCACCCCGCTGCACCCCTGCCTGAAGCCAGCCAGCCTACCCCACACCCCCCTGTCTCCAGCCAGCCCCACACCCCTTGCTCTGCCTGAAGCCAGACCCTACCTCCAAACAACACCTGAACTACCTCCAGCCAGCCTCATGTCCACTGGTGCCCTGAAGTTCACAGGGTAGTAACCCTGCACTCCTGCTTCAATGAAGGGGGCAGGGAGCAGTTGGGACCCAGACATGTGCACACCCTAGGGTGACCAGACAGCAAGTGTGAAAAATCGGGATGGGGTGGAGGGTAATAGGATCCTATATAAGAAAATGACCCAAAAATCGGGATTGTCCCTATAAAATCGGGACATCCGGTCACCCTAACACATCCTCAGCGGGGATGACCGCACGTGTGAAATGGAGCTCATTTCTAGTTCAGGCCCATCTTTTTAAAAAAGAACTTTAGGTAGGGTTAACATACATCTGTATTTTCCCGGACATGCCAGTCTTTTTGGTTCTTAAATCGCCATCTGGGAGGAAAATATGGACATATGGTAACCCTATTGGTACAAAAAATACATACTGTGGCACATCCCTTAAATCAGAACTTTTTATAGGGAACCAGTTGCTAAGAAATGAAAGGCTTTTTTTTACATGTTTTTTTTTTAAGTCATCCCTGCAGGGCCCCTGCCGAAAATGTTCAAATTGGGCCCCGCACTTCCTAAAGCCGGCCCTGACTGGGAGTCTGGAAGACCTGAGAGCCCCAGCTCCAGTCAGGTCTCCCAGCGTTTTCAGTCTCCCAGCTCCATATCAGGGAGTCTGGAAATTCCAGCATGGTGGGGCTTCCCCAGAGCTGTAGACCCCACAAGCCTTAGGTCCCTAGCACTGAAGCAGATCGTATGGCGGGGCTGCACAGCATTCCATCAGACAAACTGACAGAGTTCCATCAGAACCTTGCCTGAGATTTAGCAAAAGTTTGTTGAACACAACTCCCTTTTGTGAGACATTTTGGGTTCAACAAACAGGCATTTCCTTAATTACATGAGAATCTCAGCTTTCATTTTAAAAAAAAAAAAAAAAGTAAATTTCTAGCCTGTGTGGTTACAGATAGATGCTTGAAAATGTGACCCAAGTACTCTGTAAAGGCTCCAAAACAGAAAGAAAAATAACCTCAAATTTACTATTATATTAAATCTCATGATTTTGATGATCCTGACTTATGATTTTTGAATGTTTCAGTTTGGCAATACTGATTTCCTTTTCCATAAAGCAACATGAGATTAGAAGGGGGGAAAAAAATACTTGAAGTGAAATGTCTCTCTGAACAGCTTTACTTTCTGTATTCCTCTCTTGTGCCATGTGTTGCAAGAGGAATTCCTCGGGTATTCCCTAACATTGAGCGATCCCACTAGATTTCTCTCAGAACTCGTACCCAAATTACATTGACAGTCATACATAGAATCATAGGACTGGAAGGGACCTTGAGAGGTCATCTAGTCCAGTCCCCTGCAGTCATAACAGGACTAAATATTATCTGTACCATTCCTGACAACAGTCTAACACAACAGTCATTCACACTTTCCTAATAGAAAAACAAATCTAAAATAATTTATATTTAATTGGTGTTTTTTCTTTTAATAGTTGTTTTAGCAGAACTATTAAATTGTGCCCTAATTCCTAATTCCCCCTGAGTATGGCTTCCTAGAAAGATTTGCTGTAACTGCACTAACAATGAAAAAAGCTACTAAAGAGTTAAAATATTAGGGGAAAAGATCCTCATTTAAAATATTTCTGTAATTTTATCATCTAAATTAAGTAAACCTCTTTGGTTTGCATCTGTTCTGTGCTTTTGAATCAGAGCAGATACTGGTCAAGGACGCCCCTTTTCTCTTTTAGCTCTACTATCCATTTTATAAGGTGCAGGGCAGAAAAAGGATGGAGAAAGGAAATACAGAAATATATTTTAATAAAGAAAATAATGAAACTGTGGTTTTAAAAATAAATATGGGATTAGGTTTTGGTAGGCACAAAGAGGCAGAGAATGGGCAGAGCCTTAACTCTGTGAACACCTTCAATGTGCTGATCAGCAGAGTAGAAGCTAGAAAGGATGGAAAGAAGGACTCTGCACCTTGGAAAGGGCTGTAGCAGATTATTTCCCTCTTTGGAGCAAAGAGTGGAGAAGATTAGGAATTCTGACTCTTAATCCAAGTTATCTCCCTGGGCTTCTCCTGAGACAGTGCAGCTGAGACAAGGATGTGCCTAATCTACAGTCTAACTTGAGTAATGAAATCAAAAATAATCAATTGTCAGTCAGATGAGACAGACCCACATAGCAGTCACCCATATAAAACATCATCATGCTATTACCTTGAACCTGGGAGTTCTTCCTGCCCTGGCTTAGGGTTAGTGGATATGGGAAGAGGATCAGTCTTCTCTCTTATTGTCCTTATGAAAATAAAGATGTCCACACTTAACAAAGTGCCATGTCATATATTTTCTGTGGTGGTGCAGAATAAAACTCTCAGCACTAAAACTTACTGGAAGAGAAAGAGTATATATGGAATGCAATAGAAAGACATTTTGTATGTCAAATGAATAATTACCTGTGATACAAGAAGGACTCTACCCCTTATACATATGGGAATCCTCAATTACTATATTTGAAATTCCAGATGTCTTATACATCCACAAAATTCTTCCAAAGATTATTGGGCCTCTGTGTAATTCTGATGTCTAAGAAACCACTGTTCATGTGCAGTGGTTGAATATGGGGCTGGTGAATAGTTCTGCACTTAAATCCCTAACTTGTCAATATAAAGATGTTTGTTTCCATTTGGATAATACAAACTCTTCTATATGGATGTGATAAACTGAATGAATAACTAGTACATCTGAAAGACACAGGGAGATTCTTGTTTATAACTCAAAAAGATCAGAAAATATCCTTTTAAAATGCAGATTGTCAATGCCAATTGCATAAACCAAACATAGTTTTTGCATTCACTAAGTCTAAATTGAACAACCTCCTAAATTTAACTATGAGGGGGCAGCAGAGTCAAAATGCTGTGATGCTTGCTCCTGAAAAATAGTACTTCTACCTTTTCACAACTAGAACATTTATAACATTTTCTCGATGTTCAGGTATAACAAATAAGCTGTTAAAAAGGAGGTGTAATTTTAGCATTAACTTTGTAACAAGATACAATCTCTCCACTATTGAAAACCTAATAAACTGTGTCTCACAATGAGAAACTTCTATATCATGCTACACTGATGCTAGATAAATGCAGAAGAATTTAATATCAATAATATATATAAAACTTACTGATCAAGCCATGTAGCAGAATTAAACATAGTCACAGGGATAGATTTTAAAATCACTAAGAACTAAATAAATAAAAAAGAGAGTGGAGGAAAGCAGAGAAAGAGACTTATCTAAACTCTTTTCAAAATACCAAGCATTCTTTTGGGTCCAGTACAGTATTAAGTGATCTTATGCCCTATTAACTTCCTTACTTTTATATTCCTGTCCTTTCTCCTTTTAACATAAATGGTGCTGTGAAAAAGGCAAATGAAACAAAGAAGCTCAAGGATACCTTGCTAAATATCCCCAGAGCCAGAAATTTGGGTTCCCCAAAACCCAAGCAATATCAGCAGACCCAAAACTTATTGGAAATGCGGCTCAAACCACACCTTAGCTACAGAGCAGGCAGTGTGGGCCAGGAAGGTGACTACCGGATGCCCAGGATAGTGTTAAACAAAGGGTGGCACACAAGAGCCAGTCAACTCACTCTATCTCTCCCCCTACCCTACTGATTAGGCCAATGAGTGGTAGAAGGAGTTAGAGAAAGCCATCCCTTTCACAGGCATGGTTTTTTTGCACTTGGAATGGGGGAGGGACAACAGGAAGGAGAAAATATCCCCACACAGCCAATCTTATATTCTCCCCTCATGACCAAGGGAAGGTCATCCGCCTGCTGCTCCCATCAAATGTCCTTGCTGCTGAGAATGGAGAAGACATTTTCATTCTAATTTTTTTTAAAAAAAAAGTTTTTATCTTTAAAAAAAACAATAAAAAATTAGGACAGAGAGTTAATGCTGCAAGAAAAAGGGAAATATTTGAGGGTTTAATATATCATTTTTCTCCACTCTCCGAACTGACTCCATTACTGTTTGATTTGATCTGTGATCATCATATTAACAGTTGACTATTTTTTACAGTAATTACATTTATTATTTGCAGAGTTGCTGCAAACTGCTTTATATAAACTGTGTAATAATTACTTAACTTCATTAGAAACAGTTCCAACTATTGCTACCATTGTCATATTGGCTCCTGTTACCCATAGGCCTGATTCAGTAAAAATAGTAAGTCTGACTTCCTTGCTGTACAAACCGTATAAACTCCAATTTTTGAGTCATTCAGCCCAAATCATTCCTTTTTCCCCCCCACTTTGTAATTAACCCAGGGCACCACTCTATGTTAGTATCTAAAGTAGAGAAGAAGTAAATACAGCAATTATCATACAGAATAATGGAATAAAAAGTAAGATCTCAACTTCCTTCCAGTTAGTTTCCAGGCTATCTGGACAAGATATTTCTGTGAATAACTAGCAAAGTGAACAGTCTTTGGCTTCCATGGTTTTGCATGCTTCCTAATAAGATATTTGTTGACAAATTTTGAAGAAAGTGTGTTATTTTTCAGTGGGTTTTAAATTGCACCAATTTTTAGCAATATGAGCTCATGTACATTCAATATAAAATATTAGCTAACAAGAGAGAAAAAAGTCAATGAAAAACATCTCTTTATCTCCTGAAAAGGAATCTCATTCACCCATTAAAGCCACCCTCTCCATCCAAAGCCTGAATGAAGAGATGAACCTTTCATCATTCTCTGAAGGTCAATAAACTGAGCTTTGTCAGAACAATCGGGGAGAAGCTAAATCCAGAGTTAAAGGCCACCCACTGAGAACACCTTTCCTTTCCACCATGCAACTCTAGTTACTGTGAGCAAGAGTGTTTTAGTTGATTTCAGTTGTTGAGATGATACATAAAAGAGATGTAGTTGTGATAGCCATGACCCAAACCAAATCAGTCTATATATATCAAATCCACCCGTTCAGCTGAATGAGAAAACAAATACCCAGAAATAAATTGGTAGGCAGTGCAAGCTGCAAAGCATAGGTATGATAACAAAGTATAGCATAAAAATCTCTGCTGAGTTAATGAGCCTTCTCATTCTGTTCTACGCGTGTTGGAGTAGTCTTCAAAGGCAATCCTGTCTGGTGGTGACAAAATCAACAGATAACTGTGGCAAAGTTTACATCTGAGCAGAAATGTCACAACTTCCTAAGTCAGATGCAGATGGACGTGGGAGGAGAAAGTGATCATATTCTTCTTGTTACCCGTATTTTGCAGTCCTTTCCTGCAAGCCAACAACAAATTGTGATGGAAATTTCTTACTTTCTTGCAAAATGTATGAATGAAGGACAATACTTGACAACACTGTCTCTTATCTACAACTTTTATGGGACAAACACAGACACTGTAATCACACAGTCCTGACCGCAAATGTATAAATGCAACATATAAGAGGTGTTGGTCCTTATCTCAGCCTGTATCTCTGCTATGCTCAGCGTGACTCACAACTGGGGGAGAAGACAACAGTGGCTTTAAGCCATCTTTACAACTCTTCAATAATGAGATTAATCCAGGTCTAGGACAGTCCCAGTCATATATTAGAGAAGCCTCAAGGATTCTCTGAATTATGCCAATGACCCTAAGAGAGACTGTTGAAGCTGAGGCATAGGGACACCCCTTTCTCCTAGTGAGGCCCTCCAGTCTCCTTCCCATAACAGAGTAGGGAGAAAGGCTAGCAAAAGAACTGCCGTGATGACACTACACTACTTGGGGATTCATCCATTCAGAGTGAATCTTCAAGAGACCAGTTCTATTGCCTTTTTGGCTGACTGGGGAGACAGAGCAACTTGAGCAGTCATCAGTATCTGGTCCTGTGTTGTTTGTTAGAGTGGTTATTCATCTGAAGAATTGGTTTTTTGCCCATTCAAACTACATTTTAAACTAGGTGAATTTTATTAATTAAACAATGCTAGTTGATAGATGGCTGAAACTATTGAAGTTTGTCTTCACTGATTGAAGTTAGTGGGCTGGATTCTGCCCTAACTTTAAACCTGTTGCAATCCCATTGATTTCAGTTTGGTCGCATGAGTTTGATTTGATTTTCGTTTAAAAAGAAAATTAATGCTTGCATTCTTAGTGCAATCAGATATGTTTTTCTATTTCCATTTCATTGTTGGTTAAGCAGTACTTCTGAAGAGCTAAGTGAACTTTGAATCCATTGAGTCATGTCTGTATATCAAGAAATTGATTCTATAGACAGTGAAAATCTCCTTTAAAACTTACTTTAATAGTTGTTTTTCAAACAGGAGTTACCAGTTAGTCTTTGTAGTTTGCCCTCTTTGATCCTTGAACAAGTGTTTTAAGAAGAAGCATAATAATATTAAAATTGGTGACCGTTTTTTAGTTGACTGTTCGTAGCACAAGAGAAAAGCAGCTAAATTAATTGGGTGCCTATAGAGGAAAAATGAAATTGTTTTACTACATGTCGATCGTGCTGGAAAAACAGCATCACCTTTATTGTTGGCATTAATCCATTAATAACACTGAGCTCATTATATGAAACTCTTACTTTGTTATATTAGTGGGGCTCTCTTTCATTTTATAGCTGGCTTAAGTCCTGCTGAGATTCAGCAGTTATGGAAAGAAGTGACTGGAGTCCATAGTATGGAAGACAATGGCATTAAACATGGAGGACTAGACCTCTCTACTAACAATTCCTCCTCTACTACCTCCTCTACCACTTCCAAAGCATCACCACCAATAACTCATCATTCCATAGTGAATGGACAGTCTTCAGTTCTAAATGCAAGGCGAGACAGGTAATTCTGATGAGATTCCTACTGTGCTTATTATCTGACATAACTGTAACAAAAGCAAAGTTTTATGATCATACAATAAAGACAGACATTGTTATTTCACATCAGGAGTTGTATTATTTGAAATCATATGTTTCTTTACTAAAAATCAGAAAAAATACAGAATGTTGAAGGTTGATTAAATAATCATAATTTTTCCAGTATGTTAAATCGGATAGCATGATTTTCACCAAATGCCTCTAATTTTACAAGTGCAACTTTGAGTACTCAAATGGGGGGGAGGGGTAGCTCCATGGTTTGAGCATTGGCCTACTAAACCCAGGGTTATGAGTTCAGTCCTTAAGGGGGCCATTTAGGGATCTGGGGCAAAAATCTGTCTGGGGATTGGTCCCACTCTGAACAGGCGATTGGACTAGATGACCTTCTGAGGTCCCTTCCAACCCAGATATTCTTAAAAAAAAAATAAATAAAAGTGCCTTCAGTTTTGCACCCACAGTGAACTTTTGGTACTACTGGTGCCAGTTAGACAACCTACTAGTAATTTGCATGTGCTGGCTGGTATTTGTAGATGCAGATTTGTAGATGCTTTGCTGGCAAACAACTACATTCACAGAATTAGAAGCCATGTTGAGGCCCTACAGTATTAAATCAGTCTAGTCCCAGAAAGTATAAGCAGGATATCTAACAGATTGAAGATGTAATTCAACTTAAAGAGTCCATACACACTATTGCACAGTTAAATTTGTGCTGTTTTAAAAAATATATATTTGAAACTTTTGAGGAAAGCACTAAAGAAGAAATAACACTAAAGGCCAAATTTTGCATTTGTGAGCACTGAAGTAATTCCATTGACTTAATTCATGGAATCATTCCAGTAGTTACTGTAAATTGTGACATTATAGCACAGCAGAATTTGGCTCTAAGTGTTAATATTATAAATATGCCTTTTCAGGCTCAGTGTACAGATATTTTTGACTCCTCCTTGTTACCTTTCAGCACTTAAAAAGACTGATACTGATGATCTCTTATGTAAGGTAAATTTAAACTTGGCTATAACAAATTCTAAATAGTAAACAATTGTATTTTAAAGAAACATCCCTGTTCATTACTGTAACATTTAAAATAGAAGACTATAATTTGATAATGTCCAGGGTCTTCATTTGAGTATCAGAGCAGTTTTCTGCTAACTTTATTATTTCAAAAATGGAACGTCTCTGGATACTTTTATGCTGTTATTTTAATTAAGAGTAATGTGATGATTATATGTTGGAGAAGTTGATGTATTCCTTTGGAATCTGTAGCTAATACTCATCTCTGTGAGGAGGAAAGAAATAAAACCTCTTTGATTCCATAAGGCTAAAACTATTGCAGACTTTTATAAAAAATGAAATGGAATATGGGCTTGTTTTCATGAATCCTAGAGCTGCTAATGGAAACAATGATTGTAAAGGGAAATATTTATTAATGTAAGTCACCTTAATATATAAACCCCCAGAAAATATTAAGATTGTACAGTAACATTCACATTATTCATAAGTTCCTGCTGTCCATCTTAAATATTTTCAGAATTGATCATTTCTGAGTGTATTTTTTATTTATAGGTAAAATGTTACGCTGAGGTCATATGGCAGAATTAGCATATGATATTATACAGTCATCTTATTTTTTCATCCTTTATTAACAGTCATCTTTGGCTCTATTTCTTCTCTAATTGGAACATCATCTAGCCTTGGCAGTTGAACTATTCAATAGAATGATTAAATTTTTCTGACTGCTCTGAGCTGAATTGACCTGTTTTGACCTGTTTGTCACTGATCGTAACCTGACAGGCGCTAGCAGCCTCCAACGATTATGGCTTTTGAGATTAATCTGATGCCGTATTCTTTCGCTACAGCTCGTCACACGAGGAAACGGGGGCCTCTCATACTCTCTATGGCCATGGAGTTTGCAAATGGCCTGGCTGTGAAAGCATTTGTGAAGATTTTGGACAGTTTTTTAAGTAGGTTGATTTTTATTCATTGGATAAAGGGGCTGTTTAAGACTAAGGAACAATAAAGATGGCTAGGAAAGTTCAACTGTAAAGCATATCAGAGTTCATGTGTACAGTCCGAGCAACTGGATAATCAAGGCCATCTGCAGACAGTCAAATTGTTATCCTTTCTTTCATGTAGAACACTTTTGCAGGCCTTTCAAACACACAGTGTTTAATCCTGTTATTATCCCTTTATTGAAATGGAGTCTTGGAAAGTTTGAAGAGATGCTTTGGTTTTATGTTTGATAGCAAAAGTATGTAAAAATACATTGTAAATTCTAATAGTTTTAGTAAAGCATATAGGTACATATAATGTGTGCATCTGTGTGCAAACAGGATTTATGTGTGTGCAATATATAACAATGCACACACCACTTTAATGTACCAGATGTGGTCATTTAACCCTTCTTTGGTAAGTTTAGCCTGTTCTCTTGCATGTGCATAAGATGCATACAACTAAAAACACTTGAAGGGGTGGGTTTACACCTTTCAGTATTAATCATTAATGAAGAAAACTTTCCAGTTGCAGTTGTTAGTAATGCTGAGCCACTACTTGTATTATGTTTACAGTGTGGACTGAGTTTTGTCAGAATAACCACATTGTTTTTGGCATGCAACCGATCTTAATAGAAAACTACAGATAGCTTTATATAGATGAGTAACTTCATGGGCTGAGACTCTTACGTTGTCATGGTGCAGCTAACAGGGTGAATGAACTGTTTCATGCTTCATCAACAATTAAGTTAATTAGCTCATTTGAAATTGCACTGCTTTGTTGCCTGGATGTTGGCAGAAACATCAAAAAGATGTGTTTACAAATGGTAGACTACAGGGGATATAGCAAAAGCACCTTAACAACAAGCCACAAGAACTCAGTATCATAATAACTTTATAGCAGAACTACAGTGATAATTTTTGCAATGTATTTTAACTCCTTCCTCCATTTTTCTTACGGCTTTGCAGTTTCAGGGAAATAACTGTTATTAACTTCTAAAGCTTACTTTATATTTTCTCTCACTCGTGGTGAATGACTATTTATGAATACTTTACAGTGTAATTTCAAAAGCATTTTGTGCTATTATATAAAAATGATTTTGCTATATACCATATCTGTTTGTAGATTAAAGAAGTTATTCATTGTGAAGGATTTTTTTAAACTACTGTTAGTGATTCCATGAGAAAAATAACTATATACTGCACATATTGTTGTAAGTATTATCGATACTAAGAATTTTAGGCAACTTAACTCAAGCCTTTTCCTCTCCAGGAAAAACTGATTTTTATAAATACTTTATCCTTCCAGGATATAGTGATGTTAATTCTTGGGCACCCCTTTCACAGTCCTTCTATTAGGTCTCTTGTTATAATCCACAGTCACTAAAACTATTTTGATTAATACTGTGTAGTGCTGGGTTACAATTGCTCCTGGAAGATGTGGAAGAGACTCATAGCTTCCTGATCATTCTTGTGTAGAGCCAATCAGAGTTTACAACAGTTCCATCATTTCATCCCATACACCAAGAGAAAAAACATTGGAAAGCAATTTATTTTATTTTTCCATTAAATTATAACTTTTGTTTTTCTAAAGCAAATAAGAAATTCTAATTGAGGAACAGATGCAGTTGTTTGTGAAATTGAAATATTCAAACATTTTGCAGTAATATTAAAATGTGAATCAATATGTAACCTGGCATTAGCTCCCTTAGTACCTTTCCATGTTCAAACTAATGCAAAATCCCCATTACAATTAAAAAACATTTTATTTCAATTAAATATCAACTTTTAGTCCAAAGATTGACCATTTTTCCGATCCATTAACTTTATAGGGGCTGACAGGACTAATGGCTGTAGTTATCAAGACCTTGCTCTTAGTGTAATCTTCGTTACAACATTGTAGGTTCTCTGACTTGATACCTGTGTTAATAGAGTTAATGCAAGTATATTGTACTAAAATGAAATATTGATAGTGCACACTAGCCCAACCAATAGTGTGTATTTCTATAATATGCTTATGACAGGTTTCAAGAGCTCCTAGTTAAGGAACTGAACTCTAACTTTTTGTGCTCTGAACACAGTTCACCTAGAAACTTGTGGGTTTAAAAAAAAAAACAGCTGTGCAGAGGCATCTGAGAAGGAGGATTAAGACAGAAAACACAGTGGCTTTGCTTCACTTTTGAAATAATGGAAAGGATTTGGGGTGAAGTGAAGAATAACTTACAGTAAATGACTGGTAGTGATGAAAGGTTTTTACACCTTCATTTTTGTTATCCAGTATTCAGTGTTTTCATCTTTAAAGTAATTTAAGATAATTATCTTTCTTGTTTTTGTTGAGCTATTCAGATGCTGAAAGAAGTTAGGCTTTGCATGCAGTGGAACCGATGAATAATATTTGTTACATTTATGCTATACATATTGGGAAACATAATATCATATCTTTCCTGTGATATCCTTTAACTCTGGCCGCCAAACCATAGTTTATATTTTATGGAGCAATTTTCAGTCTTGATGAAATGGTGTTAGATTACAATTGTTCATGTGCGCACAATCAGTTCTACTGACTATTCTGCAAAAACAACTGCTTTTAGCTCAAAATGTAAAGGCAGATGAAAAAAAATTATTACATAACTGCAAAGAAGACAACAAGAGTTAAACAAAATACTAGACATCGAAGAGAGGAGATTAAAAGAGTGCCGAAAATTTTGGAATTTTACTATAAAACAGGTGTTGACAGAAGCTAACCATTTTTCTGGTCACTAAGTGAGGAGCTCACTAAAAGCATTTAATAGTAGTTCTTCATTACTGTCTTATAAATGTCAGAATGTAATAACATATGA
>NC_133769.1:51529401-51539401 GCF_003597395.2 Chelonoidis abingdonii | reverse complement strand
CAGTGGAAATGAACCCATCATAAAAAATTGAGAATTTTTGACAATTCATTTTTTCAGATGAACATACCTGATTGGAGAAGTGAAATGATTCTTTTAAATAAAAATGTTAAAAAACAAAAGAACACACTCTAAATATACGAGTCTTATTTCTAAGGCTCTAGCTTCCACTTTTGCACCTGCAAAAAAGTTAGCGGGATGCAGTTTAGAATTAAGGGCCACAAGCTTTGTGGCCTCAGGTGAAAGGAGACGGTGTGTCTTTGAATCCATTTTTGGTGAAACTTAAGCTTATTGCAAATAATTCTCTCCAATATTTAAATCATTACTTTTAGTTTCACATAAAACTACTTGATCTAAAACTAAAATGTCATATTTCTTTTCCCCTTGCCTCTTGCGCTAGTAGTAAAACCTCTCCGTCAAACCTCACTCATCTGCACATCCCATCATCAGCATAACAAAATTTGTGATTTCTATTCTCCTTTTAAAAAACTAAAGTTACAATAACAACAAAGAACTATGCTGAGGGGGAGATGCAATATCCTTTGCTTTTTCATTGTTTGTTCACTAAGAGGCAAATCCTGCCTACAGCAAAAGAATCAAGCAACTACATTGTACAATTAGGAATTTGGAAGAAAGGAGAGAGGGAGTTATCTTTCTCCCAGGGCATGGATGGTGGTATCTGTGGCCATGATGCTGCACAATAGTTCCTGCAGCTCTTGACCTCTGGTCAGCAGGAGAAATAGCCAGCGAGTCCACATTTTTGCAGAGCCAGTGCCCTAGCCTCCATTTCTTCCTTGTCCTGCTCCCCAGAACTTCTCTACGCTGTTGTGAAAAGAGAAAACCCACATCATGCAGCCAGTGTGCTATAAACAGGGCCTTCCACAATTTGGAGGGAGGAGGCATAATTTTCCCTAAGAGTTGAACTCAACTGTCCTGTCTCCTGCCTTGTGCAGTGGTGCCTTCAGAGACACAATCTCTCAAGTCCCTAGGCTGTGCCCAGCTTACTGGCTGTCTCGTGGCCACTATGTGCTCCTTCCCCCATACAGGAGATTTGGTTTTGGATTTGCATAATTTCTGGTCCAATGGTCACATCCTGGACCCTGCTTCAACAGACTGCCAGGGGGAGTCGCTCTGCAGTGCATACTAGGTATGCAATTGCCCTTTGCCAGTGCCTCCCACTTCCCAGCTGATCCTTGATTGTGGAGCTGCATCAGTTCTATTCTGTTCTGAGAATTCTTTTGGGGATTATTAGTGCAAATCATTGAGATTCTACTTTTGCTTGCTGTTCCTTAGTATTTGTTATGCCAGATCATAAAAAAAGAATTAAAGAAAAGCATATAAAGAAAGCATCGTGAGGGCTGCACTAATTCAGGACAGCCTGAAGGAGTCAGTACAGCAGCTGGGGATCAATGGAGTCTAAGGATGTACTGGCCACTTACTTAAACCAGCAGCAGGGTGTGGAGGTAGTGTAGACATCACTGTGTTGGCTCTGTGACGTTCAAGGATTCTTTTCACAGGAGAAATCTGTTAGTAGACAGGTAGTCTGGCTTAAGGGCTGCTTTGTGCTGGCAGAGATGTGCAAAGTAACCTCAACACACAGGAGAATTGGGCCCTTAGCATTTATCAGCTGGGAACACTATGGATCACAGAACTGATAGTTATCTTACATAGTTTTATATTAGGCATGTTCAACTTGAAGCTTTTTGCAAATGTTCCATTGACATTAATGAGCATCCCATCCACAGCAGAAGCAAATTTGATTAATAAACAAATTATGCTCACCTTAATCCTGCATTTTATTAGTATTGTCTTTCTTTACTAGGCACCTTAACAATGAACATGCATTGGATGACAGAAGCACTGCTCAGTGTCGGGTGCAAATGCAAGTGGTTCAGCAGTTAGAAATACAGGTTTGTTACATGGTCATATTATCTATTTATTTTTCATTTTCTTTAAAGCGCCTGTCTCAATGGCTCTAGGATAAAAGGCCTAAGTCTCTTGACTCTGATTTATTGATGTTCATAAAAAGGTTTTAGAGTGTTTCTGACACTTCGTTAAAAACTTTCATGTTTTGAAACTCTCAGCAGTTTTCTGAAGTCAACTGTTCAGTAGATCGTCTAGTGGATTGAGCCTAATTTCAACTCTGACAATGACTTCTTCGGTGGCCTTGGGCAAGTCACCTCCCCTATTTCATGTCTCAGTTTTTCCATCTCTATATTGGGGCAACAGCACACTTGTGGGGTAGTTAATATTGGGGGAATTACTTAGTTAATATGTGTGTGTTACTTTGAATCTGTAAAGCACTGTAACAAATGCCTGGCAACACAGGGTTTATCAACTGCTGTTCTGTTTTACACCAGCCACCAGAATAGCTGCACTATGGCTAAGGTACTTAGTGTACAATGCACAGTGGTTTAGCACTTAAGCTACTGTAGAATCTTCATCAACAAAAGTAGAGAGTCTGTGATACTCGGTTGAGCTATTCTGATTCAGTCCTGGAGGAAGCATTGTCATGCGTATAGATGGATCCCATCTTCTAGTCCTGGCACAGGCAAACCTCCCTTTGTGGTCATCACAACTGCAGAACTGTTGTTTAAAGATATTGGGCCAAATCTTCAGCTATAGTCAAGGAGTGCTCACTGGGGTCCCCCAATCCTACAGCCACTTTGTGCTGGTCCTATCTTCTGACACAGGGGTAGAATGAACTGAAAGACTTGAGAAACCACTGCAGCAGCCAGAGATCACCAGCATTCAGGGACAGTCGCAGCCATATTACCTTTCCCTCAGCCATGCCTCCACCATGGGCTGCAAGGGGTAGTCATCCGGGGCTATATCCGCTATGTTTGGAGTCATTTGTACCATGGAGTGCTGCAGAACAACAGGATCACAGCCTAGTATTGGTCCTCACTCTTTTGTGTTTGTTTATATATGAAGAAGTGATGCACTTGCAGAGGAAAGCTATAGAAATATTTATATTTCTTGACTTTGGTAAATGATGTTATTGATGTAACATGGACACATTTTGTGTACACATTTTTTGTTTCTTCTTTACAAAACTAATGCTATTTGGTTCTTTTGTGTTTTAATACCAGAAACCAAAAATATTTATGAGAAAATATAATCATCTAACTTTTTTGCCATGATGTATATGAACTACAAACCCAAACGAAGCTCTAGTTGCTTTTAGAAGCTCAGAGCTTACAGGCTTAATGTTAGCTCATCTGGCCTTTTTTTCTTAGTTTTACGTCATGGCAAATGGTATATTTCTAAAGTGTGGTGCATATAACATAAAGCCTAGAAAAAAATCTTTTTGCTCCCCTGCCTCAAGTGTGTTTTTAATTAAAGATGCACTGTCCAAATTATATCTAGTACACCTCTACCCCGATATAACATGACCCGATATAACGCGAATTTCGATATAACATGGTAAAGCCGTGCTTGGGGGCGGGGGCTGCACAATCCAGCGGATCAAAGCAAGTTTGATATAATGTGGTTTCACCTATAATGCATTAAGATTTTTTGGCTCCCGAGGACAGCGTTATATCAGGGTAGAGGTGTACTTTCTTCTATGTAGGAGTAAAGGCAAAATATCTACAGTAGCACAGGTAGTACAGAACCAATTTTTTGTTGCTCTATGTAATGAGCTAGTCCAGTTGTCCACTTTAATACATTCCTAATTTTGTATTGTAGCTCTAGCATTTGAACTAATTTTAACACAAAATTCATGCAAGAAAGCTTTAGAAACCCCTAAGAAAACAACAATGTTAACCACTAACTGATTTCTTATTTCCACAAGCACAGTAATCGTTTTGTCGGTATCCAAATTAATGTAAATAGAACAGAACTTTTAAGTGGTAGTTCTTTTTACTTAGTCTTACTGTGTAAAACAATAGATATTTTTCTTTGTAGCTATTTACATTTTATCAGCCTTTTCGACATTTTAAAACACTTTTCTCTGTTTTTTTTTAATGTGGCAAGATCACTGGAATCTGAAAAGACAAATATTTTGTATTTTTGAATGATGTGAAAATCAGTCATGAATCCAAATAAAACACAGGTTTTGTAAAGAACATGAAGTGTTTTCTGAAGCAGATATAAAGGTTTCTTAAGGACTGTTTACAATTTACAGAGGGTCTGCTGCAACGTAACAGTGCAACTGAAGATTCTGCTTGCAGTGTGACCAATTATGCCATTTTTTGCTTTGTCTGACTGATAGAAAAGTAAGGTCCATCTGTTGTAATGAGACCCAGTGCAGTGTAGATGCCGACTCAATGGCAGAGTTCAGCGTTTCACACTGCCTGGTCTCTGTCACTCTATTGAATTAGATTGATGATGGCAGATTGCAGGGGGCACTAACTGGACCTCAGTGGGAAAGGATGAAGTGTGTAGACAATCCTGGCAGGCACTGTGCTTTGAAGACCCTTCACCCCTTCACAGCTGTTGGCACTAGTCCATTGCTAACAGTGTCTACAGGACTTTAAAGAGACACTATGGGCCTTCTAATTTATGGTCTTAGTAACTTGTTACTGTCGATGCAACTGTGACCTCAATTCTCTTATTGACAAAAAGATGAAGTGTTATTTGTTTTCTCTGACCTTTTAACATAAGAAAGGCTATAAAAGTTTTCTTTTTTTTTTTTCCCTAGCCAAAGTTGCGTTTCTTCTCAGATAACTTTCTACTGACATAGGCTTTTATATGCAGGAATCATTACAGTGAGACAAGCTCAATGATAAGATGTATCACTGCAATAAAATAGCTGTATCAGTCATTTCTAAAATGCTTCTGATCTCACTCTTTCTTAACAGCTTTCTAAAGAACGTGAACGTCTTCAAGCAATGATGACCCACTTGCACATGCGACCCTCGGAGCCCAAGCCATCTCCAAAACCTGTAAGTGCATATTGCTTTATAAACAGTAAATAGGTCTACAAATGTAACAGACCAAGAAAATGAACAATTTCATGACCGTTGGAAAACAATGAGTGTGATGAAAAATATGGCAATAAAATGAAGGTAAAATGCAATAGCTTGTCAAATTGTATGTTTCTTTAAAAGTAATGCTATCTTTTACAAAATCTATCCAATCTACACCATAGGTGACACTAAACAAAGTACACCTATAAGTGCACAAATCACTGCCTTGAGACTGAAGCTAGAGAGAATATCTTTTTGTGATAGGTTTACAGATATTAAAAGAAAACCCACTTTGAAAAACTTGGAGTTCAGTGGACTCTGTAGCAGTAGGAAGCAAAGGTAGAAAGATATCTGAGTGCATAGGAGAATACTTAGAGTAGTCATAAGGTACACACAAAAATGCTGTTGTTAAATCTCTCACTTAAAAAAATTAATTGCCTCATGCAGCAAATTCAGCATGATTTTTAACATGATTTTTATTTCAGTTCCAGTAAAGGGTGCAGCATTAGACATATGACACAGTATCACATGTGCAGGGATGGTTGTTGAAAAGTTAATATTTGCCCATTACCACAGTGTTACATAAGGCCTAAATCCTGCAAACTGATCAGCAATCGGATTCTTGTGCCCACACAAAGTTCCATTAAATTCAGTGGAGCTTCACATAGGCACAAGGATCAGCCCAGGCAGGTCCAATATGTAGACTCAGGGCTTATCTACACTACCCGCTGAATTGGTGGGCAGCAGTCGATCCAGCGGGAGTTGATTTATCACATCTAGTATAGATATGATAAATAGATCGCTGAGCACTTTCCCGTCGACTCCAGCAGAATGAGAAGCGTAAGTGGAGTCGAAGGGAGAGAGTCAGCTGTCAACTTACCCACAGTGAAGACACCATTGTAAGTAGATCTAAGTACATCGAGTTCAGCTACACTATTCACATAGCTGACGTTGCATATCTTAGATTGACCCTGCTATGGTGATCGATGCACCGGGGGTCGATTAACAGGTCTAGTGAAGACTCATAAATTGACTGCAGATTGCTCTCCCGTTGACTCCGATACTTCACAAGAAGCATAAGGTAAGTCGACGGGAGAGTTTCTCCCAGCGACCTAGTGCGGTGTAGACAGCGCAGTAAGTCTACCTAAGCTATGTTGACTCTAGCTACATTAATCACATAGCTGGAGTTGCGTAACTTAGGTCGACTTACTTCCGTAGCGTATCAGGCCTAAGGTACCACCGTATTTCCCTATACTAATAATACACAATAACGTGGTATGGTAACTGTGAGTAAATATTGCCCTTTTAATGGTAACCCCTGTACAAACGTTTTCATGAACATGAAAAAAAAATGCCAGTGTTTCAGCATGAAATATTGGGGCATTCCCGAAAATCTGCATCTCTCCAGGAAACACAGGCATAAGAAACTCAATCTATTTTAAAGAGCTAACTTGCATATCACACCCAGTTAACGTTTATGTGAAAGGATACAACAGTCTCTCTTGTGTTTCCAGCTCCACGTACTTCAAAGAAAATCTTTGTTTGAGGTCACACTTTATAGCCTGATGATGAATGAAGAAACTGTTGGCACGTGCTTATTCCCGACCTCTGTATGTGAAGATTTAGGTGCATTTTTTGCTTTCACTAGTCTAACTAAATTCTAACTTTTTTTTTATATTAGATTATCTATTAATACTAGATTAGTCCCTTTTTTGAAACTTTAATTTTTAGGATACGCTTGTATATATTAATAAAGCTACCCTAATGTTAATGCTTTTGAATTTTCACATAGAATGTTTCTGGCACACAGTCTTCTTAAAACAATTTGGCTTTGGTTCCAAATGTTGCTAAACTGTGTGAAGAATGCTTTGTGGAATTCATTTCCCATATCCAATTATTTTAACCCTAAACAATCTGACTTTATCAAAACTTTGAGAATGTTGTATCTTTACAATTTGAAGTGACTGTTTCATTTCAATAAGATTATTTTTCTTCTGGCTTCCTATAGTATAATGTAGATAATCACAAAACAGAATAATTGTCTCATAAATCCATCAGGAATCTGCAGCTTGTTCTTTTCCAATTAATTATTCAATCAGTAAATTTTTTAAAACTCCAGCAGCATGGTTACATCTACACTAATAAAGAATTTTCAGCCTATAATCCAAAACAGAACCTGAATGAATAATGTAATTGAAGTATTACATTACATAAACCACACATGAAAGAATTGCTAATTGCGTTTGATGGTGGGCAATTAATACAGAATCTTAGATGAGCGATTTAAAATGAAACCACAGTTTAAAGTTCCCTTTGGAACTAGAGATATCTGAAGTGGTGAACTGCACTACTGGCCTCAAATTGGTTTGAAAGAAGTGTGGTCAATACAAAAAAACCTAAAATTTATACACTGTACAAAAGAAGCTTCAAAATTGATATGATAGTAGAGATTTATGGTCTCGTGCAGTGGCTCAGTTGAGACGGCCCACACATTTGATAAATATTAATAACATGAATTTATTACCAAGGAGAAATGAGCTCTGTTGGTTCATCACTGCACCCTTAACAGCTATCAGTACATGAACACAAGGTGCAACCGCACTGTCTATTATATGACCCCATTTACTCTCTGAATGGTACTTCATTAAATGGTACCTTTTGGCCATGCTATGGATGGATGAAAATCAAAGTTATCAAGGCTGCGAGTCCTGAATAATGAGTTTCACCCAACCTTGAATATATTCAGATGAGCTAAGGTGGCTAAGTGCTCATCCTAGGTTTTACATGCTTTTCCTTAGTTAATAATAAATTCTATTTTATCAGTTCATGATTGCATGCCTACAAACATGTTATGCTTATTATTGCTGCCTAGCAGAATAAGTTACCGTAACATTGTAAACATAGTAGTTTGCATCCATACAGATTTAGTATTTCTGCAGCTTTTGTCATTTTTAATGTTTGTAATACATGCAGCATGCTGATATAGGTTTGTTATGCCAGAACTGTAAGGGGTTTTATGATTTTTTATATTTCATTTCTTGGGTGGTGAATGTAGCAGTTAAAATAGGTTTCTAAGGAGAACAGTGTTGAAGTAAACAAAATGTTGTTTTCTAAATTGATTAGAAATAATAATAATGAAGATGAACTGCACAATAAAAGCTTTTGTATAAAAATTTCATTTTGATAACAATACACATGTAAGAAAGGCATATGTTACTTAAATCTTCCTGCATCTCTCAAAGTCTTCAAAGATACTTTTGTGCCTCATGCACAAGCTTAAACTGTTGCCTTTGTAAATGTATTAAATGCAGCGTTTAGTAGCATTATCTCAGGGTTTTTTTTATGTACGTAACAAAGAATTCCCATTTCAGTCTGCTGGCTTGGAGTACGAGCAGGATAACAGTTTGTGGTTTATTGGGAACAGATGCACTTGGGGATGCCTTCAGGGTGCCAGTCGTTATTATTAGACTGCTAATGTGCTTCTTCTGGCTGCTGCCCAAGAAAGAAGAACAATTAGCTGGCATATGTTAATTTTTGTTTCCCTAACAAATCTCTCTACTGACTAAATGTGTAAAACAAATCCACAAAGAAAGATCAATCAATGCTGTACACATCATTTTCTACCCATTAAGAAGAGGTTTATCTTAAGAAGTGTATTTGGGATTTGAAAAGGCAGGTGTTACTAAATTATATACAAAAGTTAAATTTTCTCTGTTTTGCCACTCTGCCGTTACTCCATACAGATGAGGAACAATTAATATTCGTTTTCTTGCTCATCTTTATAAATTACTGTATAAAGTGAAAATGACTACAGATTACTTCTGATGAGTATCATTTAAGTCTTTGGCAGCAATTTTTTTTATGTGCTACCCTTAATATAAATTTTGCTAATTGGATGCTATTTATGACAAAAGATGTGTGGTAAATATGACAAAGGTAATGTGAGTTTTTAATAATGAGAAACCGGGCCTTCCTGAGGGGAGTAATGAAGGGCACACTGTTAAACAGCTTGCATACATTCTCACCTTTTTTCCTTTTTCTACCCTGACACCCACTTTCCAGGGTACATCAGCAATAAGTGACACTGTAATCATAAATTGAAAATGATACTTCCAGAGGAATTGGCAAACTTGACATTTCATTATATTTGTTAACACATGCCACAAATGATTGTTAGTGAGGAAATTCCATTTCCTTCTCTCCATCTCCAATCAGATTTAATTTGAAAATTTTCAGCCTCCTCCGGCTAATTTGCAATTAAGACAATTTTGTTTGAATATGTAGTAATGTCATTACCATTCCACCAAATTAGCAAGGAGACTAAAGGTCAGTGTAAAATTTTCCAGCTGGCTGGAGCCTCTCAACTGAGATTTGGGACTAGGAAGAAAAAAACTCTGGCAGTATCAAAATAGTAACTTATTTTAAGACTTGTTTGTGTGAAACACAACACCTTTTATTATACTTATTGTTACCGTTGTTGCTTCAGGAAGGGCTAGACCTGTTTAACAACAGAGTCCATCAATAATCAGCTACTAGCTTCTTTGCAAGGAAAGCTAGTTTCTATGAAGTCTGCTAAGAGTAGAAGGAGTTAGTCCTAAGTAACATTGCAGCAGATTATTAGATAACCTCTAACAGCATCCTCTAATTAGAGTTCTTATGATACAATTTCATCCTGTAATTAGTTGAGATTGGCTGCTTCCTTTTGCAGCTTATTAGTGGCAACACAGCTGTAGAAGTGAATCCACTCTCATTTGTCAAACCTTTTTAAGTCTTTTTCTCTTGTCTCTGCCTTTTCTCTGCCCTCCTTTTGGGCCTCTGCAGCTAAATCTGGTATCCAGTGTCACCATGTCAAAAAACATGTTGGAGACATCCCCACAGAGCTTACCTCAAACTCCCACTACACCGACGGCTCCAGTCACCCCGATTACCCAGGGACCCTCTGTAATCACCCCAGCCAGCGTACCCAATGTAGGAGCCATTCGAAGACGACATTCAGACAAATACAACATTCCCATGTCATCAGGTAGGGTAGTATAAAACAGACGTTCTGTTTTGATACTCCAACAGCTTACAGTATGGCAAAAGTTCTG
>NC_133769.1:51496901-51524401 GCF_003597395.2 Chelonoidis abingdonii | reverse complement strand
AGCTCTTAATGCAAGCTTGCAGGTAAAAATCCTAAATTATTCTTTCCTTTCACGTATTCATTATGTTCTTATGTGGGACGTACTTTCTTTGCTGTTATATTAGGAGTAGAACTATCCGCATTTATGTTTATATGGGCATTGTGGTCATTCTTAATAGTTGGGCGTATCATCCAAGTAAGTTGTATTACCTAGCACTGCAAGAAGTACTGTTCTAATTCATGCTACTTTTGATGTGAAGAAGCAAGAAGGACACCCTGTGGCAAAATCTGGAACACTCAGTTTTGCTGCAAATGTTGGATTGATAGAAGCTTTTGCAAATGCATGTGGATATGCATTAATATTTATCCAAGCTGTCATAAATGATTTCACATCATAGTGTTGGGGAACATGGTGCTCATGGCAAAAACTTTAAAATTTAATTATAATATATAATTTTTATGCATAAGAGGCAGATGTCAGGACTTTTTTATTTTGAGTTAAGTTCTGGTCATTTTTAGAAGTATAGCAGCTGCCTACATTATAAAGGAACTGTGCATTGTGTGGAAGAGTACAAGGGTTAGTATAATTCAAAGTTAGAAATAGTTTGAAGACAGAATGCACTGTGCATGCCATAGCATATCTGATAGTTCAACACATTTAACACAAATAGTAAACTGGTAATGTAGATACCATTGTAACCAACGTGTGAAAATAACTGTGAATGGTACAAAAACTTCTGATCATTGTTTGCACTGTACAAAATGAGGTTCTGTGTGCATGTGTGTACACGTGTATATACATTTGAAAAGTGTTTTGTAGATAAATGGGCTAAGAATTCTATATCTTATTTATTTTGCTAGGCTGCACTGGCAGAGAGTAGTTTACCTTTGCTTAGTAACCCGGGATTGATAAATAACGCATCCAGTGGCTTACTGCAGGCAGTCCATGAAGATCTCAATGGTTCACTGGATCACATTGACAGTAATGGAAATAGCAGTCCGGGCTGCTCTCCCCAGCCTCACATGTAAGTGAGTGGTTAGCAGAGTTTTTAGAAAAAAACTATACATTTTTTTGAAACTCCAAGTTACTGAAAAGTTCTTTGAAGCACAGGTAAGTAAAAACTAACTTGAAAACTAAACATTAAAATGGCTCCTGAGACTCATTTGTTCATAGGAAGCCTATTTGCTGTATAGGTGCCATGCTTTAGGGCCCCTCTGTATAAATATTATTCAGTACCATTTTTTCCTTACTACCAAGCATATAATATTGGAGTCTATGGAAAGATGTATCTGTATGTGCGTGGTCATTGTCACAGTTCTGGCTATAAGGTACAGTAAGAATTTTCATGCTGGAATTAGTTGTAATTTTCACCACAAGTCTCTAAACCATTTATGAACTGTAGTGGAGATATTGCCCATGTATATAAACCGTAAAATGGAAAGTTTAACTGTTACCTACAGTTTACATAGAAGCTAGTAAAGTGTAACTTTTTGCCTGTCTTATAAATCAGTGTAATTACATATTCAACTTTAATTACTGGTGCGTCTGTATTGGCAAGGTTTATATGTTATATTTTATGCAAGACTACGGTTCCTATTAATATTTAGCAGCTAACTATATCATTAATTACTCTAAAATCTTTCCCCTACCATCTTTTTAATGGAGCTTAGAGAGTGGAAGTATTAAAAATTGATGTATTGTGGATTTCAGAAATGAGTATGAAGCTTTAGAAATGCCTGGCCTTAATCAGTGACGTCAAATGTAGCAGTTTTTGTTTACTAAGTAGTAAAACATGTACCTTGAAGGTACGGTTTCCCAGGTTATTCATATAATAATTAGGAATATGATATCTAAATACTCTTAGATTTAAGTTCACCGTAAGATGATTTTTTTAAAATGTATACTGGAATATGTACAGTTATGTTCTCAGTTATTCCTGTATTTAAAATAGCTGACCTGATTTGCCTTTTTTCATTGCTTTCTCTTTCACATTTTTATGTTTATTTTAATCTCTAATATAGTGCTGTTTAGCTATATTAGTAATTTAGACTAAGCTCTGTTTTTCTTCTACTATATGATTTGACCTTTAACAGATAAAAGATTTGCTGGGGTGGGGTTGTTTGGTTTTGTTTTGATAGATATATAGATATCTACATATAATCATGTAGAAATGTTTATTTACTGTGCATCTAATTACTTTGTTACACATGTACTGCATCACCTTTGAAAGGGGAAAAAACCACTGTGAACGTTAATGTGTTTTATCAGGTTCCAAACCGTTACTGTTTCAAAATGGAAAAATTTGTCTTTTAGAAGTGACTTTAAATGTATTAAATAATACAAAAGAAGTAATAAAACTAGAAGAAAATGATGAATATACGCTCTTGAGAGTAACTCTGCTCTAAAACAAGTAAAGTGAGCAATCAGACAAAAGTTTTTATATCCCGTGCTTTATGCTATCAACCATGCATTAGGTAGCTTGAGGCCTTTTACTTTTAGCAGTTCTCCTGAGTATGCTAATGCTCTCCTCCTGTATAAAATGCCAAGACAATAAAACTTTAAAGAGCAAACAAGAGTTAGATCATGTGTGTTAAAAACAGCTATTTTACAGAAGAGAATGACACTTGCTATTAGAGTTGGTTTTGTAACTGTTTGGCAGATGTGTTTACTTATGTTGTGTACAGTCTGAATGTATCTGTGCATATCTGTGGTTGTATGGATATGAGTGTGTTGTATAGACATGGTCATGGCAAAACAATATCGCGTACTGTAGCTACAGTTTGAGGCAAAAAAGGCAAAGAAAAAACAAATATTTTGAATTATGGTTATAAAACACTGATTGCTCAAAATGCATTAATGTTTTCAAATAGAGGCTCAAATCTTGAGCTCTGGAGTATTTGGTTGCATGAGGACTATCCACAATGACTCTTTTGAAAGTCTGCTTCTGCCTATTGTTCAGGGCATGCAGGTGAATGAACGGATACAGGGATGGATCTAAGCAACAGGTCACAACTTCAGTAATTTAATACTGGGGAGGAGTGCTATATGCCCACCCCCGCCCATATACAAGGCATTTAACTGGGTCCAGTGTGGACTTACAGGGCTCCCACCGTTTAACCAATATCCAGTCCATATAACCAGTACACACAGACTTCAGGTCTCCCTTTCTCCTTTAAGAACAAGGGTCTACAAGCGAGATCCTGGGTGCCACATACTTCTGGAGACTGGTCTTTTAGTCTTTATCCACACTGAACAATGGCTATTGGGGGCACCAGAAATTAGCATTGTCGCACCTGCAACTCCACGTGTCTCCTTTCTTCTGGCATCCTGGACAAAGTTATTTGGCAGCACTTAATGGGACTAATAAGATACTCAAAAAGCCCAGGAAGAATTTAAATAGACAAGGGAGAGGAGAGCACAAAAGAGCCAGTCAGCCCAGCTGGTCCTTCCAACCCATCCAATGAGAGGCGGGCCCATCTTTAGAGAAGGGACCTTCTTCTGCCTTACCAAGCACACACTCTTGCTTCCCTCTGCCCCCCCTCCCCACACCTTCCAGGCACTGTCTTTCATCCCTGCTGATCCAATTAATAATGCTTCCTGTTGATGCAGGGTGGGCAGGCATTAGTTAAGAGAATCAGGGGACAGAGAGTGGAGAGGCCAAGACATCCCGGAGAGACAAGAAAGAATTAAGAGATTGAAAGAGAAGGAGAGGAAACTAAAGGAAATTTAAAACTCACACTTCATACACAGCTTATTTGATACAGCTTGCTAGCGTTTTAATTGGGAAATGCTGACTACTAGAGAAAATAGAAATTGCTATCTTACTGCCAAGAGCATCCAATTATTTGCAACTATAAATATGTTTGTGTTATATCTTGTAGTTGTATCAAATAAATATACTATAGTTGAGCTCTTTGTTTTTGTAGATTCATATTAATTGTTTTAATAGCCCAAATTAACCATGTTATAAACACAGTAAAGCAGTGCCAGGTGTGTGTTCATCAGCTAATATTTGCGTGCTTTGGGTATGCATATATTGGCAAACAAATACATTCTTTGCAGTTTGTAATTACTTATGTGTACAGTATTAGGGAATGGAGAAACTATTTAGATCTTTTGATCTAAACTTGCTCCTTCAACTTTGATTTTGAGTAGATCCAAAACTAGAAGGTCACGCTTTCCAATGTTGCCTTAGATAATAAGATGATATAATTTTGGTATTTGCAGGATTCCTTACGCTTCCTAAGCATAGAGAATATCTAAAACATGACAAATTCTGAGGTAAGGTTATTTAGTTACATAAGGCAACTGAAATGTTTTGATACATGACCACCATAGTTTCTCATTGTGGTCCAGTAAAAGATTATGTAAATCCCTTGAAAGCAGCTGATCTGATCTGCGGGATTTCCACTAGTTGGAACCAATATTTCCAGATTTCAACAGCACTGAATCCAATCTCTAGAACAATTTAGCTTCAAACCCCATCTCCAATAGACTACATGTAAACAGTTCCACCTTACCACAAATCTTGTATATACTATAAAATATTTTGATAATACTCAGTGTGGATATCTGTGTGCTATTTTAGCATTTCAAACACCTCTAATATTTCAATAATTATTTTTTTATCTAAATCAATATGCCAAAGGATTGTTTCTTTCTTCTCTTCCCAAATGTGAAATTACTGTAGTTGTAGGCCCATGATGAACTAGTGTCAGATTTGCAGGGATGCAAGGTAACAGACTTTACATTTTTGACATTTTTACAAATTAAAAGCTGTTACTGACTCAGAACTGAATTCTGCTTGTCTTGGTCCTTGAGCTGGCTTAATTTGTGGGTGGGGAGGGGGGAAGAGTAAATATTTCTGTGGCTGATTTATTTAGAAAAGAATTATACCTTTTTGACTTGCTCAACAGTTTGAATTTTATTTTAAGGCCTGGAGAATGTGCATTAGTGGGCAGAGAGCAGATGAGATGGTCAAGGGTGTTTGAGAGATATGTGTGTCATATAGCTCTATCGTGTATCACATACATATAAAAGCATCCATGCATTGTATGTATTTGTTGGATGTTCTGTTTATAATACTTACTAATATCCTGTGTTCAAGAATATCTGTTGTGGTAGTATATATATTTTATGTGTTTGTAGAAAAATATGTTTTATGATGTTTATTCAAGGAGGCAAGCATAGAAGTGGGGAAAAAATGGGCAGAGGAAGTTACCACTTTTTTTAACAGGAGCTAAACTAATAGGCAGTTATGTGTATAACAATTACATATAAAGTAAGTACCCCTAAAGTTTTTGAAAGCCTCTGTAAATGGACCAATATATTGATGTAAAGAACACCAGCATTGCTATTATTCTGAGTCTATATTGATTTTTAAATACAAAAAAATCTGTCATAACTGCAATGTTTTCTTATCATGGTTAAAGAAAATTCACATTTGTAAACATAATGCCATTGTCACTGTGGGAGGACAGATAAATACAACAGACCAGTCTACTTAGTTAGAAGATGTATTTAGCCACAACTTTATGAAACACAATTTAAAAAACAATTGTTGGCATGTGACACACAATCACTATACTGCATAGCAGAAAAGACTGAGGGTCCAACTCTAACCCCCTTGAAGTCACTGGCAAAATTCCCATTGAATTCCATGGGTGAGGACTTCACTCTATGGCCCTGATCCCACATGGGTGGACAGCTGTGCCCACTTAGATCACCACTGGCTTCAATGGAATCCACTCATCAAGGCCTCAGAACTACAGCCGTGTGAAATGTTTCACACAAATATTCACTTTTCTGAAGTCTGTTCCTGATTTTCGCTAATACAAGTGTGAGGAGATTCAGACCATGCGTGTATATATGCTAAGGTGCAATAAACCCCCAAAATAACAGGAGTTAAAACTAGTTGGATTTCAGGGAATCCGTTACATTTAAAACGTTTTATAATATGCGAGGCAAGTAATAACACTGGACAGGACATGCAATAAGCAGGCACTGTAGCTACTTTTCATGCCTCAGGTGGATTATGAAGCATGAAGAAGTTATGTGCATACGCACCACAGCAGTGTTTTCATATTAGTGAAGCAGATTTTTGTGCAAATATAATTTTATTGGTATTATTTTCCTCCAGCATTTATGATTTGCCAGAAGATAAAGTAACATGGATCATTTTGAATCAACTAACAAACAAACTAGACAACAAAATAATATAATACATGAATGTTCAATTGTTTTCATTATTTAATTGTTTGCATATTTAGTATTGTCAGCCCCACACTTTCAAAAATCATATGACAGACCAAAATTAATGAGATTATCTTAATACTCATTAGATTCTTTTTTTTAAGTGTTCTTTTTATTTGTCTTTGGTTTTTGAGCCTTTAGGTTATACTTGAGTCTCAGTTCCAGCTTTTCTTATTTTTAATGAATGTTGAGATTCTCATGAAAAAGCCACGACTTAGGAGTTGGAGCGTTTTAGACAAATGCAACTTATTGCATTTGTGACAGCACTGCGTATTCTGTATTCCCTCTTATCTCAATATTAGTGTGGAAACATTTGTACCTTTGTTTGCTAATAGAAGATGAGGTCTTATACATCATTGTCAGAGCCCTCAAGATCCTCAGTTTCCCCCTAACTTGACACTACATCCTCTATAACATGGCCAACATTCTCCTATTTATATATGGATGGGCTTGAAAGTCACTTCGGAGCCAGTGAACACAGCTCCTTAATTGATCAGAGGGATCTTTATTGAACCAACTTCATGCTCTTACTTCTTCTACCTCCGTGAGAGTTAGTGTTGCCTGTTTAATAGTGCCTAGCAAGGAGCATGAGAATGCAGTTGGAAATCAAACTCAGGTCTCTGTCTGTTCTTATGTCTCTCCATTGGGTTGGTTGGCCGCACCTCTGTGACTTTATGTATGAGTACACGGGCATGATTCACTGTGAGTTAATGCCAGAAAACTTTGTACATCTGTTGGCCATGTGTACTTATGTTGGCCAATGACACTGAATATCAAATATTGACAGTGAATATCAAATGACGTTGCATTTAACTATGTAGATTTGAGAGAAGAAGGAAAATTTCAATTTGTAAAGTTGTCCATAGCAGTTTTAGAAAAACAAATTAGTTACCAGGTTTCTATGAAAAATTGAAAGACTGAAAAAAAAATGCAGTTCCTGAATAGGGGATAATGAGTGGTTGTGCCGTTCCTACAGTTCCCACTGCTGCCAGTTGAATAAAGCGGAAAGTTGACAAATGAGGATGGGGAAGTAAGTATCCTACCATTTGGAGTTTTGTGGGAGGGAGTTGTCATCACTTCCTCTCCCACCCCTTCCGTTAAAGCACGATGAAAGTGTAAATTCTAATGATAACAATTCCATTGAATTAACAGTCTGAATTCACTTATGAAAATATTCTGCTTCTTAAGAGCAAATCCAGACACTTGGAACTAATGGGCTTAATATCAGTAGGATTTTCTAGCATTTGAATCACTCTTTGATCTTAAAATAGCAAGTAGAAAACAAAAGTCAGGTGTTCTTAAAAAGGCATATAGGCAGTCCAGTACACTATCATTCCCATTTAATGTTATTCTAGTACCTATTTCATTTTAGGATTTAAATTATTTGCACAAACTTGCATACACCCAAACCCTTTTATATCTCTTTTCTGGGGCCTGTGAGGAAAGAGGAATAAAATTTTGTGTAATGGAAGAGAATAAGGATTGAAGCTGAATTAAATTAGAAATATGAGTATTCCCCAGTACAGTCAGCTTTCTCCCTCCTCAAGTTCTGCCCTATGAAAGAAGAGGAGTTTCAGCTATGCACGGTTTCAGTCAACCTTTCCCCTTTGTATTGTGTCATCAATTCTCACCCTACCCCTTTTACTTTTCCCACTTTTAGCCGGAATGGATCTTTTCTTTTTGCAGTTCCATCTGCATAAACCTCAAAGTTTTAGTTTTTCAAACTTTTTTTTAACCTTTAAATTTTATTCCCAGAGGCAAATGTGATTATTCTGCTCTAAGATCATTTCACTTTTGAGGTGCTTCAGTTTGAAAGCATTCCATTGTTAGGTTCTTCCCATATCTGATTATTCCAGTCCCCTACTGTTATGCTTTCACACCACTTACAGTAGGTTACCTATCATTCCAGTTTCAATCACTTTCATTCCCTTGTTTCTTTAACTTCATAATATTCCAATCCCCTGTCTTTCCATTTTTTATATCATTACATTGTCCCATCTGATGATCCATCTCCATTTACTTTGGAGTCTTGCTCTGTTTCAGGAGACCTCTCTGATGCAAGTCTCTCATTCACTGTATGAAACTTGATATAAAATATAAGGAAATAAACTATGGAAACACTTCAATTAATAGAGATATGTCAAGCTTTATTAAACAGGTGAGAAACATGTAATTGAGCCGATGAAGGTATAAGCAGTGCAGATCTCAGGATATCCTACTTATCAGAACTGTTTCACCTAATAACATAATATATTAATGCCTGTTGAAAATTTCATTTCACATTCTTATCCATTAACTTAGTAAAAGGTTGGAAAATAATGGGCAAATACACTTTATGACAATAGACTATTGTATTTTTTCCCTTTATAGTTGATTTTAGTTTGAAATTGAAAGAGTACTGCCTAAAGAATTCATAGAACCTTAAAGTTTGTGGTTGACCTTTTATCTCATCATATTCAAATACAGGATCTGTCTGTGAGCATTTGAAATTGTAGTGATTCTGTCTCCCACTGCCAGGCATTTGAAAGTGTCAGGCAAATCGAGTGAGTGCAGTGTTCCATCTTACTGTGTTAATACCATTCAAGTCTGCTACTTTTGCCGATGTTTTGGATCACATTACAATAAGCTACTTTTAGAGCAGTCACTTTGCCTTCGTAAAGTTTGTGCAGTTTGTAACACGGAAACAGTAAATGATAATGAAATTTTGATAATTAAAATATTTCTCTACTCTGCCTTCATATTGTTAATCACCTGTAATGTTTCCCTATAGTTTTATATTCTCCTACGTACTATTTTTATATTGTTTTACTTTATATTTCATTTTACCCTCTTTGATGAACTACTCTGTTCATCAATTTTCTGATCTTTCTAGACTCATGCTCTTGTACTTTACAATCATTCCAGCCCTTTGACTTTTCTTATTTAGTGGTTTAAATGTTGTGTGTCTTACCCAGGATCAGCAGTTGTGATTTCTTTTTTACATTACCTCAACCCCAGTTGTTGCAAATACACAATTCATTCTGCTTTTTCTTGACTAAAAGATCACTCCAGAAATATAGTCGCATCAGCTGCCTTAAACAGAAGAGTGTCAGATCCCCATAGCGTGGTGTTGTGGGAATGTGTAGGAAACTGAGGGGGGTGTCTTTAGGTCTTTTCAGCGAAGTAGATGCTTCTCTGAAAACTTTTTGCCACTTGTCCTGTGAATTCTCAGCAATTGGGCAAAGTTTTCATGTTTTTCACTAAATGGTTCTGTACAGGAATGTGCTATCTGTTAAGTTTACTATGTATATTATATGCTTAAAATATATATTCTAAATATGCACTTGCAGACTCCTCTGCGGTGCAGTTTTATAATTTTTCATAAATGTAGAACATGGAAGTTGCCAATCTTTTACAGAGCACTAAAACTCAAGCAGTAATTTTGCTAGTAAGGATGCTTTACTCACAATACTAAGACTGCATAAACAGTTTTGGTTCCATCAACCTTTGATGTTGGACTTTATTGTTGGAGTAACTTTAATGTTATAGGCTCATATTCTTAAATGTGGCTGCTCTTTTTCTAGGTGCAATAGAGTGAGTGCAAAAATTTGCCTCTGCATTTTTATGCCATCACTGAATTGCAGATCCAAGTATTTATGTTACACAGCTCACTACAGGTTTGTGCACGTGTAAGCCATCTCACTGGTAGGTTGCTGGCTATCTAATTGCTAATATTTATACTAACACTTAATACGGGTTCACATTTTCACCCCCCAACACGGACTGAGGTCCAGCTGAAAATCTGGGCCATTGTACGTTAGAAGAAAAAATATATTTTTTCATTTTTTAGCACACGTCAAACTCTAGGCACTTCACAAATTATAAAAAGCTGAAAACTTTCTTGCACAATTTTAATTCTTTAATAAGTTTATACAACAACCTAGTCTCGATATGCAATCTCATACACACAGAGCGTATTAAAGTAATCCAATCTCAAATTGACAAAAGCATGGATAACTGTTGTCAAGTCTGTATCCAAAAGGAGAATTTACAATCTGACTTCAAGGTAAAGATGGAAAAAAGTGCCCTTGGTTTCCAGGAGCATCCCATGATTTAAAGCAACATGCGGATTACAAATATGTAATGCAGATGCCTGACGTGCTCCCTCAGTTTGGGCTACAAAGACAATATACTTCAGCTTTTTTGACTGCTTCCACCAATTGACATTATTAAACTCTTTGTTGTTTTGCACCAAAGACAGTAACAGGCACTGGGTCACTCATTCCACTATGCCAGACAGTACAGATTTGAAAAAGCAGCAGAGAATCCTGTGGCACCTTATAGACTAACAGACATTTTGGATCATGAGCTTTCGTGGGTGAATACCCACTTCGTCAGATGGATGTAGTGGAAATTTCCAGGGGCAGGTATATATATATGCTAGCAAGCAAGCTAGAGATAACGAGGTTAGTTCAATCAGGGAGGATGAGGCCCTGTTCTAGCAGTTGAGGTGTGAAAACNGTCAAATTTGCAAATGAATTGAAGCTCAGCAGTTTCTCTTTGAAGTCTGGTCCTGAAGTTTTTTTGCTGCAGGATGGCCACCTTAAGGTCTGCTATAGTGTGTCCAGGGAGGTTGAAGTGCTCTCCTACAGGTTTTTGTATATTGCCATTCCTAATATCTGATTAATACAGATTTGATGGAGACTTTAGAGCCTATCCTTTATGTATAGTATCACATGTCCTCTCACGTACCTGTCCAGCAGCCTAAAATACACTTTGAACAGAAGGAGTAACAGAATAGATCCCATCAATTCCTTACATGCGAGAACACTCAAGGCAGAAGAGCAATTGCCCAAAATTACCCTTTGGGATATTTCAAAAACAGAAGTCTTTCTCTCAGGAAATAGGAACAGTTCTTCTCAAATTCTTCTCTCTCCATATTTTTCATTATATTCCATTATATCTTCACACTCTGTAACTTTGGCATCTTCAGACACCTCTGCTGAAATCCTTGCTCATGCTTTTTTTTTTTTTTTTGGCCTATTTACTATTGCAACTGCGTTATCTATGTCCTTCTCAAATGCCTGTTCTCTGTGGTGTGTTTGGCATGTGCAGAACTTTTCCCAAATCATGACCACATCACCTCGTCCACAAGTAACTTGACTGTCTCTCCATTTTAGGATCCAATATCAATTTAACCTCATTTGATTCTGTATGGACCTGCTGTGCTATTCCAGAGACATTATCTCTGTATACTCCCATTCTTTTCTCTGATCACCTGGTCCCAGTGTCTTGATGCATCCACACAATCTTACTACCACTGATATCAGAGGTTTCTCCTCTGCAGATCTCTTGTCTAAAACAGCCTATCAGTCTTTGCCTCATAGAATAACCTCACCATACATTAAGTGGTGGTAGCTATTGTCTGGCTTGTAGGAGAAGGTGTGTGGTCCCTTAAAGGGTTAGATAGCCAGAAGGTTACTTGTTGCAGCTGCTTCAGACCAGGTCATAGTGTGTATGCTCACCCGTTCGTTTCAGGTGACAGGAAGAGAGAGGAGACTACTAGGTTTTGCCGGGATCAGCTGTGAGCATTATGCTTGTCATTCTTTTCTGGAACTGGGAAGAATTTTTTTTCTCTCACTGCCAGATTGGCCAAGATGAGGCTGGGGGTTGGGGTGGGGAAGAGAGGGGCTTCACTTTCCCCACCACAGGTTGGGAGCTTAGTTAAGGTGAACATGAAACAGGGATTAAGCTATGTATATAAGAGTGGGACAGATGTCCAATACAAGTACTCTATAGGGAAGGGATAGGGTGATCAGATAAAAATGGATTGGTAAAGGGGGTGTTCTTTAAAGGAATGGAAGAGGGGAGGCCAGGGCTCCTATGACTGGTATGGCAGGGAGCCAGCCTCTTTCCCCCACTTCATAGACCCCACAAACCCTCATTTGAGGGGTGACGGTGGCAAGGTGCCACCAGCAGTTTGGCTTGGGACCAGGATGGATAAAGGGGGAAGGCCTACCCTAGGAATATGTCAGTGATTATGGAATTACCTGCACTGTACACTTTTATCTGCTGAGTACTCCCTAACATTTAGAAATAAAGTTAAACCACATCCAGTGTCTCCTGTCCATCTTCTGGCATAGCTGGACAATTTTATCCTCTTCTCAAATCTAGCTGAAAACCTCTCTCTTCATTTTTGATTTACTTCTTACATGTTTCCCCTTCTGCTCTTTTTTTTAAATTAATTTTATCATTATTTATTGTTGTTATTTATTATTGTAGTATCTATGAGCCCCGTCATGGGCCAGGATCCCTACGGAATCAGGTACAAACAGAACAAAAAGACACTCCGTGCCTCAGAGAACATGAAAACTAAATAATTATTTTATTATTTAACTCTGAAAAACATCCTGGGGTGCAGAGTGAGCTTGTGTGAAAGACAGTGTATATAAAAGTTGCATTTTATTTATGCCAGTACCTGTAAACAAACACAACAAACATATTTAGAATACTAATTAAGTTTATTGAGGTTCTTGACACATTTACCTGTGCTTGTTTGATTGACCCTTTCTTTTACTTTATTTGCAGTAAAATGGGTTACTGATAACAAGGAAATATATTGAAACAAGAACCCATGATAATATATAGGTAATGTCTGTTACTACATTTGTACATTTATTAATATAGCCCAGATCTTCAAAGGGGTGGACACAGTTTTGTGCCAGAGCATTTGAACTGCAATAAATACAATTTAGAATGTACATTTTGTTTTTTTCAAACTCAGGCAGATATTTACAAATCATAATGCTATAATGGACAGTGTATTGTACAGTAATGCTTCATTCAAGATAGAATCCAGGGATTGACTGCTCTATTAAACTTGAACTGCTCTAAGATCAATGACTTGCACCTCACCAAATCCAAAGGCCTCTCCTCCTCTTTGCTCTTTCTTTATTCGTGTCATTACAGTTGATCCTTGCTTTTTATAAACAACTTCTCTTTCCTGTGCTTGGGAGATTTTGCTTTTTTTCCTCCAGTCTCTCTCAGCTGAGAGTTCTCCCTTCACACACTCTTTGTTGGGCTCCTCAGGGCTGTGTCGTAGATCCCATTGCTTTAAGTTTAAGCTACTGTCCCTGAACTTCAAGGCTTTGCACAAGTGCTTCCACATTTATCTCTAATTTTATGCCCTGCTACTCCCCGCCTACTCCTTTTCTTCTGCCCAAACTTTGTGTCCAACCACTCTCTGAATTTGTTTTTCCACGCTATCTTCACCTCCTCTTCCTTGTGGCCCTGTATCCTTAAACAGGTTTTGCGTGCCAAGTGACGACCTTCCTTGTTCTAAGCACTTCTCAAAACTCACTTCTTCTGCTAGGCCTGAGATCCTTCATATCTGCAGCTACATAAACATATTTTAAAAGTCTATAACATGAAAGCCAGTTTGCCAACAGCTTCTAGTCCCTGCTCACAGTAAGTAACTGTGCTACCAGTTATGCTATTTTCCTCCTCCTCCTCTTTGTTATTGTTGTTAATAATATTATTAAACATATTATGGCTAAGCAATAGGCAAGAACAGAAGATCTGTGTTTGATACGCAGAGCAGATGGCAGACTAAAAGCATGTAAGATAGAGCGTCCAACATAACTTATTTTGAAATTTTCAATTTTAACAGATAATGGGTCCAAAGCCAGAATATGCTGGGCTCTGGCTACTCTTGGCTGCCAGAACAATTCTAAAGGGATGATTGTATGTTAGAGCCTCCCTGAGCCTAGTTTATCTTATGTGAATTGTGAGTAGGCCACATAATGGCCTCAAAATACAGGGCTATACACAGGTGCTGGGAGTAACAAAACATCTGTCTTACAGTGGCTAGTCTACAAACCCAAAGAACATGTAGCTATTTAGTCAATGCTCTTTTAAGATAGTTAAAATAAGACATGAGTTTTGATATCCCTTACAAATTTTTACTCTAGTGTAAAATTTTTGATTCTACTAAGTTATTTGCCTCAATAATATATTGTGGCAGTGAGCTCCACATAGGGTGACCAGATGTCCCAATTTTATAGGGACAGTCCCAATTTTGGGGTCTTTTTCTTATATAGGCTCCTATTACTCCCCACACCCGTCCAGATTTTTCACATTTGCTGTCTGGTCACCCTAGCTCCACAGGTTACGGATGAATTTTTAAAGTTCTCTTTTACATTGGGTGTGCACCTTTGTATTATGAGACGGAATTAATAGTGAGGTGATTGTAGTGACAGAGGGATCATGCAAAATGCTGTATTATATTGGATGTTTTTATATTGTGAGAAAGGATAAATAAGTTTGTTCATTTGACTTTTTCTGAACGTTGCTTTATTTTGCATTACTCTGTCATGCCATCTCTTACTCGTCTTCTCTCTGAGACCCTGCTCTTGCTGCCATTGTCTTCAGTTGCAGCATGATTAACCCCAAACGAAGTAGCACTGGTGTATTTAATATTTCCCCATATGAATGTATTTACCGTGTCTCTAATCATTTTTGTTATCTCTTTCTAGTTTCTGCTCTTAACTTTTAAAATGTGTTAACCACAGCCGAAGAGAGTAGTCAAGATGGTGGCATACCATCAATTTATGTACAAGCAATGTAATATTTTCAGTCTTATATCCCTCTCTTAACTCTAACATGTTGTGTTTTTTATTTTTAATCTCTACTGCATCTCAAGCAGAGATTTTCACTGAGATGTCCACAATAATACATCCATCTCTTTTCTAGAGATGTTGCATTAAATAGTAAACCCATCAACATATATAAATAAATAGAATTTTTTCTTGCATTTGTTTACATTAAATTTCATCTGCCATTATGTTGTGAAGTACCTAGCTCTGTTCAGTTTTTCTAAAGTTCTTCACAGTCCTTAATAGATTAGACTAATCTAAATAAACATCGGTTGTCTGCTAGTGTTGTTACCTCTCTGTTTACTCCTTCACCCCATTAATAACTATATTCTAAGCACCAATTACATATAGATTCTTAAGGTAGCCTCACTGTTTAACCTCGTTCCATCCTGAGAATTGACCATTTTATTCCTAGTCTTTGTTTTCTATCACTTAACTGGTGTCATCAGTGATATAACTTTATTACTTACCCTAGAACTCCTTAGTTTTCTTAAAGTTCCCCCTCAGCAGCTATTATCAAAGGCTTATTGAAGGTCTAAATAAATATTTACCAGTTCTCCTTTACCCACCTTTTTGTTTCCTCGCTTAAATAATTCTAACTGGAGAAACACAATTATTCTTTAAAGAAACAATTGTAGTCTGTCCCTATCATATCCTGCTCATCTAGATGTTGTATAGTTATTATTTCAAATATTTTACTTGGTAGCAATGTAAAACTTACTGGCCTGTAGTTTCCAAAATTACCCATAGTGCATTTTTAAAGGAATATAAAACATAAAAAAATTGAAAAAAAATAAGTGGATTAGCTATCTACCCTAACCTCCTCACTTTCTCTCATGAAGTCTATTGTAAGTAAGTTAGTTTAGTTTCTGTGCAATATCCTTATCCTCCTTGGTTGCTCTCTTTATTCCCAAGTAGTCTAGCAAACCATTAACTCTCTTGTAGGTTTCCTGGCCTGAAATCAAGAGGAGTTTTGCCACTGACTTCAGTGGAGCTAGGATTCCACTCTTAAGAATTTATCTTCATTTCTTTGATTTTCTTCAGATCTCCCCTGAACCCTCCTAGTTTCCATCTACACTTGTGATAGCCCACAGTCTCCGTTTTCACCATTCCATTTCATTAAGATCTCTTGTTCCAGAAAAAGCAAGGACTTCTCCCAGACTTGGAATCGTTTAATATGACCATCTAATATTTCAGGTCACTTGTTCAGCCTGCTTAATTAGTTACACTGTAAGTATAGGAGCTTTTTATCTACATAACACAAATTGGAAAATATGTTCTCTGTCATGGCAGGAATATTTGGGAATGCTTGTTATCCAGTAGGTTTGTAAGTAATTTTGTAAAGCTTTAGCCTCTAGAAGCACAATATCTGAATAGTCCCTGCTATCTATTGAACAATAATTTATTATCCTAAAGATATAGAGGATAAAGATAAAACTGTAATTCCTTTCTATTTCTTTCTCTTGGGATTTCTAGTATTAAGCTGCCTTCTTGGTCATCTGTTGCTCCATTTGAGCACCCTTTGTATTGCTTCTGTCATATTTATTTCATTAAAATAATATTCTACATTTTAGTCAGTTCAGCTTAAATGTTCATTGAGTGGCAAGCACTCTATCAATATCTACTGTCTCCCCCCCCCTCCCTCAACAGATACATTAGCACACATACTAGCTTGTTCTGCCTGCAGTCATGCTAGAATTTCTCATCTAGTTAGTTGCTCTGGGGTCTGGCCTTTAACCTAATCCTTCCATTTGGCAAATCTAGATGCAAAACTACCTTGTAGAAAAGTGGTGGCACTCTTCTGTTTAGCCGCAGTGACATTCAGTATTAGAACACTGCATAAGGCCGCTGAAATTTTGCTGATTTTCTGTGGTATATGCTGCTTATTCATTCTTCCTGGGATATAAGGGAGGTAGGAGTGGCTCTCTGGAAACAGAATAACTAGAGATGTTCTGAAGTGAAATCCTAGAGCCAGGCAAGCTCAAGGAGAAACACTACTTGAATTTTACATTGTGTTGTTGTTTTTGAGTTACCAGTACAGCCAAATTCCAGGAATGATGTAAGTTTGGATACTAACTCAGGGTCTGGATGTTCTGTGGATAATTTTTTATGGCAGTTAGCTAGCGAGAAGCCTTATGTAAATGACCAGTCATTTTTGATTGATAATGGTGGGCTTTGTAATTCTTTCCAGAGGGGCCTATTTGACTTTTTTTTAATCACAACTAATTTTAAAAGTAATGACAAGTAGAAACTTCCAGTTTGGTTTGAAGAGCACTGGTTTTGCAGTTTTCAAGATTAGAGGTACAAAATTTGGAAGATACTGTGAAGCTTGATGAAATATGAATATCAGAATGATCGTTTGGGCCTTAGTGGATATTAAAAATTAACCACATGGCTGGTAGAGACTTAATTTTCTATGGTAAAAGGAAAGCAAGTCTCTAATCGTGTTGTGTGCAAAGATAGTCATCAAAATATATAAACTCAACCCTCACCCACTACTCTCCTGCTTGACAAACCACAAACAACAGATAGAGATCCTAACTCAATTATCTACTAGTGGCAGTCAGTACCTTCTACCATTTTTCTTCAGCCTGCTTCCATGTGCACTCCCCTCAAATATCTGCTCTTCACTTCGGGCGCTGTGCCAGCAGGAGTAACTATTACATCTCTCCCTCAATCCCTGTACCAGTGCCGCTCCCCCCTTGAATAATTGAAGGGGTGGGGTGGGGGGTGAAATGTCATTGAAAGGAATTTCTGCATACCCAGGAGACTTCAGGGAATTCTTCCAAAGCACTCTTGGGAGAAGGAGAGATTGCTCTTGCTCATTTCAGCCCAGCACAATGGGGATTCTTCAGAAAAAGCAGTATGGGAAGCCCACTGAGAAAAGCCTCCATTAAGGATCTGTGCCTCTTCAATGGTGGCATCTTCAACCTTTATCCCACAGGAGAATATGATGATATATTTCAGACCCTTGCATAGTAGAGGCAGGTAGTGAGCGGTAAAATCTTCACGCATACTTCACCTCACACTGCGTAAGGGGAAACCAGTGGCTACAGAAGCTTCATCTCTTTCCTACATGAGGCAGGAAACAAAATTTTTACATGAAAGCATTTCCCTTAGCAGTAATGGTACTTTGATCTGTCTATGGATGTGAGGAGAGGAGTAGGGGAGGGGATTCGTGCTGGTCAAGGAAAAAAGGAGATTTGTGGATTCTGTGAGCCATTACAAAACTATTTATTTTTTGCTCTCATAATATTTAGCTTGCTTCCTTCCCTTCCCCGACATATGGAAAACAACCACAATGACCACATACGCACAACCATCCTGTCCCTCATAATAAGAAAAAATAATAAATTACTATACTTTTTCCTACAAAGTTGATAAGCCATCCAGGGACAACGTAAAGTATTTAGGAGGCATGGATGCATAGGAGACCCAGGCTTTGTCTCCATAGGCTTACTGAGGCATTCATACTTCTTACATTCTAAACCTGAACCAGTTGGATAGAAATATTATTTTAAAATATAAAGGATTGCTTTGTGGACCTGGAGCTGGTCCTGACAAGTTGAAAGCCTAAGAAATCCACGTAGTTTTGAAGAAATGCTGGTGCAGGTCTAGCATGAAAGAGACAGAAATATGCTAATAAACACATCTGTAATCTAGGTTGTATACTTGATGGGAAATAAACAACTCCCTAGAAGAATCTAAGGAGATTCTCAGACACAAAACACTTAGTTAAACTGAAGGGAAGGCTGTACTACTGTATGTGTCAATAGGTTAAAAGGATGAAATCTTATAAAATATTTGAGGTAAACAAATAAATTTTTGGAAAGTCAAAACTTTTTTGGTTAAGGTAAAAATGAAAATGGTCAGCAAACAACTAAGTGTGGAAATACAAAGTTAAGGAACTCCACGCTGTCTTGTCAGTTGAGGGTAAATTGGAGGATAGTCCCAAATCTTCAAGATAGGAAATGTGCAGTAGTGGGTGTTACAGTGCAGAAATACATCTATTATGATACAGTTCATTGGAAGTATGTCGCTCATATGATTGTTATAGAAGATGTAAGGTACAGGCATAAGTTTGTCTCATAATTTTGGGTGGGGCAGGGTTAAGGTTGTTTAGGGGTTCTTAATTCTACATATATTCTAACTTGTTTCTGCAATATTACTTTGACAGAAAATATCCCCGTAAAACTTTGGCTTTATTTCAGAAATTTTCCCTATTAAACTGCATATCTACAGCTTGGCCACCAGTTTAACCCAGATTTTCATATGAAGGCGTAATCTTGTGAGAGAGAGAGAGAGAGAGAGAGTATAGGAGAAGTATATGGTAATGGAGACTTCGTACCTGATTTCAATCTCATTTTCATTTTTTGTTACTGACAGATGAATCCAGTGGCTCGTATTTTATGTTTCTGTATTATCGTATTTAGTTCTCTAATACTACTGTGATTTTGGCTGTGTAGCTCCAGCAACATTAGCTGTTGGCACATATGCTATAATATTTTAGGCATATTCTGGCATCATGTCCTCAACCATTTTTATTTGAACTGCATTTGAAATAGTTTAACTAGACTACACAAAGCGCTACAGCCAAGGCTACAGAGGGTATATCAGGCCTTCTGGACCCAGCAGGTTCCAGTTGGAGTACCAGGCCCAACAGCTTCCTTTGCTGTCCTCCACGTGGGGGAAAACAGCACTTGGGAGAAGCTTGTAGGAGCTAGATTCTGGAAACCTCTAGACTCTTTCCCCAAAACTACAGCTAAAACCACAAGGACATCACAGGGCTTAAATCCTAACTGGGTGTGGTTGTCCTTAAACGTAATCAGGTGTTTTGGATGGCATGAATCTCCACATGGATCATTATTAGTCTCTTTTCTGGAGAGAGACAAGGTGGGTAAGGTAATATCTTTTATTGAACCAACTTTTGTTGGTGAGAGACAAACTTTCAAGCTACACAGAGGCTCTTCCTCAGGTCTTTTCTGCTGAACAGACAGGAGAGAATTTGAGAGACGGGCTAGTTCTTGTTAATTTAGCTTGTGCTTAGATTTCCCACACGACAAATACTCCTTTCCTGCCTCCAAGAAGCTGCAGAGATGAATGGAAACTCCTTGAAATGACTCAGGTTTTTCTCTCAGCCCGTATCTGCAGAATCCCACAAAATTCATACTATTCTTCTCATTTTATTTGACTTGTAGTATGAAGCCAGTAGGAGAATTGGTGAGCCAGCAGTACACAAATGATGCTCAATTCTACATCTCATTTATATCAAATGATAAACGGTACCATCTCCCAGTTCTCTGAATGCCTTGTTGAAGTCAGTCTTTGGATGAAGAGCAACTGGCTAAATCTGAACCCAAGCAAGATTGAGGTGATGCTGGTAAGAAGAACTTGCCCCTACTAGAATATCCCCCGCCATCTAAGTCATCTGCATTCAGATTAAATCTAAACTTTTGGAATAGTCAGATGCCTAAATATTCAAGGTGATAAAAAATGGTGACCTCCAAACTTGATTATTGCATTTAGATCTAGGAATAGTAACACACACATGTGCGCGCACACACACAAATTTTCAGCTTGTGTGAAATCATGCAGGACATCTGCTTGGCTACACAAATCCCTGTGAACACATAATCCCAGTGGTCCATTTTCTGCATTGCTGCTGACCATTGAATACAGGGACCACTTCAAGGTCTTCATTCCCGTATTCTGTGATCTCCATGCACTTAGCCTCCTGGGAGACTGCTTGCCACTCCATGACGTCCCTCGACACTTTCTACAATATTGTTCCGCCAGACCAATGAAGCTTTTGGGTGCAGGTGGGAGAACTTTCACAGGAACCAGACCTAAACTATGGAGTATATTCCACTGAGAATTATAGAAAGGCTACAGCACTCACTACTTCCAGAAGTAAATGCAAAGCAAATGATTTCTTCTGCAAACTGGGAAGGAAGAAGACAACGGAAATGGTTGTTGTTAATTCAATTTTTTGATACTTAGGAAGTGCTCAGTTACTACAATGGTTGGGATATATTAATACATAGCTAGAGTGTTAGAAAAGGGCTCTGACTTACTCTTTTTTTCAAAACAAGTAATATTTTTTATTTAGAGCCTGGAGTGAGCACTTCTGTTTCCATTAACATGATCTGCACCTAGTTTACTGTAACTACTTGTTCTTTATTGGCCTGCTTCTCCATGTGCTGTTGTGCTGAATGGAGTATCCCTTTACATTAAAACTAATTTGACTTGAAACCTCTGTAGAAAACGTGCTATCCATAATTGAGAATATTGGATCAAGTATCTTTCTGTTTGTTAACACCATCTCAACTACGTTTAATTAAGAATTCATGTACAAGGTTATAGAATCTGGTTGTGTTCTTGTCAGCAAGAGCATACATGTACTAATGTTTAAAAGTTGAATGGACCATATGTTCTGATGCCACTGCTTTTCATTATCGTATCAGACATTTGAACAGGTGTTACCAAGGCAGGACCAGTCTAATCTTCGACAAACCTCAAGAGACAGGTTCAGTTCACACACAATTATAAATTTGATTGGTCTCTGAACTTTAAGAAGCTACTTCATTTGATCCCTTACCTTCCTTATAGTCACCTAAACCTTCTCCCATACACATACACACGCACAAACAAACCAGCCCCTCTTCCATATGCCCTCAACAATCTTCAAGCATCTTTTGCAGGTGTTGGCTACCAGTACTGGTTTGCTGGCCCCTAGTTATTACTGCAGTGAAATATAATGAATCATGGTAATTCCTCAATGTACTGACCTCCAGGATGTGATAAATATTAGGGAATCTGAGGGTTGAAAGTTGTAGCACCCCATGATCCACGAAAGGGGGTGCATTGTTACACAAGAGAGGGTACCCTTTCCAGTATATCTGAGAGGCATATAGAGAAGAGAGTTTAAGGTCTCTGTAGTGGTTCCATGCAGCGAAGTGGGAGACTGAGGTTGGTCACAGAGATGGAGGAAGCTCTGTATTCTGAGAATGATGAGAGGAAGATGGCAGTGTGCTGAGGTAAGCAGGTGACTAGCCCAAGCCATTGGAATGACTCTTCTCAACAAAAATGAATCTTCTAAAAAGCTTGGGTTCTGAGAAAGGATTGAGATTCATGTCATTTTTGCTGTTCTAACAGTGGATTCATCAATTTTCAGGCAGATGACCTCTGGAAATAGCTGATATTTATCTGTTCGCTTATTTATATCTTTAAAACAATAATAATAATCTCACTTGAAATAAGTTCTTGGTGAAATAACATGCAGCCAGGTGTAAGAAATCAATAAACGATGAAATCTTGTTAGGCCTGGTTTCAGTAACATGGTTATTAATGGCATGATAGGAGTCTTTGACATGCTGTGGGATCAAAGCCTTCTTCAGAGTTCATATTTCAACAATCTGGTAACAATTTGTGTGAATACACTTTCCATTGTGAATACTTTCACAGCATGTTCCCATTCTTTACCACAGTGGTTATATATGCTGTGAGCAAAATAATGTTTTCTCGTAGACTCATAGACTTTAAGGTCAGAAGGGACCATTATGATCATCTAGTCTGACCTCCTGCACAATGCAGGCCACAGAATCTCACCCACCCACTCCTGTAACAAACCCCTAACCTATGTCTGAGCTGTACCAGATTCAAAATACAAAATACCGTTTTACCTTTTAAATTCTGCTTGCTTCATGCAATGAGCATTTATTTTGCATCTGTAATGTTTGCATTGAAAACCCTCAAGATAAATAACTGTATGGCAACCAGTAGCTGATGTTCAAATTTTAGTAAATTGGTAAGTTTTGTTTTGGATTTTAATGGTGAGAAAAGTTTGTAGGAAAGGTGCTAGATTAATAGCACCATGGATTGCTATTGTCTGTTCAGTCTCAAAAATGATATAAAACAGGCATGGACATGTATGTTTTGCTGCATCCCAGATCAGCATACTTCAGCCTAGACCCTAGATGACCATTTCTAGGGTTGAGAGAGGAGTTAGTCTCCATGACTTATGCATTTCTTGTTCTTTCTGCTTTGACTGCCAGCAGGGGTGCCAATTATGGTAATAGTTGCTATGATCTGTACTTTTAACTAATGAGAAATAAGCAAAGACCACTAAAACATTTCATACAAGCCACAGAACCACACTCTGGTTATAATAGTTTCATTCATTATTGTTCTGGGCCATTGTTTAATTAGCAATTTAAAATGAATGTTTCTATCTCCCATTCTCAATCCATGAGCCATCCATTACCTCATAATATAGTACTCACATATTCTTGAAATTGTCCAAAAAACAAAAGAACACATTTAACAGTATCCAAAACGTAGAAGAAGAGGAAGAATTATAATAGGTTATGAAGTACATGTGCATTTTTAAAACCCACTTCTGCTTTGTACATTTCTTTTTAGCTATGCAATGTCTGCATTCCTAACAATGGAGTGCCATAAAGGGCAGCAGGACAGCACCCAGAGACAGTTGCAAACTTAGAATGGCATTATATCAGTATTAATAGGTTTTGTTGATTTTTCTAGTATAAACCTCTATTTGTAGGTTTTTATCACTCTGTTCCACTCTGAAACTTAACATGCGAAATACAAAATTAAAAAATTAGTATTCTATTCCTGTAACTTAAAAAAAAAATACCAAGTCAAAATGATACTTCTTAAAAAGGCACTTAAATCTCTGTGCATTTGATGAACCATAATGCTCAAAGGGAAAATAAAACACTCTTATTCAGTCTAGAAACCTGAGATGTAAGCGTCCCATGTGGCAGAAAGCCCACTTAGAAGGTGGTTGTAGTGGCACATGCCACCTGTAATTCTTGCTCCACCAGGCAACATAGATGTTAAATAAGATGCAGCTGGCTTGGTGGGGCATCATCAGGAGACCCAAGAGTGAATCTCCCAGCAGCATCCTTCTCCTGGAGAGTTCTGGCTTTAGTTTAAAGCTACGCCCTGCCCCCCCTCGCAGAAGCTCTGTGGATGGCTTCAGGGCAGACATGACTAATTCCTTTCTTGCGCAGCGATGAATTCCCCCAGACAACTTGCCCTCCTCGATACAGCAGATGAAAGTTATGCACATACTCTGCCTTTTTGCCTGCATGTGTACAAGAAATCCATAGAGTGTGTTAATACTTTGGTGGTGTTGTAGTAGGTCAATAATGGGTTTTCAAGACAGAGTGAAAAGCCCTAAATATGATGTGGTCTATTATAGCCCACATCATACCTTTTCAAATGTTTTTTCTTCAACATTTTTTAAAATGTAGCAGTTAAGACCCCAATTCAGTCCCAAATGAAATCAATGGGACTATTCATGTACTAAAAGTTAGGCATGTACTTAAGTACCTTGATGAATTGGGTCCTAAAAGCTATGTTTACGTAGCATTAAAGATGTGATTTAATCCAGAAATCTAAATAAATTAAGAGCTGTGCGGTACTAGCTACTGAGTGCTCCAAATGCCTCTTAAGACTGTGGGAGATGAGTGTGTTCATCACCTCATAAGCATGGTTAGTGCATTGCAAAATCAAGCCCTAAGAGTCCAGGGTGGAACTCAGTTCTTATTTCATCATGTTGGACTTAGATTTTGCAGGGGTCATCATATGGTATGTGCTACTGTTGTAGTGGTTCTATATTATTTTGTAACAATCATATTTAAAAGGTCCCTATCACGTACTGCCATTAATTCCCATTGTAAGTATCAGAAAGTCCTATGTGATGGCTGTTAGCAAATATTGGCTTTATATGTTGTACTTGTGCTGTACTACCTGTGCCCCATGAGAAACTTTAATAATGATCTCAGATTGACACTGGTTCCTTTTATAAATTATGAATTTTCATAATATTTGAATCAATCTAAACTTTTGTGCCTACAATAATTTAGTTCATCAAATGTATTTTCTTGTTGAACTTTTTGTGTTTATTTAAATGTATATACTTCTATTAGTATTTCATTTTTATAGTCTGCCGTTGTTAGTAATGGAATCTAAAGCTACTCTTCTTTAATTCAAAGGCAAATAGTAAACATACCATGGTGGCAATATCCAGAATGGACAGCATCAGAATGGTGATTCTTGTAGAATACTGGGTACAATAATTTTGTTTTACCAATTATTTACAAATAATGTGTCCCTTTTTCATTCAGGTATTTAATGTTTTACTCAGGCATAGTCTATATCTATCTATCTATCTATCTATCTATCTATCTAACTAAATGCAAAAACTATTCCTAATGGGATCTTTTTTCACTGCTTTGCAAATAGTTGTGCATATATATAACTTCATAAAAACTATTAATAACGCAAAAATTAAACACTTAGAACCACATCATGACATCAGTTCTTAAACACAGCTCCCCCTGAAGAATGTAATTTTCTTCTGACAGTACACTATTTATTCAATATTTTATATTAGTTATATATTTTAAACTTGTAATTCTTATTAGATCTTATATTCGTAATCCAGAAAGCCTGCTGAACAGTCAGTGGGGTCACTGGACATTCAGGATGCTAAAGGAGCACTGAAGGAAGACAAGGTCACGTTGAGAAGCTAAATAAATCCTTTGCATTAGTCTTCACTGAAGAGGTTGTGAGGTATATTCCCACACATGAGCCATTATTTTTCAGTGACAAATCTGAGGAACTGTCCCAGACTGAGGTGTCAGTAGAGGAAATTTTATGACAAATTGATAAATAAACTGTAATAAGTCACGAGGACCAGATGATATTTGGGTGACCAGACAGCAAATGTGAAAAGTCGGGACAGGAGGTGGGGAGAAATAGGAGCCTATATAAGAAAAAGACCCAAAAATCGGGACTGTCCCTATAAAATTGGGACATCTGGTCACCGCAGATAGTATTCACCCAAGAGTTTAGAAGGAACTCAAATACGAAATTGTAGAACTACTAACTGTGGTATGTAACCTATCACTTAAATCAGTTTCTGTACCAGAGAACTAGAGGATAGCTAATGTGACACCAATTATTAAAAATGGCTCCAGAGGCTATCTTGGCAATTACAGACCAGTAAGCCTTGCTTCAGTACCATCCAAATTGGTTGAAATTATAGTAAAGACCAAAATTATCAGACATATAGATGAACACAACTTGTTGGGGGAAGAGTCAACACAGTTTTGTGAAGGAAAATCATGCCTCACCAATCTATTAATATTCTTTGAGGAGGTCAACAAATGTGGACAAGGGTGATCTAGTGGAAATAGCGTACTTGGACTTTTTCTGAAAGCCTTTGACAAGGTCCCTCACCTAAGGCTCTTAAGCAAAGTAAGTAATTGTAGGATAAGAGGGGAGGTCCTCTCATTTACCAGTAACTAGTTAAGAGATAGGAAACAAAGGATAGGAATAAATGGTCTGTTTTCAGAAAGGAGAGAGATAAATAGCAGGGTCCGCCAGGGATCCATACTGGGACAAATGCTGTTCAACATATTCATAAATTATCTGGGAAAAGGGGTAAACAGTGAGGTGGCAAAGTTTGCAGATGATATAAAATTACTCAAGATGGTTAAGTCCAAAGCAGACTATGAAGAGTTACAGCAGGATCTCACTAAACTGAGCAACAAAATGGCAAATGAAATTCACTGTTGACAAATGCAAAGTAATGGACATTGGAAAACATAATCCCAACTATACATACAAAATGATGGGGTCCAAATTATCTGTTACCACTCAAGAAAGTGTGGAGTCATTGTGGACAGTTCTCTAAAAATATCTGCAAAATTTGCAGCAGCACTCAAGAAAGCTAACAATGTTAAGAGCCATTATAAAATGGCTGATAATAAGATAGTAAATATTATAATGCCACTATATAAATCCATGTTATTCCCACCTTGAATACTGCATGCAGTTCTAGTTGCCCCATCTCAAAAAAAGAAACATTAAAAATAGAAAAGATACAGGGAAGGGCAACAAAAATTATTAAAGTTATAGAACAGCTTCCATACAAGGAGAAATTTAAAAGACTGGGAGAGTTCATCTTAGAAAAGAGACAACTGAAGGAGAATATGATAGAGGTTTGTAAAATCATGAATAGTGTGGAAAAAGTGAATAAGGAAGTGTTATTTACCCTTTTATGTAACACAAGAACCAGGGGTTAAACAGCCAACAGGAAGCACTTCTTCACTTGTGCACAGTCAGCTCGTGGAATTCATTGCCAGGGGATGTTGTGAAGGCCAAAAATATAATGGGTTCAAAAAGGAATTATATAAATGCATTGAGAATAGATTTCATCTATATCTATTAGCCAAGATAGTCAGAGATGCAACCCATGCTCTAGGTATCCCCAAGCTTCTGACTGGCAGATGTTGGACCACAGGGAAGGGGTCACTTGATGATTGCCCAGTTCTGTTCATTCCCTTTGAAGCATCTGGCACTGGCCACTGGCCAGATGACAAGATACTGGGCTAGATGGACCATTGGTCTACCCCAGTATGGCCATTCTTATGTTCTTTTGTACTGTTTTGATTGCAACAATACTAAAACTTCATCAACCTGTTGTTGTTTTTTTAAAGTCTTAATTTATTTGATAATTTTTCAGTAACTTTAGGATTAATCCCACTAGATCTTAACCACTCTGTTGTCTACATGAGTAAAACACCTAAAGCACATGTTTAA
>NC_133769.1:51451901-51491901 GCF_003597395.2 Chelonoidis abingdonii | reverse complement strand
CACTAACAATACACTCCCTTTGGAAGACTTGCACAGGCCAAATTGTTGGAATGCTGGTTTTCTTGACAACTCCAAACCCAAAAATATGATAATGCGTTATGGTGTAGTTGAAAATAGCATAGTCAGATGTTTGCTTAAAAACCTAGAAACTTTACGTGTTGCTTTTCATGTGCTGTGCCAAGTCTTGATAATACTTTTCCCCCAACCAAGGGACCTCATAACCTGATCATGGTTATTGCTTTACAAACAGTTTTTGACAGAAGGTGGCTGCTAGAGCTTAACATATGTACCAGTTCCATGTGATGGACCTGGTTCTTGCAAACTAAGCTCATTGTTTATTCTTTGCTGGAGTCAGCAAATAGACTTAAAGATATACACAGTCATCTATCATGCCAAATAAAAGGACATAACGGCTTTCAAAAGGGTTTTCCCACTTACCCAAAAGGCTTTCTGAAAGCTTCTACCTCTGCAAAAGAAAAAAAACAAAAAACAAAAGAAATTAGAACAATTATGGCAGATTGCATGAATTGTGAGAACGTCACAGTAATTGCTACTTTTCATTATGTTTGTCTTTGGGTCATGATCAACTGACGGTTTACAGTAATTACATCAAAAGAAAGAAAGATTGTTTTCAGTCATCTAGGAGTCTAATATGGGGATTACCTGAAAGGGAATAATGGGTTTTTCGAGTGCATGTTCAAAAGACTTTGATGGACTGGAAGTAAACGTGATAATTGTTCCATTAGGAAGGTGGCCTAAGACTACAATGCTAAAGTATGCATACCTCAGTTACAAAACTTTTGAAAGGAAGTCTCAGCCACAGAATGCATATACCTGTAGAGTTTTGCATGGGTTTTATATAAATACAATTTAAAAAAATAGCTGCTTGCACATTATACCAGAAAAACCTCCAAAACTGCAATTGCTTTGAAAATAGATTTTAGGTTTTTTGGAGTTTTCTGAGATGCTTGGTCTGTATTTTGATAATTGTGCATATTATGTAAAAATGTTGGTGGACCCATAAATGACCAGACTTTTTCTAAGAAAAATGTTGCTTTAATGCATTTCATGAATTTTTACTCTTATATCATTGCTTGCTAGTAATAGCAAATCTGCTTTTCTGCATCTGCTTTGCGTAGCTATTGTAAGGCTTTGAACTAATGTATGTATTTATTGCTTGAACTTCTGTGCATACCTTATAAAGCATAATGTCTGACAATTTAAATGGCTCATGTATTCTTGCTTCTGTCATAAGATGATGAGGAGGACTATGATCTTTTGTATACAGCAAATTTTAACTGTAGCACAAACATCTGTTTATGTATTGGTGGAATATACCTGTTCTATTTATCTTTTTTGAGGTAAACGAATTTTTGATACTTTTCATTACTGTGTACTGTGTTCATACCTTGAATTCTCTGACGTTAGAAGTCATGGTTGAAAATTGTAACAGCTGTTATTCGTTCTGTATTCATGGCTTTCACTGCTGAATAAAATAAAGGACCAAACCTAGGATTTGAAAGAAAACTGTCTACCTCTAACACCAGGGAGTTATCAGATTTTATTTTACATAGTTTTAGTCTGAAAAGACACAATAGCTTAAACCTAGTGGGCTTAAGGCTTATATTCTATGTGGTTGAATTCATGGCACAGTTGTACTGTTTGAAAATCAATTAAAATTTCATGTGAATGTTGCAAGTATTTGGTAGAATTACCACTAACTGGGTTTTCTTTAGAAAACTCAGCTATGGGGAAACTGTCATCAGCATTCTGTGTCTACAGCTACTTAACTTCATAAGAATGCATTTCTTTGTGATTAGGAAATCGAAACACAGTCAGCTAGGAATAGAGCTACTGAACTACACTAAAAATAAACCATCCTGTGCTTTAATGTCCTCGGTCAGAATCAGTCACAAACTCCCATAGTCTGTTTTACTAAATTACTCAAATATTGGAGGGCTTTTTGTTTGTTTGTGTTTGTTTGTTTGTTTGTGGTTTTATTTAGGATTTAGACTGCACATTTCAATATTAATGTGCATTTGGAAATGTTAGCGTTATTATTGTTGTAAAGCTATTAACAGCAACACACTTTGCCCTTGTTATTTCAGGAGTTCAAATCAGTAAGAAAGGTTTTTGTCCATAAAATTTGGCATATTTAGCAAAAAGGATGTAAATTTTACTATAGAATTGATGTATGAACAGTGTTTTCACTACTGCTGGATGTAAAAATGTATATGAAACCATTTCATTCACTTGCTTACGTTTCTGGAGTATAAATAAAAAGTCTAATTCTTTTTGACCCATTTATAACCCACAGGGTTTTATTCTTTCTGGGAAGTTCATTCTTCCACCTTAGAGAGCCCAGTTAATATATAGTTTGCTGCAGATCTCTTATGCAGGAGGTTTGGGATACATAATGTGCATCTTCTAAAAGAAACTTTAAAGACAAGATGGCATATTTCTTAGCTATGATGGCACCTTTTTAGACACATTTATCTTCCCCATGCCCATATACATACCCCTATGTAGGAGATTTTGTTTTTTTAACAGAAATTGTCATTTTGAATCTTGAAACTGAAATTATGGACAACTTTGTACACGTTAAAGAAATTTCCTAGGTTTTGAAAGCAAGTCATAAATTTAAGCTTTAGCAGGTGGAGAGCTATGCCTGGTGATGTTTCCCTACTGAAGTTCTAACTTGTGTTTACGTAGCTGGCTATACCAGGATCTTGATTAGTTTATTAAAAGCAAAATTTGGTCCTCTGCATGCAATTCTCCTATTGAAATTGGTTGGTGTTGCATTTATGCATCCAAAGATAGAATTATGTCCTATGGTTTTGACTCATCTAAAAATTTATTTTGATGGTGGGTAAATCCATAGCATAGAAGTTTGGTGTATTTCTGGAAGAACTGGGTCCTAAAAAAATAGGCACTACTTGTGTTCTCATAACATTGACCAAATAGTGACTTAAAAGAAAATGGACGCATAGAGCATATTCAATTTTTCTATAACCTTACTACTCTCTCTCCCCCTGCCCAAATAAAAAATATCTTTAAAGCGAAGTGGGTATTCACCCACGAAAGCTCATGCTCCAAAACGTCTTTTAGTCTATAAGGTACCACAGGACTCTTTGCTGCTTTTACAGATCCAGACTAACACGGCTACCCCTCTGATATTTAAAAAAGTAGTTTACTATGGTGCTGCGTACTGTGTTATACATAGTATAAACATTTTTTATGATTGCTAATGCAAGTTAAAGGACAGAATCCTGTGGATGTGGAACACAAGCACTTTGATCTTCTGTTTTATATCTTAAAAATAATAGTATGAAACAAAGATTATTTATAAACAAACAAAATTGTGACAAACATGTCTGTATGTTGGAAAGCATTTTTCTTCAAGTCTGAGTGCAAAGTAGAAAAATAATGCCATCATCTAAATATTCTGTCCCCTTATGAAGAAGCTCTGAATACAAAAGTAGTGTACTATGCTGCTACATACTATGCTATACCTGATGATGTCTTTTATGATTGCTAATGCAGGTTAAAGGGCAGAATCCTGTGGATGTGGAACACAAGCACTTTGATCTACTGTTTCATACTCTTTTAAACAAGGATCCAATTATGCCATAAAACCATCTGTTTTGTGATTGAGTTACTGGCTCATTGAGACAGGCCTCTACATTTGAAGGACAAACTGTTTTTGTGTCCCTTCCAAGGCCAAGATCTCAGATTAGTGTTTGGCAAAGACAAACTGTTGGACGGAACAGAAACTTCCTACAACCGGGAAGCCTCTGCATAAGGTGATCACAGATTCCTGGTGTAGGGTTGAAGCATGACCCATACATACAGTTTACAGGCCAATTGATCAAGCATTTCTCATTCTTCTGTCCCAGCTACAGCTCTCTCTGTGTGACCACATGGAGGACAGTACCACAAACTGTAGCGTGGCTCCAGCATGGGGAAATGATTTTCCCCATGTAACTTTGTGCTTCATGTTCGCCTCTTCATCTGCATAATAGAAATGTGAAATTTCCACTGCATTCTGTGCTGTCCTCAATGGCACAGGAGGTTGCAGAATCTGGGCCTGGGTTTTATCACAGATTTAAGGGAGGGGAATCTCAAAAGCACCTAAGGAATTAAGAAACATTGAAAGTGTCAATGAAAGCCAATAGAACTTACTTATGCTCCTAAAGCCCTTGGCACTTTTGAAAATCTCCTTCAGGATTAATGTTTGCTTATAGTTATGTTCTTATGAATAAATGAAATGTATTTAATATTCTGTGTGAATGTTAAATTCTTCTCAATGCATGTGGTCTCCACACTGCTATATATAAGAAATGTTTTCTAGCTGTCCCTCAGCAGACTGCCAGCAATAGTGTGCAACATATTTCTGAAAGATATATAATGAAAGGTAAAAATATATCTGAGAAGAGGGCTGAGTACAAGGTGATTAACATGTCAGCATTAAGCATCTCAAAAATCATGATAAGCCAGAAACCATGTACTACTACTTCTTAGCAATGTGCCTCAGGTGGCACGTGACCAAGATTCATCACCCAGTATGGTCTGCTGGTTGGAGCATTAGCTAACCTGGCCTGGGCCAGGTACTACCAGGGAGTGTGATGTGAACACTTTTTTCTTCCCCTCTTTTTCCCCCCACCTCAGGTACTGAAACTAAAGAAAACAAAACCAAAACCCAAAAAATGAATAGACTTTGGTTATAGCAGCTGCTATGGATGTCAGTGAAATGTTGTAGCAAAGCCTATAAAACTTTTTTCCGGCAATCAAAACAATATAAGGGTTGTGGACAATCTCAAAAGATAGCCAGGCACACATTACCATAAATTAAAAAAAATATATTACAGCTGTCACAGTTGCCCATCTGCTATTCATTCAATTGTTGAAGATTAAAAAAATTAGATGTAGTAATTCAGAGAGCAGAGAACGGGCAAGAAATGAGGAACAGGTAGACAGAGAAGAAAGAAAAAGCTTTCAGTATTAAGTAATCTGCTATTCCAAACTTGTACTAAGACTTTTTCTATCCCAAACTGTAACAATAGAGAGAATGTACTTTATTTATTGTATTTCTGTATTGTTCCCTTGTTCCCTATACACAATTGTCAGTTAAATCAATAGTAGTGGGTCATACAGATCAACAGTGTTATATGGCTCTAAATAATTCCCATTACTATGTCATTTCAGCAAAATATTTTTACAGGCCCTCGTAGAAAGGCAAGTCTGATGGTCTAGCAGCTGTCCAACATACTATAATGTGGGGGAGGGAAGTCAGAACCTGAACTTATCCCTAGCTGCTTGGGCAGAGACATAGCAACATGTTAGCACATGAGTAAAAGGATCCCTTTTGTGTGGTCTTTTAGTGGTGTGGGGTTGAGGAGAAAGTAGCAGGAAGAAAAATTAATAAGATTTTACTGTATCAGAAAATAGAAATTTGTTACTAAATGAAAATATTATGCATAGGCAAACCAAGGGTTGACGCTTCCTTTAGCTTCTACTGGTCAGTCACATCAGAATCAAGGAATGTTTTTATTTTATTTTATTTTTTTCTACCCCATTCTAGTGTTTGTAATGTGCTCATCACAGTGGATTCTGAGCTTTATATTGGTTCCCAAGTATTTCAGTACTTCCACAAATGTTGTTAGGCTATAGTGTTAACTTTGAGTTCTGGTGGTACATACAAACTTCTAGAACGTATTTCTCACATTTCTATACAAAGCTTTATCTAAAAACACAATCATTGTCCTATTTTATGTATATTTTGTTTTTGTCTCTATTTTAAGTGTTGATGAATGAGAATTCTTTAATATATCTGTATATGATCAATGTTCCCAAATAATTTTTTATAGTCAGACCTGCCATAAATTATTTGTGTTTCATTTTAGCCTTTCCTTGACTAGGATAATGGATGCTTCTGAATAGGTGAGGCTTAAATGAGGCTATATGGAAGTAGGGATCGCCCTCCGAGTGTTGTAAGCTGGTGGACCTGGGCTGCCAGAGCGGGGTGAGTGCTGGTGAGCCGGGGGCTGGAGCCCTTGGCCAGCCAGGCAGGAGGTGGGCAATGCTGCCTGGTCCTGCCAGCCTGGCAAGGAGGCTTAGGCAGCAGGGCTTGCCCCTGTGGAGCCAGAGGACCTGCCCTTAGGTCCCCCCCCTTCCCATGGGCATGGATGGTGGCTGCGTACCTCCTGATAGGTGGTCAGGGGGTGTATGGCTGGGGGAACCCCTGGGCTCAGAAATTCCTCCCTGTGCAGCTCGGCTGGGCTCCAGGGCCAGGAACTGGTGCTTGCACCCTGCACCCCATCCCGCTATTCTCAAACTCAAAGAAAGGGTGCCAAAATACAAATTGACCCAGGGCACCATTTTCCCTAAGGCTGGCCTTGACTGTGGCCACAGAATGGATTTATCCATGACTTATAGGACCCAGACCAAGAATCAAAGCAGGGTTCTTGTCAGTGGCCCAGTTATCTGCAGTGACCTCAGCCCCACAGAGCTCTACTGCATTGTCCCCTGCAGCCCCAGGCCCTTCTGCTGGTGAACTCATTTCCCTTTTTATCTTCTTCCACCTCGTTTCGCCCTTCATCCTTCGTTCTTAGATGTGTGTGTACTAAATAAAACATCCATAAAATAAAAAGTCATTGCTAAAGTTTGAGAAAGAACTGTATTAACTCAGGATTTTCCTGTATTTTTCCATACTTGTGTTACTTAGGAATGGAGATCACCACTGTTAGGTTCGTGTTAATGCATTTGTTTGTGTTGGAATTAATATATAAATATTAATCTTTATTTATTGAGAAGTGGATGTAGCTAACTGGGAATTTGTTAGTCTCTGAAATTTTATTCACCTTACATTTTATGCATTACATGATAAGTAATTTTTTTGATAATATGATCGTAAGGATTACTGGAGTGTGATATAACACATACATCAATAACATGTCCCAATTTGTACCTTGGTTTTATAGTAATTATTCTGCAAGAAGCTGTCTAACTCTGATGTTTATTCAGGACAGACAAGAATCTCCCATAGAAGCGGGGTGGTGGGATGATTGTTAAATGAACTGAATAGGAATAGACAGTGGGTTTAATAACTTCAAATAGTGCAGCAGATCAGGAGTTGAGATCGAGACTGTCCAGCAGGATAGGGAGTGTCAAGTCTCTGAGGGCAAGAGGAGACCGGAAGAGAGAAATATGGGAAGTGGCACCATGGGATGAATGCAGGCAATAGGTCCCAATTAATTAAAATGGATTAAGACTGAATTCATGAGCTGGAAGAAATTTGATTTATCTGGAAACTTAAAAATTCACCTCTGGTGTGTAAGCCTCCCCATGCCTTCCAGGTGATGTGATCATAGTTATGAAAAAACTTCAGTGTGGAAATGCTGACATCCAGGGCTAGGAAAAGTGTCTTAACTGACAACTTAGAGAAAAAGAGGAGATAAAGTGAATAGATCTGTGGATGAAATACATCCTTGAGAGCCAGAGCCCTGCTCAAGGATATGGAGGGGATAAAGTGGGTTATAGCAGCAGAGTGAGCCCCAACTTCACTCCCAACAGGTCTTTTTCAAGGGTTGTTGAAGGAGTTTCTGTGGTCCAGCATCCCACATTGGAACCTAGCTCTTTGGACAAATACCCGGGCTCTTCCCAGGTAAGGATAAGCCTGGACAAGAGCCAGAGGCAGGTTTAATTTCATCTGCTGACCACACACATAGCAATGTGGTTTTAAGGTAAATTGACAGCACATTATAAATAATATGAAAAAATGGCTAATTTTAAACACAGCATTTGTGGCGTGAGAACAAAAATATGAAGCAGGAGCAGTACAATAAGTGTTTAATCTATTTTTCAAAGAGCTCAAGTGCCTGATGTTTATCATCCTGGACCATAGTGAAAGCTTCAGATGTGCTGGTGTGCTCTGAAAAATTAAAAATATCTATGCTGGCATCTTACAAAAGCTGAATTCACAGACTGTGACTGTGCATGTGCAAGTCTGTGTTATTTCCAATACTGCCCAATCTAAACCTGAAAAGTCATAAATATACATGAATCTGCTGCAGTTTGTCAAATGAAATCAGCCACCAACGCAAGTGATAACAGAGTCTTCAACATGAGCACAAACAAGCTCACAGAACAACACATTTCCTCTAAAACATCCATTACCATACAGAGCTGCCCACTTGAGCTGAAGAAGAGGAATCCCTTCCTCTAGATTCCGCAGTTGAAACTCAGATCTGCTGCAGGAGTCTTTCCTCATCATTACCAAGCAAGGCTGGGAAATAGAAAACATAGGCCAAGTTCAGTGTAAAATTGACATGGCAGTTGTACTTCACATGCAAATAAACAGAAATTATTTCATAAAAGCAATTTGGGCAAATACCTAATGCCAAACCTAAACAGCGTCCATTATCTGTATACAACCATAAAGGAACGCTGGAAGAGAGGGTTGCTCTGTTTTCTTCTTGTCCACCTTAGCTTGCTGAAAAATTACTTCACTCTTTTTCAAGCCCCCTTTCATGTCACACTTCTGCTAACTGCTTGGAATAGAGGGGCTTTACCCTCAGCCCACTTAAAACCGTCACTCTGCTTGTTCAGTGTTTTGGATCAGCAATCTGCTCTGCCCGAAGCCCATGGGCCACGTAGCGAGAACTGGTAGCTCTCCAAAATGTGAGCAGTCTGGTGGTAGTTAAAAAAATGGGTCACAGCCAAAAATGAGCCCTAAAGCTTCAGGAACCAACATTACCAGATGGATAACACATTCAGAACTGGCTCTTTCAGCAAGGTTTTGTGACTCAGGTAGTGGATACTACCATGGAAGGTCAGTGATGGTTTCTCACAGCAGTGAGGCAGTCCCACCTCGCTACACTTTGTATGTGCAGGAAACCTTCTCTGCTCCCTGACATGGCACTCTCCATGCAGCCTGCCTCTCCTCTGCCAGCTCCTTACCTGGGTCAGGGAGGGTGCCAGCTGTGGGAAAGCAGGTCAGCCAAGTGCATGTGTTCACAGGAGTTCTTAGAGGGAATTGGATTGAGTAGTAGCTAGGAAGATGGCTGTGTATGCTTTGTTTTGACCAGTAGGGAGTGGGGGATGATGAAGTTGTGTCTTAGCAGCAGCCATGGAATCAAAGGAGTGGTTCCTTGTCCCTCAGCTGCAGAAAGAGTAGCAATAGTGCTGGTTGTAGGCTGTGTGGTTTCCTAATAATGTAAATCAAGTAGATTTTGCAAAAGGGCTGGGAGCAGACTTAGTCCTATTTTATCAATTCCCAGACCACCAGAGAGCTAAGTGGTGGTGACAGGCTACATAACCACGCCTGAAGAACCTGGAGGAATGCCTGTCAACCACTGATTTACGATTACCCCAGATGATGGTTAGAAATGAGGTGGGAACCAAAATGAAACCGAAAACTCACCTGGTGTAGCTTCGGTCTCTGCTCCTGCGGTTGTACAGTAATTTTTGTTGTCAGAAGGGGATCGTGATACAATGAAGTTTGAGAACCACTGCTCTAATCAATACCCTTTGTGCATTAGCTTACATATCATATTTGTATCTTCTTTTGTTCTATGTAGATTCTAACTCCTCTTTATACCGTCCATTCAAACAATGACTATCAGTAAAAACAAGGAATCTTCTCTATAAATAAGTAGCTATAATAAAATTAAAACAAACAAAAACAAAATAAAGTTATACTAGACCAAATATAAAACAGTAAATAGACATGAATGAGAACAACATGTATACAAAAGATGAAAAAAGTAAAATTAGTAGGTAAGGGTTAAAAAATAAGAACTATCAAGGCATGCCAATCATCACTTTTGTTTGTAGGTTGTTCCCTTTTTCCATACCTTCATTATGTTTTTCATCTTTCCATAGCTTTAGCTTTGGAGGATTGAGACAGAGCCTTCCTATAGAAAGGACAGTTGGTGATCAGCAGAGCTTAAAGGCTAAGGGGCAAAGCCTCAAGTTGGTATAGACTGGTATAGTTCCATCACAACAGGTGAGAATCTATCCGCTTGCCTGCTATTAATTTATATTAGAGTAAAGCTGAAGTAATACAGTGGTGGTCAGGTTCATTGTGTGTTTACTGTAACTGTTTTTATTAGGTCTGATTTTTCATTGTTTTATATTTTCTCATAGACCTTACATTTTTAAACTTCTTTTTTGGATTAATGTATTTTCTTTCGGTTAATTGTGTTTCTTCTGTGATTTTCATTTTAACATTTATTTAAAAATGCACTATAAAGAAAAATGAAAAATATAAAAAAATAGAACATTTTGAAAAAATATTTCATAATTAGCTGTCTCCCTCTGCGAGGTGTGTAAGTACTAGAGATCAAAACATTGCAAACAGAGGCTTTCCAATTTATCGTAATTGCTTGCAATGGAAATTATCAGCCAAGTTTACAATGCACAATTAGCTCCTCAATTATCCTGAAAATGCACTTGCACGCTTAAACAGAAGACCACGCCCTGAGGCCTACCCTGTTGTTTCTAGGTTCTCACAGGAATTCCTTCACTCAATTCCTCTTGCTGATAACATTGCAGTGGGTGCAACTCTAATCCCACACCTAAATGGATGCATAATTTCTGTAATTAACATGTAACTGTTTATCTTTTTGATAACTAAGCTCATTACATTTTATAGTGAATCTTGTCTACTCAGTTGTTTTGTTGTTGTTTGTTTTAAATCTTTGTATTATTCATGGGCAAAGCTTCCAAAATGTGGCATCCTGTTTTGTAGCGTAGCCGTTTACACACAGTTACTGCTTTTGCAAGTACAGATAAGTAGTTGCACACGATATAGGTGGGTTTTAAACAGAATGGGCACCAAATTGCCTGTTGTGAGCACATGTATAGTGTAGCTTCATGTATAACATTTGTGCACAAAAAGGTAGATGACAAGATGAGGGTCAGGTGAATGGGTTAATGAGTACTATCCAGGTTTTGGTGATAACTTGAACTAAAATGTATTTTCATATTTTTTGTTGCATGCAAATTATTTGAATTGAGAGTGACTCTGCTTATAATCAACAATATGGGCCATAAATGTGGTGAGGATATGGAACAACAAATGGTACATGTGTTTTAGTTCATGTTCAAGGATACCATGTAGAATTTATGCATTGGAAATAGGACATTAACCAACCAAGCAGAAAGAGCAGGATGTCTGATCACATAGTCATCAGAGTTTCATTTTTCTTTACCAAAGTGCTTGTAGACTATCTGGGTGATCATCACCTGAGACCAACTAATGCAAAAATTAATCTTTCGCATATCCTAACTGCTCCTATTCTCTCTGAGGCTACTTGTAGTGTTGAGTAACAAAGATAAATACAATCTAGTAAACTATTTCTCAGCAGAGGATTGAAAAGTTGCTGGTGGGTGGTAAATACCAAACATTACTTTTCAACTAGATGACATATAAATTACGTATTCCTCTCCCTTAATAAGTGACATTCTAGAACCAAATTATCTTTTATCCTGTTGTAATGAAGACCCTGCAAAAGAAGCAGTGAGGCAATGAGAGAGATCTTTAGTGGAAGTCTCCAGATCACTGCAATAGTGCTTTCACTTTTTTATATATGTAATATTTATTCCATTTGGCTAGCTTCCCCACTGTCAAGACTCTTTATTACATTTCAAGGACAAATTCCACCTCAGCTAGTCAATGAACGCTCGAAGGCAGCTGTTACAAACCTCTTGCTCTTCAAATAAATAGAATAAAAAGAAGAAAGCGGTAGTGCCCTTGGTAAAGTGTTCCCTCTTCATAACTAGGGATAAGTCCTTTATCAGTGGCATATTCCTCTTCATAAAACCAGAGTTGCCAAGCACTGCGGCTCTCACTGACATCTGTTGGGCCCTGATTCTCTGCTACGTCCAAGTGCAACGGTTGTGGCTCCTTGATCTTTGGTTGCCTGGCCCCAGTGAAAGTTGCAGCAGCAGGGGCCTATTCCAACTTCTGTCACTGACATAAGGTTTAGTGGAGGAGTGCCCATGCCCCAACTCTGATACACTGCTTCCATCTCCTGATGCCTGCCTTCAGAGGTGGCTGCTTTAGCAGACCCAAGGATCCATTACTTGGCATTGGGAGCTCTTGGCGCCTCTGAAAATCAGACTATTATTTAAGTTCCTAAATAGGGATTTAGTGGCTCAATTCTCCTATAAAGAGCATCAGGAAGCAGTAGAGGGATGCTCAGGGAATGAGAGACTACAGAGCCTTTTGGGAGCAACTATGCTCTAGCAGGGAACCCTGAGTTTTCCAGGGAAATGGTGCAGGCCGGGAAGATTTGGGAGATCCCCAGCAGGAAAGCGTATGGGCTTGATGTGGATTTTTGAGAACTTTATTTTGGGAATTAGTTTCTTATGTAAATAAATCCAGCCCTAAGGAGGGGCATGCTGCACTAAAGAAGAATCTGTATGAAGTGTTTGAGAAGCCCCTTGAAGGGGGAAAATTGAGGTGGGGCAACTGCAGAGTGACCTGAGGCCATAAAGGGGTACTTGGGAGGTGGCCAGCCCCTATGACAGTCCCATTTCATATTCTCGTTGTCTGCTCAATGCACTTTGATAATTGCTAACGGGCTAGTCTGATATACCTAGTGGGTTCTAAAGTAATTTTTCTTCTCTTATTCAGACCTACTTTCACATCTTTCTGGGACCTGTTACTATCCGAGAACACACAAAAAAACCCAGGCTTTTTAAAATCTGATCTGTTTTTCTGCATGTAATCTTAGTAAAACCTACTTATATCAAAATGCTACCTATTAACTAGCTTACAATATTGATCTGAAAATTCCATTTCTTTTTTTATTAATTTTATTTTAAATATTTCATATTTGGATATATCGATCACTTTTTACAAATTTAAGACAAATTTATTCCCCACACATCAGAGGTCAGATTTAGTCCCTGTAGCTTAGACATATTAACGATAGCTGAGAAGGAGACTAATTATCATAGATCCAGAAAGGGCAGAGAATACAGTGTGCTTGATGGAAAGAGATGTTTAAACAAAAGAAAATAACTCCATCATCCCCAATCCTCTGGGCTCACACATCATTTCTAGGATCTTCTTCCGGCACCAAAATAGCTATGGCCTTGATGTATTCTCCACTGATTGACTTCCTCAATGGTATATCAAGAAGTGTGTAAAACCCATAGATGAAATACCTGCTACATGTGTCAATTAACGTTACAGTTCTAAACATTAATCTGTACTAATATTCCCATGAAAGCTACAAGATTCGCCCTTAATAAGTCCCAAATGCCATAATTCATTAAAACACTTTTAACTTGTATTTGAATGCCCTTTCATAATTGGCATTAGGGCAATCTACCAGGGAAGGTGTTTTATTTTTTTGATGCCATGCCTGGAACAGCGTACATTTGTCAACAAAAATCAATATTAACATTCTTTATTGCCCAAATAATTTATGTTCCAGTGATCACAGATTCTACTATCTTTGTGCAATCCAGTAACACACATATAGAGTGCGCCATCCCAAGCATGAAGTCTCAGTACCACTCTACGGCAGAGCAAATGGACAAAATAGGAATTCATAAGTCAAAATGATGGCATACCTGCCAGTCTCCGTTACCAGCAAACATAAACATAGCAACAATTCAATAGTGTTTGAGTAATATTTCATGCACAATAAATGCATCTCTATTTTCTTGAAGACAAATCTTGCATTACTATGGACATGGCAGCATTCTTGACCCATGCATTGTCACCAATTTCATTGTGACTTGGAGACTTTGGGGGGCGGGGGAAAGCCATATGTTTTTCTTTAGTCTTGGTTTGTTTTTGCATTACTACTTATAGCACAGTACTTCTCTGTTAGAAAAAGCAGTAGTCATAAGTATTTGTTGTATTAAAAATATAATAGCACCACATGTAAGAAAGTATTCATTATCTTTTACCTTTGTTCAAAGGTGTAGAAATATACATATTACTCTGGGGACCCTATTTGCAAGACTTTTCCCTGCCTTAAAAAAAATATTTTCTAGCATCTCTGGAAAGGAAGAGGAAGACCTCTGTTAATCCCACACAAAGGCCAAATATGGTCCTAAAATTGTAGATCACTCTAGAGACAACTATGTAGGTTTGCCAAAGATTTAGAGATGCATGATTTAGTGAAAAATACCCAGTAATTCTTCTGAAAGTGAGGCAGTCCAAATATTCATTTAATGGGGCTCTGTATTTTTGATGATTTAATATAAATCTACTCTAATCCCTCTTTTACTCCATGTATTATTTACTATTCACTATGCAAACCTGTTCATCTAAATGATTGTGCCCTATCTCAGGTTGTGCCCCATTGTTGTCTTTGACAGTAGTTCAAATAGCCTTGTAGCCTTCAAAGCTATTGTAGTTGTCGCCTTTAAAACCTGGCATCACTTCACTGAGTCTCTTTCTTAATCTACTCTTTTCCTCAGAGTACAGAGCTGGTGTCTCTAACCTTTCTGAATAAGTAAGATCATTGTATCTCTGTGGCACTCTGCTTGCCCTTAACTGCACCTTTCCCATTTCTATAATATACTTTTTTATAAAAAGGTGACCAGAACGGTGCTATTTTCCTAATGCAGACTCATTAGTCCCTTGTAAAGTGCTGGAATAATTTCCTCAGATTTATATTCAATAACACTATTTATGCACACCCCCACCCCAAACATTGTTTGATTTTTTTTTTTACTGCTGTTAAGCACTATGCAAAAGACTTCAGCATTTTTTTTGCCATAACCTGAATTTCTTTCTCTTCCTAAGTACTGAATGTGTTATGGTTAAGGGCACTACACTGAGTCTGTCTGTTCCTTTTGTTTTTATTGCTAAGTGTGTATACGGTGGGCCAGAGCGCAAGTTTGTGAGAAGGCACAAGAATGATTTTAATGGTGAGGTTAGGAGGATCCCCTCTCTATCTTTCCCACTAACTGCCACCCCTCCCTCCCCCTGCGTCATTCTTTTGTTCATTCTCCCTCTCCCCAGCACATCCGTGGAGGAGGCTGAAAGCTGAGTGGAGGAGAAGTGGGGTGGGAGACACTGAGAAGGAGGCGGCACTGCTGGACTATGGAGACATGAGGTGAACAGGAGGGGCAGCTGTTGTGGAGAAGTGGGAGCCCAGACTGGAGTTTGTGGGGGTCTGGAAGGCGCTGGCTGGGAGGAAAGGAGAGTGGCTGGGTGGATGTGTGGAAGAGATGGAGGCTGGGTTGTGGCTTTCTGGGAAAGAGAGAAGGGGGCCAGTGAGAAGAAGAGGGAGGGTTAGGTTTGTGGGGAGGAAAGAGGGGGTCTGTGGGAGGCAGAGGGGGCTGGGTTGTGGGGTCTGTAGGAGATACAGAGGAGTGAGGGGGTTTAAGGGAGGGTTGCTGCATTGTGGGGTTGGGTATGGGAGCCAAAGGGGTCTGTTGGGCTGGTGTGGTTCTATGGGAGGAAGGAAGGGATGGATTACTGGGCTGTGTCCCAGTTTGGGCCTGAATGAGGACAAAGAGCTGCCTTTGCCTCAGGCAGGAAGAGGGTTTTGCAAGGCAGGACTGCCTCTGGCTCAGCCCAGCAGCAGTCACTCTAGCATCCTGAGCTAAACCTAGAATTAGACCACTTTCAGCCAATCTAACAGTAGTCTGGGTCAGAACTGGAAAATCAGGACATGTGATCACCCTGCTCTGAAACCCACTGGGTTTTCTTTCTGCAGGTCTTAGATGCTTTAACAGCTGGTTCTTCTTCGAGTGCTTGCTCGTATCCATTCCAGTTAGGTGTGCGCGTGCTGCGTGCATGTTCGTCGGAGAAACTTTTACCCTAGCAACACTTGGTGGGCCGGCAGGTCGCCCCCTGGAGTGGCGCTGGTATGGCGCCTAATATATAATCCTACTGCCGGCCCGCCCGCTCCTCAGTTTTCTTACCGCCCGTGTCGGTCGTTGGAACAGTGGAGCGCGGCATAGCTGACCTCCACCTACCTAGCTATTGCTCGTTTCTTAGCTTTAGTGTACATAGTTTTCTTTTTCTCTAGTTCTTGTTATTTACTGTTTATAAATTGTAGTTAGTGTATATAGTTCGAGATCGGGGTTCGCCCTTCTCCTCCCACGGCACTGGGGCCGATGCCGGTTCACCGGGCTTCAAACCCTGTGCGACCTGCCGTGCCCGATGCCCACAGGAGATCCGCACGTTCTGTTTAAGTGCCTCGGCGAGAGCAATCTATCAGACAGGTGCCGTATCTGTAAGGCGTTCAAGCCCAGACCAGAAAAGAAAGGGCTCCTGCCTAAAACAACTTTTGATGAAGGCAGCTTAACTCCTCCGTCCTCGGCACCGTCTACCGGACCGGGAACAAGTGCTTCGTCTGTTCCGGCACCGCGAAGACACCTCGGCACCTCCCGTCACCGCCCAGTCTCCAGCCGCACGCTCCCTCTCCCCGAGGAGCAGAGACCTAAGGCTCCTGCGGTACCCTCGGTCACGCCGCAGTCAGAGCGAGCTCCAGGTCGGTTCGCCAGGCTCCGCCACAGCCGCGGCACCGCCTGCCTCGGCACCGTTGATTCCGGCCTCCCAGAAGCCGTCGAGTCCGGTGCCGCTTAGCTCCCGCACTTGCCATGGTAGAGCTCATCGTCCGACTACGCCTGAGACCTACTCCAAGGCGCGGGATTGAGTCGCTCTTACAGGCCTGAGCTGCCGCAACCCGGCACGCCGGTGCGGGTATCAGTCGCTGGGCAAGCCTGCCATTGGTGCGACCACCATCTCCGGGCACCAAAGGACCCATCGTTCGGGATCCCATGAACGTTCCCGCCGGCACCGATCGCGTTCCGGCACCGAACACCGCTGAGGCCGCTCGCGTCCGGCATCGTTCTCCATCCCGGTGCCGGTCGTACTCGCGGCACTGGACCAGACCTGGTCTCCGTCTTACCGTCGGCACCGCCAGATCCGGCACCCGCGAGCTTCTCGCAGCCGATCCAGGCATGTCGATGTTCGGCACCGGTCGACCTCGCACTGCGCTGGTCATAGTCCCGGTCCCGCTCTTCACATCCCACGGCTCCCGTACCGTTCGCCGGCACCGCAAAGGGACGCTTATTTGGACGCACTGACACGGTCCAATCTGCCTCAGCTTCCCCGGGCCATCCCGTCATAACGTCCGCCTCCCTGTAGCAGACTCCGCATCTTATGGAGAATCGGACACTCAGGCACACCCGAGACCAGGGCCCACTCAGTGGTCCTTTTGGACACCCTGGGCCTACCACCAAGCCCAGGGTGAACCATTGGCCAATCACGCCGGCATTCTGAACGCTGGGCACCGGAGGCCACAATCAGTAGACACCCCCTACTGATACAGAGATGGGTGCCATACAAGCTCCGGAGCAACCTGATGTTCCGGAGGCGGAGGCCCACCAGGATGCCGCCTCGCTCCAGGCCCCACTCGTTCCGGGGTTGTCGTCATCGTCTTCCCCGGTGAGCGGTGGCGCACATCCTCGTCGGGTCTCTCCTATCGATCTGCGGAGCGCACCAGGACCTTTTGAGGCTCATAGCCCAAATATAGCCTCCCGGGGAGGAAGTCCCCGAGGTGGAGGACCTGGAGGACCCTGTGGTTAGCATTCTCCTCTCAGCGGAAACCTACCAGCAGGGTGGGCCCTCCCTTCATCAGATCCATCCAGGCCAGAGCCCGACTCCATCTGGCAAACTCCGGCGTCCATTCCACCGGCCAGGGGAGTGGAAAGAAAGTATATGGTGCGCCGTTCCACGGGTTACGAATACCTGTATGTGCCACCCAGCCCCCTGCTCGTTGTCTTAGTGGTGCAGTCAGTCAATGAATGCGGGAGCGGCACGGCCAACAAGCCCCCGCCCAAAGTCTAGGAGGCCAAACGTATGGACTTGCTGGGCCGAAAAATTTACTCTGCTGGAGGACTTCAGCTCCGTGTGGCAAACCAGCAGGCCCTCTTGAAGCCGTTACTCCTTCAACACCTGGGAGGCGCGTCGGCAAATTCACGGAGTTGATCCGCAAGGCTCCCGTCAGGAGTTTACAGCCTCCTCGACGAGGGAAGGAGGATTGCGAGAACCTCCCTGCAAGCCTCGCTGGACTTCGGCGGATTCAGCAGCTAGAACGGTCGCCTCTGGCATATAGCCATGCGGCGCATATCCTGGTTGCAGGTGTCCGGCCTACCGCCCGACGTTGCAGCACACCATACAGGACTTGCCATTTGATACACAGGGCCTCTTCTCGCAAAAGACAGATCCTAGACTCACAAGTCTAAGGACAATAGGGTTATCATGCGCGGTCACTTGGCATGCATACCCCTCTTCAAACTCAAAGACGGTCATTCCGCCCTCAACCCCAGCGCCCTACCCCCCGCCTCGCCAGCGACAGGACTTTAGCCGCAGGCGTGGCGTGTCAACCGCAGGTGGCAATCGGGCCCTCCGTCGGGCAATAACGCCGGTCCCGCCAAATCATCGGGACCCAAGTCAATTTTTGAAGGTGCGCCGAGAGCAGCGTACCAATTCCCTCCGAGTCCGCTCCAGTTTTTCCACCGCTTTCCTCGTTCCTCCCGCGAGTGGTCCCAGCTAACTACGGATCGTTGGGTCCTGCGTACGGTGGAAACATGGATACCGTCTCCAATTCTCTCTCCGCCTCCCTCCCGCCCTCCCTCCTCCCCGTCCCTCTTTCAGGGACCCCTCTCACACGAGCAACTCCTCCTGCAGGAGGTCCACAAGCTTCTCTCAATCGGAGCCATACAGGAGGTACCGGAGAAGCTCAAGGGCAAGGGGTTCTATTCCCGTTATTTCCTGATCCCAAGGCAAAAGAGGTCTTCGGCCCATCCTAGACCTACGCGAGCTGACACAAATACATCAAGAAGTTCAAGTTCCGCATGGTGTGCCTGGGGACCATCATTCCCTCCCTGGATCCCGGCGATTGGTACGCCGCTCTCGACATGAGGGACGCATATTTTCATATGCAATTTACCCTCCCCACAGGAGGTACCTGCGTTTCATGGTGAATCGAGTTCATTACCAATTCACTGTCCTCCCCTTTGGTCTTTCGTCGGCCCCTCGGGTCTTCACGAAATGTATGGCGGTTGTCGCCGCTTTCCTCCGCCGTCGTCGCATTCACGTGTTCCTTACCTCGACGACTGGCTTATCAGGGGAACCTCAAAGGCTCAAGTCACCAGCCATGTCGACACCATAAGAAAACTATTCGCAAGGCTGGGACTGATCGTCAATCTGGACAAGTCCACACTGGTGCCCACGCAACGGATAGAATTCATCGGGGCAGTGCTGGACTCCATCCTTGCGACAGCCAGCTTGCCCCCGCACCGATTTCAAAGCCATAGTCTCCCTGGTCCGGAGCCTGCAGAGGTTTCCCACTACCTCCGCCCGTACTTGCCTGGCCCTCTAGGACACACATGGCCGCATGTGTCCTCGTTACAAAGTACGCCAGACTACGGGATGCGCCCGCTGCAAGCCTGGCTGGCTTCGGTCTGGCTTCGGTCTATGCCGCCGAACAGGGACGCGCTTAGATATGATTGTAACGATCCCACCGGGAGTCCTCAGCTCCCTCGACTGGTGGAAAGAGTCGCCGCTGGTGTGTGCGGGCCTGCCCTTCCACACTCCTCAGCCCTCTGTGTCCCTAACAATGGACGCATCTGCGCTGGGCTGGGGCGCACACCTGGGGCACCGGCGCACCCAAGGCCTTTGGTCACCCCAAGAGCTGACTCTACATATCAATGTTCCGAGAGCTCAGGGCAGTACGCCTGGCGTGCCAAGCGTTCCTCAGCCTCCTACAGGGCCGTTGTGTTGCAGTATTCACGGACAACACGACGGCCATGTATCTGTCATATGTCAACAAGCAGGGAGGCACAAGGTCATCTCCCCTGTGTCGCAGGAAGAGAAGCGATCCACTTGTGGGAATTCTGTGTAGCCCACTCCATAGACCTGGTGGCCTCCTTTCTCCCGGGGTCCGGAACACGCTCGCAGATCACCTGAGCAGGTCCTTCCTCACACACGAATGGTCCTCTCCGTCCGGACGTCCTCCACTCAATCTTCCGGAGGTGGGGCTTTCCCCAGATCGACCTGTTTGCGTCCAAAGTAAACAGGAAATGCCAGGTGTTCTGTTCCCTGCAAGGTCGTCTCCGGGCTCCCTGTCGGACGCCTTCATGATCCCGTGGTCAGGTCGCCTTTGTTATGCCTTTCCACCGTTTCCCCTCGTCCACAGAGTATTGCTCAAGGTCCGCAGGACAAAGCCCGCCTCATCCTGATCGCGCCAGCTTGGCCGAGACAGCACTGGTACCCCAGCCTGCTCGACCTGTCCCTGTCGGACCCGATCCCCCTACCACTGTGGCCGGACTTTGATCACGCAAGACTTCGGCAGGCTTCCCCCCGGACCTGCAGTCCTCCACCTGACAGCATGGTTCCTAACTGGTTAAACCAGTTGGAGCTGAGCTGTTCCGCTGCAGTGCAACAGGTGTTGCTTGGTAGCAGGAAGCCCTCCACGCGGTCGACATACCTCGCGAAATGGAAGCGCTTCTGCTACTGGTGTGCTCAGCATGGTCACTCCCCCCATGCTCTGTATCAATCTCTCCACCATCCTGGATTATTTGTGGTCCCTCAAGGAGCAGGGGTGGGCTATCTCTACGCTGCGAGTCCACCTCGCCGCCATATCTACCTTCCATCCGGGGGAAAGCTGGCAATACCATTTTCTCTCACCCGATGTCTTCCAGGTTCTCAAGGGCTTGGAACGGTTATACCCTCAGGTCAAAGCCCCCTACCCCTACCTGGGACCTTAACCTCCCCATTCTAAGTAGGCTCATGGGGCCCCCTTCGAGCTTTGGCCACATGTTCACTGCTGTACCTGTCCTGGAAGACGGCTTTCCTAGTCGCCATTACCTCGGCTCGGCTAGGCGTGTCTCGGAACTCCGCGCACTGACTGTGGATCCTCCTCCTATACCGTCTTCCATATAGGACAAGGTACAGCTGCGTCCTCACCCGGCGTTCCTCCCCAAAGTCGTCTCCGCCTTCCACGTGAACCAGGACATCTTTCTGCCAGTGTTCTTTCCAAACCACACGCACGTCGAGACGTGAGCAACAGCTCCATACCTGGACGTCCGGAGGGCTCTCGCGTTCTACATCGAGCGGACCAAGCCCTTCCGTCATTCACCGCAACTCTTTGTAGCGTGGCGGAGCGTATGAGAGGCAGGGCAATCTCCTCTCAGCGCATCGCATCTTGGGTCACATCATGTATCCGAGCTTGCTATGACTTGGCTCAGTCCAGCCGGGGCCATCTCTCAACGCCCACTCTACGCGAGCTCAGGCCTCGTCTGCTGCTTTCTTGGCGCATGTTCCTGTGCAGGAAATCTGCCGTGCAGCCACCTGGTCTTCTGTCCACACCTTCGCGAATCCAATACGCATTGGTCCAACAATCTAGAGACGACGACGCCTTCGCTCGCGGTCCTTGCATTCCGCTATGTCTCTCTCCAACCCACACCGCCTAGGTAAGGCTTGGGAATCACCTAACTGTGAATGGATATGAGCAAGCACATCGAAGAAGAAAGACGGTTACTCACCTTTTGTAACTGTTGTTCTTCGAGATGTGTTGCTCATATCCATTCCACACCCGCCCTCCTTCCCCACATGTCGGATGATAGCCGGCAAGAAGGAACTGAGGAGCGGGCGGGCCGGCAGGGGTAAGTCTCATATTAGGCGCCCTCCGCCCATACCCCGCGCCGGCGCCACTCCAGGGGGCGACCTGCCGGCCCACTGAGTGTTGCTAGGGTAAAAGTTTCTCCGACGAACATGCACGCGGCACGCGCACACCTAACTGGAATGGATATGAGCAACACTTCTCGAAGAACAACAGTTACAAAGGTGAGTAACCGTCTTTTCTCTGTGCATGGGTTCTGGGCTCTTGTGTTTGGTTTTAATCTAACCCAAAACTCAAAGCAAAGCAAGTTTTTCCTGGCTTTCGGTTTCATTATGAAACATTCCCACCGCATTACAGCTAGGTGGGCTACATTAGCTGTTTAAAATCAAGCAGCAAACCTTCCTAAGACTTTAGGATAGAAAGTGAAACAAAGTACTCACTGGACTGAAACAGCAGAAGTATTTAAAGTCTGTGGGAAGGATAGAACTATTTAATTGGAATTTGGCCAGAATATTGAGATAATCCTCCAAGTCTCACACGCTGCAGTCTTACATGTTGGGATGGCCACACATCAATCCTTTAACATTACAATGGAGGTGCAAATTACTACTCCAACCTGAGATGGAACTAGCCCCCCTGACTGGGGGCACCTTTTTGTTTTCTGCCTTGGTCTTACTGTGGGAACTGCCTACCAGAGGAGAAGCATGTTTTCTCCCTACAGGTGTGAGGGAGGTGTATTCAGACTACCTGCTGAGTCCTCCAGAAGACTAAGTGGTGAGAGAGGAGTGCTGTGGCGCCAACCAGTGACTCAGTAAATTAGAAATGGAAGGGGAGACTTCCAGAGCCTTCTTAAAACCAGAGAAGTAGTGAAATGAGAGAGAGGAGGATAATCTGCTCTTATATTCTCCTTGTCCCATCCACTGGGCCAAAGATGACAGTGTTGACCCTCCATTTGTCCACTTCTCTCACACCCATCTTCACGCTTTCTTCCATGTCACTCTTTAGCCTGTATACATAGACTGCTCTTCCTAAACTGATCTGTGTTGTCAGTAATTTCTATTTCATCTAATCCCTTCTTGGCACCCACTTCCAATGAGATAGCCACAAGAAATTAGCCAACTAACAATGGCTAGGCTAAGATTAAAATCTAAGACAGGCGAGAACCGGTAGATATGGACAGACAGACAGATGTGGTCAATGTGATAGGCCATGGTACACAAACCAGCCACCTACCTGCTATTTGTAGAGACAGGGGGAATTCTCTACTGGCAAGCTGTGGCCATTTCAGGCAGCACAAAATAGCCAGAAATGGAACTGAGAATTTGGCCCACTGAGTTTAAAAACAGCATTATTAATTGAATATTACAATAGTTATGCTCCCAAGTCAGGAAATTCAGTTGTAAAGTCCTAATACTGGTGTTAATTCGCCCATCTAGCCTTCTATATATAGTCTGAAAAGCCCCTTAGTCATGACATACTTCTCAATCCTCTGTTCCAGTATGGACCTCAAGTCCAGTGAACATACCCCTCCATTACATAAGGGGAAAAGATCTGACTCTCCTTCAGTCCACCCATCTATTAAGGGCCACAGCTACCATCGTACAAATTACCCATCATACAAAAAGAAGACAACCATCCCACATCCTGTTACAGATAGCATACCTTGCTGTATTACATGAGCTTGCCTGACATGGGCTGGAAGGAGTTCCGCTATTCCGAGTTTAATCTAGGAGTCTGAATAAGACACTTCCTCCAGATACAGATACAACCTGAGATCTTCATGTATCTTATCTACATTATATTCTATTTTGCAATGACACTGGGAGTACGTGTCCCAGACCTGAAGAAAAACTCTGTGTGGCTCAAAAGCCTGGCCTTCTCACCAGTAGAAGTTGAACGAATAACAAATATTATCTCACCCATCTTGCCTTTCTTTTACATAGCAACCATGAAATGGCTGCAGGCCATATGTGGAGGTGGGTGGAGAGTTAGTGGTAGATTTAGATATTCTGATTTATAAGATATTTTTAAAACAATAGCATCCTGTTAATATTGGTCTCTTAGAGACCTGCATACAAAACTTGAACTATATCTTAATGACTTTTTGGACAGCATTCCAGCTGCTGACATCCCATAGTTCATAACTGGGCTTTTTTCTCATTCTTCAAGGGGCATATTAGTCCAGCAACAAAATACAGTTATGTAATATACAACAGAAATAATATTGTACAAGGGAGTGTATAGGTAATGCACAGATTCTTCTGTGAAGGTGTAGGTAGCAAACCCAAAGGAATAACATGAGAGAAATTGGATTGGGAATATCTATTTATTATGAATGCTATTTAATTAAAAGAAATTTATAGCAGATTAGTTGTGCCATTACTATCAGTAATTTTCAAAATCACAACAAAAATATATTAGTGCATTGTGCCATCTTATCTTCACGTATAGTGATTTGTTTAACCACTTTGCATAAATTAATGGAAAGCAGGAGAATCTCTATAAGCATGAGGGAATTCACAAGGCAAAGCGATAGGGAATCACTTTATTTCCATCCTTACTAGCCTGTCCAGGAAGAAAGAATTGTCGCTGCATCTAACAGTGGTGTTCTTGAACTGCACACACAATACCTACTGACATCAAAGGGAGTGACACTGCAGACAGAGGACAGTATGTGGTCTGAAAGGAGAAATAAAGAGAATTTGTGGATTGAAAAGTCATGTTTAGACCCATACTCAGTAGTGATGGTCTGTGCTGGAATATTTTTAACTAAATAGCTACCTGTGAACTTGTCTGTTTTAGCCCCTGGGGTTCATGCTTAAGGTTGTGAATTTGTGTCTCAGAAGCTTGCAATTTAATTAATAGAAAATTAAGGGAATTTCTATTTAATTTTAGAAAGCCAAATTGAAAAATGGAACCTGTGCATGTGAATCTTTGTGTAGAGTGTGTGCATATAAATCAGCTACTTCCATGGCACCATATTTTCCTTCCCTCTATCCCAGGAGCAGACTGAGAGTTGCCTGCTGTTTGAGGGTCTGCCACTGAGAAGGATCAGGTCAATGGCAGAGCTCATGGGGATGATGGCAGCCTTTAGATGTATGTGTGGCACCTTTTCTAGCATACTAAGCAATTGACAAAAGGAGCAATATGACAATAAGTTTCATATGGGGCTGGAGAGCAAGTTTGTCCCGCATTCCCCTGGCAGCAACGTCTCCTGTCTTGCAGGGTTGGGTCTGGCTCCTTACACTAGGCATTGCCACATGACACATGGGGACTTGTGGCCACTCACTGAAATTTGGCCCAGACACCCCTTTGTCGTGATAGAGGCTCAGACAGGCCAAACCTGAGTGGTGTTGCAACTCCATGTGCCAGATATCAATGTTTAGTGTGGGGACGGGGCGGCTCCAGACACCAGCACGCCAAGCACGTGCCTGGGGCAGCAAGCCACAGGGGGCACTCTGCCAGTTGCCGCAAGGGCGGCAGGCAGGTTGCCTTTGGCGGCATGCCTGAGGAGGGTCCGCTGGTCGCACGGCTTCGGCAGACCTCATGCAGGCTACCATGGAATCCGTGGGACCGGGGACCTCCTGCAGGCAAGCCGCCAAAGGCAGCCTGCCTGCCGTGCTTGGGGCGGCAAAATACCTAGAGCCGCCCCTGAGTGGGGACCTGAGGCTAGACCGGCAGAACGTGTGTTGCTACTGCTATGTGGCTATACGGCAGATTCTCTCTCCAGCCCATCACTAATGACCCATTGTTCTCTCACCTGTTGCAAAGCCTAGCTCTGCCATGGGTCAGGCAGGAAGGAGAGAGCCAGGGGAAAGTTTGGTGAGATACATATCAATCCCTCCTTCTTCATGGAGAAGCTGTATAGCGGTGTGTTAGCATCTGAACAGGCTCCCTCTTTTTAATAGCTCTCTTACCTCCAGTGAGCTGTAATACTTTGATCTAATTTCAGTTGTTAGGTTTAGTGTGGAGATGTTGGTGGACTATGATATTTGGAATCAGTCTAGATGGTCACTTTGGACCACCTGTAAGTGCCAATACCTCTCCCAATCTTGCACGGGCCTTCAGAAGGCCAGGAAGTGGTCTGGATACCCTATAGGGCAGCAGAGCTCCATAAACAATCCCACTGCTACTGCCAGATGATGATCAAGGAGCACCAGATAGCTCTTTGTTCATGACAAGAAGGGATAAGTGTCTCGTTGTTAACGCAGTGTCTGGGAGTAGGACTGTTTCTTGGCTCCCGTTGCTCTGTTGGGAGAATCCAGGTCACACCCACTAACCAGTTCTGTACAACTACTCAGTTCAAGATTATAACATAACCTTTAAGAAATCAACTTTAATACTCTTCAATTCTATTAGTCCTCTTGGAAAAGTGACTACCTCACCCATTCCATTCAACATAAATACTCCATCTTCATCTCACCTCTCTGAATTAACTTCATGTTTACTAGTAAATGTAAAAAAATGACTTCAGCTTAAAAAACAAAGCCTCAAATAAACCCTACAGTATCACAGTTCACTGATGTCTAAGCTTTACATATCTATAATCTGTTCCACAGAACAAACTCCTTGAAGGCCGTCAGTGCTCAGAATATCTTTATTTATATCTTTATCTTCTTATAACTCAATCCCCTATCTATTGTACTTTGAGGACTAGATATTATTTGCCCTCAGATGATGAGACCCTTGACACCTTGTTCACTTTTGCCTTGTATTCATTGTTCTGAATGCACAGCTTCTACTTTTTATTACAACTCAGACATGCAGAGTGCACTTGACAATTCAGAGCTAAGAATGCACCTCATTTTTTCACAAAAGAAATATTAGATCAGATTGAACCTCTCTTACTAGTTGGTGATGTGCAATGAATTGGCTAAGCAGAAACTACAATTCCTTTCTGCCTCCTATAACCTTTGGGGATTGTCTCGCAGACACACCACCTTTTGCTGACCAATGGGGAAGGACCAAAAAGTCTGTTGAAATCATTGACCCAGGAGGTAACCTTTCTGTGGGGGGGAAGGCAGTAGCAGTGGCCACACAATGATCTGAGAGAGGAACAGGGAAACTGATGTTGCAGATGAAGCACAGAGGAACTATGTAGCAAGCAGGAAGTCAATGGGCGCAGGCTACAACGGGAGCTGGGAACTGCATGCAGAGCAGGCTATGATTGCCAGCTGGATTCAAGTTGGTGAAGAAGTTGTGGGAAAACAGCAGAGTGGGTCGGGGACCTGCAATCAGAAGGCTGAGCAGAGAGGATCCCCGGGGAACTCTTGGGAACACAGATCTAGTGGCTAGTCCAGGCCCTTAAAGGGGCAGGACCTAGAAGAAGGGAGGTTGCAAAGATCAGTGGATATAACACTGGACTGGGACTCAGGAGTTCTGGATTCTAGTCTTGGCTCAGCCCCAGGCCTGTTGGGTTACCTTCGGCAAGTTATGTCGTTGTTCAGTTTCCCCATCTGTAAAATGGGGATAATGTTATGTGTATATATCATAAGCATCTTTCCCAAATCTGGACCTTAGCGTCCAGAAATCTGGGTGCCTGCATGAAACCCTCTAAGCTTAATTACCAGCTTAGATCTGATATCGCTGCCGCCATCCAAAAATTCCAGTGTTTTGGCTCACTCTGGTCTCCCCAAACCCTTCCCTGGGGAACCCCTAAGACTCAGATGCCCTGAGTCTACAACAAAGAGAAATAATCCACTTCCCTTACCCCTCTCTCTCCCACCCAGACTTTCCTCTCTGGGCTAACCTGAGACTTACTGATGCAACCTCTTTACATCACAATACCAAGAAGCATGTCTCCTCTCTTCCACAAAGAGACAAACCCCAAATACAGGGAAACAAAAAAGATTCTATCTTTCTTCCCCCTTAGCTCTCCCCCCACCAATTCCCTGTGCTGCAGAATTCTCCCCGTAGTCATGACACACAGAAGATTTCCCTCCCTTCCTTCCTTAGTCTACCCAGAGAGAAAATCTTCAAACAAGTCTTTTAAAAAGAAAGAAAAACACATAACATGAAATCCTGCATCAATGAGTGCCAAATACAAGGCTCTTGCTTAAACGAAAAATATGAATAAACGCGCTGATTCAAAAAAGATACAATGTAACATTCACAACACACACATGTAATACAAAAAAAACAATAACAGCCTATTGTTTTTTCTAACTTTTGTATTACAACTTTGAAACTGAAAGATTAGAAATTGAAGATAGAAAAAAATTTCCCTCTCATAGCGAGAGCCAGACAAAGACACAGTACGCCAAACAATTTCTCCTCAGCTTTGAAAAATCCGGTTTCCTGATTGGTCCTCTGGTCAGGTGTTTGGTTCCCTTTGTTAACCCTTTACAGGTGAAAGAAACATTAACCCTTAGCTATCTGTTTATGACAGTATAATAACAACATACTAACATTTCTAAAGCACTTGAAGATGTACTGATGAAAATTGCTACGTAAGAACTGTTTTATTTATTTATTTATTTATTTATTTTTTGCAGACAAAATGCACTAGACACTGGGGATTACTCTGGTAAGTGGGCAGTGTACTCTGACTAGGTGCTAGACAAGCCTACTGTCCTTGTAAAGGACAGTTATCAACATTAAGGGGGTGTAGAGGTCTTCAGACACTACCTACCATCCCAGCTGGTGCAGGAGCTCTGCAGGAAGTGCTGTTGCAGCAGTGGGGAACCACTGCAAAGGGATGTCCAGTGAGACACACCATGGATTGATTGTTACCAGGAAACCAGCAAGTTACCTACTTGCCTCTAAGAAGAGAATGGACAGGAGAGAGCACCCCAAGCTCTTGGCTGGAGGAGCCTAACTGGCTATTGGACTGCCCCCAGGAGCCAACGAAGAACTGCTATAACTACTTACGCCACTGTGTCTATGATACGTTTCTATTAGTGACCTGGTTTAGCAGCTGCAGCACCTTCAGCACTTTCCTCAGAGTCATGGTACACTACTGAGCACTGTGAGAGGTTTGGTGTAACACAGCACTGAGCAGTCATAATAATTACAGATGACTTTCTGATACTAATTTTGATTTTGGCCCCTACAAATCTTTGCTAATTTTAGTCTTCAGCCAGAATGTTACTCACATTCTTTATTCTAAACAGGAATGGCCTCAAAGATTGCTATATCACCACATAAAACTTACTCATTGAAACTCAGAGGCATATTTCACTTACAACATATAGTTATGTTGGATTTTAAAGAGAACCTACTGCACTCCAAATTCAAAATTTTACCTCTGTCTATCCAAGAATTCTTATGGAAAACTCAAGCATCTTTAACCAAAAGATGGGTCAGTTCCACTTCTCCTGACAGGACGCAGGTACATAATGTAATTGATTCTGCTGCTAGAGCAGGATGAACATCGGAGATCACATTAAGTGAGAAGGGCACCAAAATTACTACTTAGACTAATGGTGAATATGAAGGCTATTACAGTCTGTCCAGCCAGGGCCAGAGCTGCTGCAAAAGCTGTGGGATTGATCAGAGAGTTTGACATTTTGATGGACAACCAAGTGTATTCACCTCATCCAATTGGAGCTTCTTGGGGATGGAAATGAACATGGAAGTCACCTGGAAAGGAAGGAGCTTTGAACTTGCAGGGAGCTTGGAAACTCTGCTCCAAACATCAATATAACTTTCAGTACAACCTTTCACCTGTAAAAGAGGGAACACCTGAGTAAGGAAGGGCCTTGGTGGGAGAAGCCTTAGCCCCAGAGATGTAAGAATCCCTTTTGGGAAGGGACATGTGTCATCAAGGATTACTTGCTATTGTACACCTGTCCCACAGCAGACTCCAGCCACGATGTAGCCATTTTTTTAACCAGAGGTGAAAGAGAGAAGACTTTGACTTTACACTTTAACAGATAGCCAATGAGGCATTTCTTCATTACAGGACGTTCAGAGAAGAGCAGCTAGTTCTGAGTGAGTTCATGACCTGTGATAGCAAAAGGAAGAGTCAGATACGTCTCCAGCCAATGAAGCACCAAAATTTGGTGGTGGTTTGCTAGTGAATAAACTAGAGCGGGCCAGAGAGTTAGAGCAAAAGAGAAGCCCAGACAAGCCAGTGAGACAGAGAGGAAAACAACTGCTACTGCAGATAGGATAAAGGATCTGCCTCTAAGGAAACCACCTGTGATTAGATAATAAGTAAAACCAAGGAAGTGGAGGACCTGAACCTCAAAGTACAGACACCCAAACTAACAGTGGAGAAAAACACTGCTGCAGTAGGAGAAACAAGGATACAAACATGCAAAACGTGATAGAGATCATCAGAGTTCCTCAGCATGAGCTTTGTGAATGAAAAGAGGGGACAGTGTATTCCTTAAGGCTGCTTTCTCATCAGACAGGGACAAGCCGATGGAATGGAGAAACATAGATTCCTGGACCTGGTTTGGTGAATGTGTGGCACCAAAAGAGAGTGCCCACCACAAAGATGACTGCAAAAGAAGAGACAAAACTGAGACTCCTGAACTCATGGACTAACGGTTCAGAGTTTGTCAAGGAAATTGAACCAAGTCCTGGCTTGTCAAGTTCCGCATTTGCCATGCAAAGAAAGAAAATCATTGCAACAAAGGTATTAGATGTCATACCATAGTTCAGCATAAGAAACAGATACAGTTTAATTAACAAGAATGATAAAAAAGATGAATTTTTACACTAGACTGATATAGAGAAAAACAGTCCAAGGATTGTTGTGAGTGTGATGGATAGAGAGATTTTGGAGACTGATGTGGTGTAAAGCAAGAAGAGTGCAGCAGCTGTGAATATCACAGGCCCTGGCGGAACTCCATTTCAAGGCAGTGAATATGCGACAGACTTTGATTACTACAGATGCAATCCTTCATAGAATGATCAATGGAATAACCAGAATAACAAGGTTGAGGAGAAGGCTAAGGGACCAGAGCACACAGGAGAGACCTATTGCAGAAACTAGAGCAGTGATGACCTGAGGTGTGAGGACCTCAGTAATAGGAAAGATTTCCAGGCAAGAAACTGGAGAGTGGAAATCATAAGAAGGTCCCAGACAATAGATCCAGTGGTCACCAGGCTAAAATGCTGGAGAAAAAGTGGACTCATGGACTTCCAAGTAAAGCCAAGGAAGGCCTATAAATGCTATAGCTTACCCACCAGCTGAAAGCCATTACTGTCTTTCTAGTGTGTATGGGGAGGAAAAGTACTGCATTTATAGGGTCTTCCTTGACTTGACTATATAGTCTGTCTATCCAGGCTGCTAAGGCTTTAATTCAAGGCTTCATCTGCTGGCACCTGTTCTTTCCTCCTCACTGGCCTTGGCGCCAGTCATACTGCCCCGACTCAAGTCCCTTCAAAATGCTGCTTCTGGGGTCTATCATCTGTTGCGTATATTGCACAATGCCTAGCACAATGTGTTCCTGCTCCTTGATTGCAGTTCCTAGGCTCTACTGTAAAATAAACAATGAATTGTATTAAAAATAATAAGCCCAACTGGAAGTACAGAAAGTGCTGATTGGTCAAAGCTGAAGCTGTTTTGTGGGAAAGAGTCAATTACACATTGCATGCTAGAACCATTTTTGAAAAAAAAAGTTTCTAAATTGTCAAAATATCCTTCTTTGACATATTGAAAATGAAAAATTTGGGATGTCTGATCTGAACCAATGTTTTGTTTAAAAATTTAAGTTAATTATAGTACACATTTTTAAAAAAATAAAAAAGGTTAACATCAAAATGAAACATTTCAGTTGACTTGAACTGGAATTTGTTTTGGGTTTTGGGGTTTTTTAAATATTTGAAATTTTTTCCTAATTTAAGACAAGAAAATTTTTCAAAATCTTAGTTTTTTGGCAGGACCAGGAAAATGTTTCCCATCCAGCTCTAATCCTTTACCTCTTTTGTGGCATTGAGTGTGCAAAAGGGATATGCTCACAAACTTTGTGAGGTAGGATTGCATGATGAAAATTTGTCTCTTTCAGCCAAGATTATTGCTTTTGGCTAAAAAAAAAAAAATGTCATTTGGAGGATTTAAAGGAAGATGCCATTGATTTCCAGATTTGTTGTCTAATATAGCAAATTTCAAAAATGTGGTCCTAATCTTAAAGCCCTGACTAATAGGAGTGGTCCAATTAGCGACAGTGGAAGTTGCACATATTTACACCTAGCAGGAGGAGCTTCAAAGGTTTAGGAGTGAAATCCTGAGCTCACTGAAGTCAATGGTAAAACTCTAATTGACTTCAATAGAGCAAGGATGGTCTCATCTTGAAAAAGTGTATATAAACCTAGACCTTTATTCCTTTGCAGCTGCCATTGACTTGAATGGAACTTCAAGGAGAAGTTCATGGTTTTCAGATCCTTTCTTAGGTTTGGGGCTAAAATGAGCTGGCAGTCTCCAGTTACTAGAAAACTGCTTTGAGGGAATTTCTGAATAATTTAAAGTGACCAGCTTCAGAAAGTGAGATTGTGGGAAAAGATTATGACTCTACTTATGATCTAACTGACTCATGTAACCAAACTGATTGTAGCAGATTTATTTCTGATACTTGGTAGTGTATATACAAATCCTTCAGAATCTAACAAAAATTTGACATTCTCACTTCTGAATTTTTACAAATGACTCAGGTGACAATTTATGTATCTATAGAAAACTAACCCAGTTATTCTATTTTTATACCTGCCATTTTTCAACAAATATAAAACTGTACTAATCAGAATTAAAACACTAGTAAAATATTATAGGAAAACGACATGAAAACAGAGAATGAGATCTATGACATATTTGCTTTGAAGTTTAAGAGACAAGCAAATAAAAATAAAACCAAGTGTATGTTTCTTGGATGAATCCTACTCCAAAGGACTTGTTAGTAGGGCTGGGGGTGGGGGTGAGGAGATAGGTAGAAATAATTTTCCCATCCTGCAAAGCTTAGAAATTTCAATTTTTTTCCATTTTACATTGTGATGAAACTTGTCATGGGAATGTCTGATTGTTAATGAAAATTTTGGGAAATGTTTCTGAGGTCCAGGTTGGAATGTATGGTGAAAACATTCTGCAGTGGAATGACTCTTGAGACCTTTTGAGGGAGGGGAAAATACCTCAGACTAGCTAATAGCCTGGTGGCAATGGTATTCACCTGAGATATGGGTGACCCAAATTCAGATCCCTGTGGTACCATTTTCCTATATACCAACTAAGAGCCATAAACACCAGACTACTGGTTATTCTGGGTGGATGGATCTTTCTCCTGTTTTTGTGGAGAACTTCAAAAGGTCTGCAATTCATCATGGAGAATAAAAAAAGACAAGTGCAGAGACAGTCTAATGTGTTGTTTTTTTTTAATAAAAAAGTGGCACAAAATGCTTAATGAGCCAACTGAAAGAAAGGGCATGAACGTAGTCATTCATAGAAGAGAGACCCTGTATGATGCTGTGGAACTTCTTCTAGACAGAAGGTCTGCCAGTCAAAGGGAATAACTTTGGTCAGGTGGGGTAGGTTTGTTGAGGAGACTGACCAGAAATCTTGTGACTACTTCCAAAGAGGTTTGTTTGGCTCCAGAAGGATTTTAAAAGCTTATTGAAAACAACATAATGGATAAATATGTATGACTATAGCCTGGAGGAGGAGAGTAACAGTTTCCATGAAAGGATTTTGGAGGCAAAGCAATTTTTCTCATTTCAGTAACTGAATGTTTGTAGAGTGTTACAGTTCCTGGTATGCATTTGTATATGAATATTTTGCATCAATGTTACCTTAGTTGTGAGTGTGTGAAACTATTTGTGACTATGCTATCAGACTTCTTGTATTATTTAACTCACATCTATTTCTGCTCATTCCTTTTCCTTAAGGAAATCTTGTTCATGCTGGAGTTCCCTAAGAATCTGGACTAATCTAGTAGAAAAAACTAAAAATGTAACCATTTCTACATGAAGATTCAGTACAGTGGGGTAATTCAGCCCTGTAATCAAAGACAAATTATGTGGAAGCAAAACACAGAAGAAGGTATGATAATCATATCACTAAGGTATTTTTCAAGACATTTGAGGAGACACAGAAAAAAATGTGGCCTCCAAAAAGAAAAATCAATTGTGAAAATGGATAAAATTGTGAAAATCAGTGGGATGTAGGCTTCTAAATCACTTATGTGCTTTTGAAACTATTATCCAATATCGAAGGATTAGAGAATTATTAGTCAATCACCTTACCACCCATGTGATAGCAGCCCCACAATCTCCAGACTTCCTAAAATGTCTTAGAAATGGGGAAATGTGCCAGACCCACTATTTCAGTACATATTAACTGAAAACTCAGAAAGAAGTATGAAAGTGGGTGGATTTAGGTATCCCATTTGACCATGCAACAGTGGGATGAAATTAGACATAATACAAAAAAGACCTCAGTGGATCCCTATCTTTATCACTAAGCTGTATGTCCAAAATGGGCATTAAAAATACAGATAAGTGTTGGAGATATGGGAACGGGATACCTTAGTGCTCTCCTGCATATGCTATAAACCTATCAAAAAATAAACCAAATGAAATCATGTGTGACATTTCATGGAGAGTCAGGGATCATTTAAAAACTCATCATATGTCCACTGTTTCCACACAGTGGAATCTGAGTGACCACATTCTTTCCACATATATTTAGAATAGACTTTTTTAGGGCCTGATTATAATTTTGCTTCCTATACCATCTGCTGGAGCCTCCTAGAGTACCCAAATCCCCCCACAGAAAGCAGCTGTGCTGCCAAAGACCACAATGTTGATACTTTTTAGAGTCTCAGGAATGCAGCGGTTACAGCCTCCTTCCTTCAGACTGCTTTTGCAGCCCATGAGGAAGGAGCTGAGGGTAAAAGTGGCAAGATACCTGCATAGCTTTTATTAACACATTATTAACACAATTTTTATAGTGCATCAAGGAGCCAATTGGGATGTGGTTCAGTTCCTTCAGGGGTAATATTACCAGTCTTTTTTTCTTCTTTAAAGGCTGGCTGTCAATTGGAGAACATAACAGTTTTGAAAGTATCAGATTGGAAAAGATAAGTGACTCTCCAGTATTGTGAAGGACACCCAGCCACCTAGGCCAGAGAGATGTTTCTGCTAATGATGACCACTCTACATATTGCTGAGTGGAGAGGGTGTGGTAAGGAATAAAGGTAGACAAAACACATTTGCCCTGCCATTAACTCTGAACAACCAACATGAATTTCTGCTACAGTAAAAATTTGCTGAATTATGCTTACAGGAGTGGGGGCAATTAGGAAGAAATTGACTGTATTCTAAGATAGCAAACAGAGTTCCTGTGGAAGAGGAACAGAGAACCCAGAAAATGTCCATCCACCCCCTAGCCCTCGCCCTACCCACTGCCATCTACAGAAAGCCCGGCCTCTGTGTCCAGCAAACAGCACTGAAAGTGTCAGAGAAACAGAATGTATATTTTCAGAAGTGTATTTTCTTCTCTGAACTTTTAGATTACCATAGCAAGCCAGTTGCCTCTCTCTGTTAAGGGACATGACATTGTGTTTGTCCCACACCTACTTCTACTGGCTTCTGAAGAGTGGCTCAGTGTGGGGGGGAAATTGACACCAGGGACTGGGAAAGGTCACAGGGAGAATGGACCATTCTGATTTTCCTTGGACAACCAAATAGTTATCTCACCCTTCCTGAATCTAGGTGGACCCACGCACAAGCCACCAACTATGCCACCCCCAGAGGTGAAAGTAAGTCGGTATGCTTCGGTACGGTGTACCGGTAAGAGCGGCCTGGCTTCCCCAGCCGGCAATGTAAAGGACCTGGGTCTCCCAGCAGCAGCTGGAGCCCCAGGCCCTTTAAATTGCCGCCAGAGTCCTGCTGCTGGAGCCTTGGAGTAGCGGTAGGGATCCGGGGGTATTTAAAGGGCTGGGTCTCCTGATGCGTCTACTGCCCTGGATCCTTTAAATAGCTGCTGGAGCCCCACTGCTTCTACCACAGGGCTCCGGGGGCTATTTAAAGGGCTTGGGCAGTAGAAGCAGAGGAGTCTTGGGCCCTTTAAATAGTCCCTAGAGTCGTGGAGTAGCGGCTGGGCTCCGGCGGCTATTTAAAGGGCCCGGGGCTTCCGCTGCCTCTATGGCCCCAGCCGTTTAAATAGCCCCCAGAGCCCTGCTGCCGGAGCCCTGGGTAGCAGCAGCAGCCGGGGGCTCTGGCAGTGGTTTAAAGGGCTGGGCCCATAGTAGCGGCCGAGCACTGGGCCCTTTAAATTGCTGCAGGAACTCCCAGCTGCTGCTGCTACCCCGGCGGGGGAGGGGGAGGGCACTTACTGGTACAAAGCGGGCCAGGGCTGGATCTGACCCCCCCATCCCCATCCCTTCCGCCCGAGGCCCCACCCCTTACGGAGGCCAGAGCTGGCCCCAACCGAGCCCTGTACCAGTAAGTCTCTATTTCTACTTTCACCTCTGCCCATCCCCCACCTCACAGTTCCCATTCATAAGTCGGAGGAAAGAGGAGGGTGGGGTGAGGAGCAGGAGAAGGGTGGTGTTGGATCTTTGCACAGCCATAAGTGTTACAAAACCATTCTTTCCCCACCTGGGCCCTTTTAAAACCCAGCCACTTCCTTCCTCCTTCCCCACATTTCACATGGCCCAGGGATTATGTCTGTCAGTGCTGGCCTAGAAATGCACAGACACAGGGGTACAGTGACTGCTCATTGAAACCTGTTGTAGCTTCCGCTAAATGCTTTACAGTGATTCGTGGAATTTCAGTAAAATAACTGATTTACAGCTGTGTGTATCTCCAGGCCATGTTGGGCTGGAGGGAGGGTGTGATATGGTAGGTAGAGGCATGTAGCAGGGGAGCAAGAGGAGGTATTGTCTGGGAGGATGGGGGGTCCATTGTAAAACTTACTGGACTAGGAGTCTGGATCATCAGGCACCGGACCCTACTGTGTTTCATGCAGTCCTGGCACTTGGATGGAGTCTGGTAAATGGTCACCTCATCCAGGCTTCTTGAAGTCTCTCAGTACAGGTGAATGTTCCTGCCAAGTCAGGCAAAGTCATGGAGGACAGGTATTCTGACCACACATAGTTCAGTACTTGCCTGTGCTCCAGTGACTGGGCAGCAACTCTTGGAACATGATCTGTGATTGCCAGTGCTGATCAACAGCATTCTCAGGAGAAGTGATCTTAAGTGCTCGGTGCACATTGCTACTACACTGACAACAGGGGGTCAGGGACCTTTCTACCTTTGATTAAGGGTCAGGCAGCAAAGGGGTCAGTGCATAGTGAGAATGGCTCTGGAGGACTACTGACCTGGTACACGCCCTTTGCCCCCATCCACATTGTTCTTTAGAATGGCTATAGGACCATGATACAGCAGAGCTATATACATATCCGCATCCCTCATGCATACTAGCACACTAGACTTGCCTTCAGGAATGTGTCTCGGGGCTTCAGATATGGATAAGAGGGGAATTGTGGGTCTACAGTCCACATGTATCCTTGTACAGGTGCAAGCGTAGATGCACCCAAAGAGGCATGGAAGAGACTGGGCTAAGGCCTCAGATGCCTCCACGCTAGCAAGTGCTGGGCTGGAGAGAACAATGATCCCTCTGTTTGCCAGGGATTTCCAGGTGGCTTCAGTACCCTTATTGTGGTGATATAGTTCTACACACTCTACACATGGTCTTCCTCTTAGTTTGGGACAGTGCCTAAAAGGTACAACACAGCCTCTCATATTTTACTGTCACACTGAAATTGATGGGGTTTCACCAATTCTATACTCAGAACATTTAAAGTGTATTGTGATGGTGTAGGGTTATTAGGACTTGATGCTGTTTGGTGTTGGGCCTCCATAACTCCTGCTGTCATCAATGGGATTCTGTTCGCACCACGGCTGTTCAGAATAAATGAATCAAATAATTTGGGGTTTCTGTAGTTTATGTCCTAAGAACTAACTCAGAAGCTTTTTAATTGTGAAGTGCATCTCATGATCATATGTATGTGTCTCTCTCTCTTTTACACTCAACACCATGGAAGTTAGTGTTCAATGGACTATTCTAACAAATATATTGCAAATACATTCTATGCTCTTACAGGATAAATTTAAACTAGGTAATTGCTTTCAGATATAAAACATTTTTAAAGCAGCTTTCAGGGGGGTGTTTGTGTGTATGTTTACAGAAACTGTGAGGATACAAATGTGATCAATGTGGTTTAATGTAATACACTATGAAAGTAATTTTGGCACCATGTTTGCTTGTCCAAACCATCTTCATATCACTGAAATTGCACAGTCTGGAGTGACACTTCAGTGAAAGTAAAGCTTGTCAACGCTCTTGTGCTCATCAGCTGAAATCAGACAAGAAGTTGCTCAGGATGAAGCTACACATATTTCTGCTTCATAGATTTATCAGAACTTTACTAAATGGTTTTGTTCCTTTCTCCAGACTCGTTGTACATGTGAGCATATTTGTATACTCCACAGGCAACTGCTAAGGGACAAATAGAGGTAAAGTCTGCTGGGAGGCCTTTGCTAATAGTTTCTAGATTTGAGCTAGGAGGGGTTAGGAAGCAGGGTCTTCACAATAAAGTGTTTTTGGGTCTGAAATTCACTTCCCTGTTGATCCATCAGATTCCAAGATTGTTGTACTTCAGGTCATCTATGTTGACTCAGGCTTTTGCCTGAAAGGGTGATTGTATAGGATAACTGTGTGGATATTTGTCTCGGTTCATCATTTTGTTATGTATGGTGGCCATTTTTAAGAGTCAGCAATTGCCAGCAGATACAACTCCGTTACCAGAATTACTTCCTATGCTAAGTAGATGGGGAAACTATGGTTCTTTGTCTTCTACCATGAACCATATTTGGCAAATGCTAACTTTTTAATGGGGACCACAATATGTTGCACATACTGCTAAGGATAATCTACTACAGTGGGGTGCATTTAACCCCCCCCCTCAAAATAAATGATACTTTGATAAAGACAAAAAAAATAATTGCCAACTACATCAGTCTCTTAGCCTAATATATTTACTACTCCTGAGGGAATTCTGCCCCCAAAATATAAAAATTCTGTGCCCACCCCCCAAAAAATTCTGCAAAATTCTGTGAATGTAATTTGTCAATAAATAAATGTGGAGGCCCCAGCATGGCAGTGAGAAGCACAGGTCACTGGCTGCAAAGAGGTGGGAGATCACCCTGAACCCTTCCGCCCCGGACATTGATTCAGTGGTGAGGCTGCATCCAATCCTGACATCATGCAAGGGCTGGGCCTGCTTCAGAAACACCCCAGATCTCTGCCCCTCCATGTCAGGCACACTAGGTATGGGCAGGAAGATTCAGCCTGTCAGGATCCAAGTGTGGAAGGGCTTCATGTGGGGGCATCCCAGTGTGGGGTGAGAGGGGTCTATGTGGGGCAATCTGGGCATGGGTAGCTCAGTGGAGGGTCTGGGTGCAGGGGGAAATCTGGATGCACAGGGGCACATGGGGGGAGGGTGTTCCGGGTGCAGGGACAATGGGACACTTCTTTCCGGGTGAAGTTGGTTGGGACTCAGCAGGGAAGGGTGGTCTGGTGTGGGGGGATAGGGCTCAGCAGGGGTGGGGGGATCTGGGTGCTGAAGGAGTGGGGTGGGGGTCCAGGAGTAGCTGGATGGGGCTTAGTGTGGTGGAGGTCCAGGTTCAGGGGGCTCACTGATGTGGTTGAGATGCATGGGGAATGGGGCTCCTTGGGGTGAGGGTTTGAGTGCAGGGGACTCAGTAGGGGTAGTCTGGGTGCAGAGGTGGGAGTCTGGATGCAGGGGCTTTTGGGGTTGGTGGTGGGGGGCAGGTGCAAGGGGGGAGCTGAGTGGGGGGGGGAGGCTGGGTATGGGGGGTCCAGATGCATGGGAATTGGGCAGCCAGGGATGGATCTGACCCAACACTGGCCAGGATAATCCCCAGCCCCCACTCCTGAGGTGATTTACTTCTCTGCTGGCTGGTCCGGGTGCCAGAAAGGGCACACCCATGCTGCTGGAAAGGGGCATGTGACCGCTCTTGTGGCTTCCCTTTGCTTCCCCATCAGAAAGTCATTTTTCTGTAGGCAAATAAATAAATCTGCAGGAGACATGAATTCTGCACCCACAGAGTGACACAAAGTTCCCCCAGGAGTAAATTACCCTTTTTTGTCTGGAATATTCCAAGCTTATTTTCCTACCATTTTAAGATAAGACATTAAAATAAGTACCTCAAAAGCTATTTTATAGCTCCTGTGCTTAATAAAGTACTTAATGTGTAGTTAAAAACTTGTAGGGATCTTAATTAGTACTTGAGATAAAAACATGTTATTGTTATGAGCAGGTCAGTAGAATTTTCAGTTCAAAGAATGGTACCAAGGAATCTTAAAGTTCTGTGTACAATATATATCTTGTTTATTTGTTACTTAGACTAAACTACAAGCATGA
>NC_133769.1:51444401-51446901 GCF_003597395.2 Chelonoidis abingdonii | reverse complement strand
TTCTGGTAGTCAGAGGTTTAGGGACACCCAGACTATGGGGTTTCATCCCTGACCATCTTGACTAATAGCCTTTGATAGCCTTATTCTCCATGAATATCTAATTCTTTTTTCAACCCAGTTATATTTTTGGCCTTTACAATGTCCCTTGGCAATAAGGTCCACAGATTGACTATGCATTGAGTGAAGAAGTACTTCCTTATGTTTGTTTTAAACCTGCTACCTATTAATTTCATTGGGTGACCCCTGGTTCTTGTGTTATGTGAAGGGATAAATAACACTTCCTTATTCATGTTCTCCACACCATTCATCTCTTTTCTAAGCTGAACAGTCCGAGTCTTTTTAATGCTTCATTGTATGTAAGCTATTGCATATCCTTTTGTTGTCCTTTTCATACTTTTTCCAATTCTAATATATTTCTTTTGAGATGGGGCTATCAGAACTGCACACAGTATTAAAGGTGTGGGTGTACATGATTTAGATAGTGGCATTATGATCTTTTCTGTCTTATTATCTATCCCTTTCCTAATGGTTTCTAACAATCTGCTAATTTTTTTGACTGCCACTGCACATTGAACAGATGTTTTTGGAGAACTATCCACAATGACTCCAAGATCTCTTTCTCGAGTAGTAACAGCTAATTTTGACCCCACATGTTTGTATGTACAGTAGGGATTTTGTTTTCCAATGTGCATTACTTTGCACTTATCAACATTGAATTTCATCTATCATTTTCTTGCCCAGTCACCTAGTTTAGTGAGATCCCTCTGTAACCCTTTGCAGTCTGCTTTGGACTTAACTATTTTGAGACATTTTGTATCATCTGCAAATGCTGCCACCTCACTGTATACCCCTTTTCCAGATCATCTATGAATCTGTGTAACAGCACCAGTCCCAGTACAGAGCCTTGGGGGACTCCACTATTTACCTCTCTTCTTTCTGAAAACTGACCATTTATTCCTACCCTTTGTTTCCTATTTTTAACCAGTTACTGATCCATGAGAGGACCTTTCCTCTTAACCCATGACTGCCTAGCTTGCTTAAGAATCTTTGGTGAGGGACCTTGTCAAACGCTTTCTGAAAGTTGAAGTCTGCTGCATCCACTGGATCAGCCTTGTCCATGACTGTTGACCCCCTCAAAGAACTCTAATAAATGGTGAGGTATGATTTCCCTTTACAAAAGCCATGTTGACTCTTTCTCAACATATCATGTTCATCTATATATCTGATAATTTTGTTCTTTACTTTAGTTTCAACCAATTTGCTTGGTACTGAAGTTAGGCTTACTGGCCTGTGATTGCCAGGAATGACTCTGGAGACTTATTAAAAAATTGGTGCTATGTTAGGTATCCTCCAGTCATCTGGCACCCAAGCTGATCTAAGCAATGGGTTATATACAACAGTTAATTGTTCTGCAATTTCATATTTGAGTTCCCTCCAAACTCTTGGTGAATGGCATCTGGTCCTGGTAAGCTACTGCAGTTTAATTTTTCAGTTTTTCCAAAACCCGTTCTATTGACACCTCAACTGGGGACAGTTCCTCAGATTTATCACCTAAACAGAATAGCTCAGGTGTGAGAATCTCCCTTACATCCTCTGCAGTAAAGACAGATGCAAAGAATTTATTTAGCTTATACACAACAGCATTATCTTCCTTGAGTGTTCCTTTAGCAAGTCAATCGTCTAGTGGCCCCACTGATTTTTTGGCAGGCTTCTTGCTTCTGATGTACTTACAAAAATTAACAGCAATTTTTTTTTGTCTTCTGATAGTTGCTTTTCAAATTCTTTTTTGGCACTTTTATACTTCACTTGTCAGAGTTTATGTTCATCTCTAATTTTCTCAGTGGGATTTGACTTCCAGTTTTTAAAAGATGTCTTTTTGCCTCTAACCACGTCTTTTGCTCTGTTGCTTAGCCATGATGACATTTTTGTTGTTGTTCTCTTATGTATTTTTTTATGTGGGGTATACATATAGTTTGAGCCTCCATTATGGTGTTTGTTAAATGTTTCCATGCAGCTTGCTGCCATTTCACTGTTGTGACAGTTCCTTTTAATTTCTGCTTAACTAACCTCTTCATTTTTGTGTAGTTCTCCTTTTTGAAGGTAAATGCTACTGTGGTGGGTTTCTTTGGTATTTTGCCCTCTAGATGTTAAATTTAATTACATTATGGTGGCTGTTACTAAGTTGTTCAGAAAAATTCACCTCTTGGACCACATCTTGTGCACCCCTTAGGATGAAATCAGGAATTGCCTCTCCTCTTGACTGTTCCAGTACTAGCTGCTCTAAGAAGTAGTCATTAATGGTGTCTAGAAATTTTATTTCTGCATTCTATCCTGAGATGACACGTATCCAGTCAATATAGGAATAATTGTTGGCTTTTCTGTTTTTGTAGCCTCTCTGAGTATGTCACAATCACCATCACCATCCTGGTCAGGTGTCAGTAGTACTGCTATATTCTAATTGTTCAGGCATTGAATTTCTATCCATAGAGATTCTATTGAA
>NC_133769.1:51432158-51444301 GCF_003597395.2 Chelonoidis abingdonii | reverse complement strand
GCTACCCACAGTGCACCGCTCCTGAAATCGATGGTAGCCTTGGACCATGGACATAAGCAATCGATTTTTTGATCGCACTGTGGACGCGCAAAACCGATTTTATAACATCGGTTTTGTAATATCGGTTTAAACTACTTCGAAATAATCGTGCAGTGTAGACGTACCCTCTGTTTCTGAATGCATTTGGGGCCCAAGCTTCTCCAACGACACAGTTAATATAACTTTTTTATCGACATTGGATACAGGTTAAAAGTAAAATAAGTTTAGAGCTGTGGTTTATTTTTTCTTGTCTTTTAAAAACAGCATGGGAAGGGGATGGGATTCTGTGTCCTGGTGCTGTCCTGAAGGGCCGGAGTTAGGAAGGGGCTCATGCTGGCAGGGGAAGTGGATGGGGCTCTGTGCCCTGGGGTCATGCTGACGGGCTGAGATCAGGATGGGGCTCTGCCAGTCAGGGGAAGGGCTCCCTGTCTATCTTGCTCCCGCACTGTGCAAGGACAGTGGACAGGGCTTACTTGAAATGCTGAGTTCAGGATGGGGCTCTGCCCAGCAGGGAGACCGCTACTCAGAGGGTGCAGCCTTCCACTCCCTAGGGACCTGTCACTTCAGTGGCTGGGTGGTCTCAGCTGCTGAGACCAGGCTTCCTGTCTGTCTTGCTCCTCTACTGCACAGCTGCAGTAGCCATCAACTGGCACTCACCCTCCTCTGTGCAGGTACGCTGTGCTGTCTGGCAGAGAGAAGGGAGCTGTGTCCAGCTAGTACTGGCAATAGCAAAGTTCAGGTTAAAATAGGTATAGCCCAAATACTGGATTTTCCTGAACTCAGGAGTGTTTTGGAGAAATTTGGTAAAAACCAAAACAAAAGAGCTCTGCATATGGATTAGTTACCTTTTATGAATCCCATAGAATAGTTAACTAGAAATGCCAAAAATAACCACTTTTTATGCCCAAGATTCTAAATACCTTTCAAAGGCAAAATCTCTTCTTTTTGAATTAAGAAGATATGTGACGTTGCTGTCAGTACAGCTTGGGATATGTGCAGTGAAATTAAATCAGTGCCCAGTGTGCCAACATAGAGAACTTTCAAAATGCAACAAAAACATTTCCTCTTTGTTCTTTTTTCCTCTTCCCTTTGTGTTACGTCTCTGTGACTTTGTTTCATTGTAGAGCAATGAAAATTAAATCCATGAATCTGTGTGCAATACCCACCTTTTAAATCAACTGTCCTTTTTTCAAAAATGGAGTTAAAGATAGGTGCAGATATTTGTCAAATGACTACAGGAAGTTTTGACTGATGTGCTCAGTGGAAAAAAAAATCCTGCCTTGTGCTTTGCTCTGGGCTGTAGACAGCACATAGCAAAACAAACAGTGTACTGTCAAAACAAACTAGAAAAGCCCATCAAGCTCAGTAGTCTAATGGGTGTCGTGTAGGAAGAAAAATATGTAACCTGCCTCCATAAATAAGGGGCATCTCCAAGTCTGAGGTATCTAAATATTTCCAACCCTATTTGGACCATCTCCAGTTAAAACCAAACAATTTTAGGGTCGTTTTAGACTGGAGAGCCTACTGAAAACTGATTATCTTCAAATAGGATTACACTCAGTTAATATGAGAACATGCACATTACAATATCTCAAAAAATCAAAAGTTCCAATTTGCTCACTACATGTAAATCCAATTCAAAATATTTCCATAACATATATCCGCTGGATGTTACACTATTTGTATGTCACTCTAGAATGGATTAACTCCATGACAGGCTAGTCTCAGTTTTTCTGCATTTGGTGTTTTTAAACAGTTTATATTTGTTATCATATCAAAGACAGGCTTGCCGTTTTCAAAAGGAAGAAGAGAACACAGCGCCCAAGGCTCTTCCAGCATTACATTTCTTATTCCATTTTATCTTTCTTGGTTTTGACTAATGTCAGTAACAGCTACTGGTAATAAACTGCTTGTTACAGCTTGCTCTTGCCTTCAAGCACTGGCTTTGATACATTGTCAGCCAATTGGAAGCATTTCCTGATTACATTTCCAAATTGCTTGTTTATTGATCGAAAGTTAATAAAGCAAAAGACAACTTTACGGCTTAAATTAAATGAAAGGTTCCTTTGATGTTCAAATTATCCAATCAACCGACATGCAATGAAATGTAAGCATTTGAAAGTTTTATCTGGAAAGAAAACTGTAGGAGATAAATGGATTCTAGCCCAGACACAGTATCTAAGTGCTAATGAAAAATACCCATAACTTTAACATATGGAGATTTCATTTACTGTCTGTCAGAAAGTAAGTGGTACTGGATTTTATTATGTGTAAATACCTGAAAACGTGGATGTGCAAATACAGTATACTTGTCTGACAAACTACAATTCCTGGCTTCAGGTATATTTGGTTTGCTGCAATAAACAAAATGCTATAAATTATAATCCCCTCAAGAGGCTGGCATTTGCTTGATAATCTATTTGCTTCTGGTGCTCCACTGAAAGTGCTGTGCTGCTGCCATCCATTAACATTCCATTAAAATTAACAGGATATTGGGGCATACCTGTAAAGTTCAGCAGTGCAAGAGTTTCATTCTATCTAAAGGTACCCAGACAAGTGGTTAACATTATGTCACCAATTCAAGAGCTTTTACTGACATGGCGACCTTAGCTTAAACCATCCAGGAATCATTCAAATCCTTTAGGTCATTATTAGGTTCGAGAGGTTAAGCACTACCAGTGCTATAACTTTTCAGAGGCAACCACTTTCATTACTATTTAACCACAGTGGGACAGTGTTATGGATACAAATACAACAAAAACAAAGGGCTAGATTCACAAAGGGAAATTAGTCATTGCAATGCATGGATCCTAGGTGCCCTGCCACCCACAGAATGGGAAGCTGCCTACACCAGCTAGGAGTAAAATGCAGAGGAAAGGGGTGGGGCTTAGAGCTAAGAGCCATGGGCCCTCCCCTGGAATTAGGCATTTAAGCCAGGCAGCTCTGTCTCATGAAAAATCAGAGAGGAAAAAAGTCCCTCACCCCATTATCGTCAATAGCCCAGTGGCTAGGGTACTCACCTGGGTGGTGTGTTTTCAGATTCCTGCTCAGCCTGATAGCTCATCTGGGATGTGGGATGGTCAGGTTCAAGACATAATATTTAATTACGTAGAAAACAGAAGAGCTTGAGAGTGCCCCACCCTAGAATACCCATAGCCTGGCACTTATTGTATCTGGGATGTGGGAGACCTGGTTATAAGTCCCTGGTCCACATCAGGCAGAATGGGAATTTATACCTGTCTTCCATATCCCAGCAGAGTGTCCTAACCACTGATGTAATGGAAAACAAACACACACGCAAAAAAAAAAAGATCATTCCCACCTGTCTTTTGTGCAGCTTAAATATGTTGAGATTAGTCCCAGCAGTTGCAATAGACAGGGAACTGCCTAGCTTGGAATCCCACTGGGGTTTTGGTGTGAGCAAGAGGACTGAGCAGCTTGGCTAGGTTACACTTTGGGTATATTTGTGCTTGTCTTCCAATGGAACTTTCAGTGTCTACAAGAGCAGCAGAGAATCCTGTGGCACCTTATAGACTAACAGATGTTTTGGAGCATGAGCTTTCGTGGGTGAATACCCACTTCGTCAGATGCAGTGGGTATTCACCCACGAAAGCTCACGCTCCAAAATATCTGTTAGTCTATAAGGTGCCACAGGATTCTCTGCTGCTTTTACAGATCCAGACTAACACGGCTACCCCTCTGATACTTAGTGTCTACAAGGTTAAGTGACATCTGGGTGGTGGTTTTGTGACTGTCAATGGAATCTAAATGTTGGATTTAGGCACCTAAAGAGGCACCTATGCACTTCAGCCCCTTTGTGAACCTAGCCCAAAGACACTACACTAAGTTATCTATCATCTCTGATAAACAAGGACACATTTCAAGGTATGTCCATTCAAGAGCTCAGACTAAAAGCAAAAATATTAGCAGCTTAATACTATGATTTAGATGCATTTTACCAGAGTAATCCTGGAAAATGCATGTTCTGGGAAAGTGTATAATTAAACCAAAGATGAATACATTATATATTTTCTGTGTTTTATTCTGCATGAGAGCATACAGTTCACACAAAAGGAGCAAGACTGACCAGCAAATGAAAAGCATAAGGATCCAGGTAATTTTCACAAATTTACTACTAATGGAACACTTAGAATGTGCACCAAAGTTACAAGTGTAATATCTGCAGGATGAAAGGCTAGTAAATGTGTATGTTACTGTGTATCTTACTGTATTTGACGGCTTCATCAAAATATACTATTTATGGTTTATATTACAGTAATGCATCCTTCGTCATATTTCCTCCTCCTGGATCTAAGGCCTGCGTGAAGGATTGTCCAGGTAGAAAATAAAGGATTCCTCATTATGGCCAAATCATTCCTTCTTTTCTTTTATTCATTGATCCAGAGCCAGCTGTAAGGTACGGAAAAAGAGCCATTGCAGGTGGACACCCCTGCTTGTGGTGCTCAAAGTATAAAGGTTGGGCATGGAGGTTTAGGCAGTAAAGCAATGTTTTAAAACAGAGCATAGAAGTAGTGAGAGTGATGGTAGAGTCATAGGCAGGGGGGAGAAGCAAGGAAATCTATTGGTCGGGTAGAGGAGGAATTAGGGTGACCACATGTCCAGTTTTGGGCCCAAAAGTCCCTGTCTCATCATCCTGACTTTTTTGGCAAAAGTAGGCATTTGTCCCATTTGCTCTTGTTGACTTGCTCTGGGACAAATGCTTGTTTCTGTCAAAGGGGTGGGGGCAGGGTTCCAGTGAGCCCAGCCTCACACAGGGGGCAGGCAGGGTTCCAGCAACCTCTGCCTTGCATGGGGGGCAGGCAGGATTCCAGTGGCCCCAGCCTCACATGAGGGCTGTGGGGTGGGGGGCTCAGTTGAGTGACTCGGGCCATTAGGGGAGGGGAGAGGACTCAGGCTAGCCCTGTGTGGGGTGGTGGGGAAGGGCTTGGGCCCTTTGAGCCATTTTCTCTTTCGGAAATCTGGTCACTCTATGAGGAATCAAGTATCAGAGGGGTAGCCGTGTTAGTCTGGATCTGTAAAAGCAACAAAGAATCCTGTGGCACCTTATAGACTAACAGACGTTTTGGAGCATGAGCTTTCGTGGATGAATACCCACTTCGTCAGATGCATGTAGTGGAAATTTCCAGGGCAAGTATATATATGCAAGCAAGCTAGAGATAATGAGGTTAGTTCAATCAGGGAGGATGAGGCCCTGTTCTAGCAGTTGAGGTGTGAAAACCAAGGGCAGGAGAAACTGCTTCTGTAGTTGGCAAGCCATTCACAGTCTTTGTTTAATCCTGAGCTGATGGTGTCAAATTTTGCAGATGAACTGAAGCTCAGCAGTTTCTCTTTGAAGTCTGGTCCTGAAGTTTTTTTTGCTGCAGGATGGCACCTTTAAGGTCTTGCTATAGTGTGGCCAGGGAGGCTGAAGTGTTCCCTACAGGTTTTTGTATATTGCCATTCCTAATATCTGATTTGTGTCCATTTATCCTTTTCCGTAGAGACTGTCCAGTTTGGCCGATGTACATAGCAGAGGGCATTGCTGGCATATGATGGCGTATATTACATTGGTGGACATGCAGGTGAATGAACCGGTGATGATGTGGCTGATCTGGTTAGGTCCTGTGATGGTGTCACTGGTGTAGATATGTGGCAGAGTTGGCATCGAGGTTTGTTGCATGGATTGGTTCCTGAGCTAGAGTTACTATGGTGCGTGTGCAGTTACTGGTGAGAATATGTTTCAGGTTGGCAGGTTGTCTGTGGGCGAGGACTGGCCTGCCACCCAAGGCCTGTGAAAGTGTGGGATCATTGTCCAGGATGGGTTGTAGATCCCTGATGCATGCGTTGGAGGGGTTCTTAGCTGGGACTGTATGTGATGGCCAAACTGGACAGTCTCTTCGGAAAAGGATAAATGGACACAAATCAGATATTAGGAATGGCAATATACAAAAACCTGTTAGGACAGCACTTTCAACCTCTCTTGGTGGCCACACTATAGCAGACCTTAAGGTGGCCATCCTGCAGCAAAAAAACTTCAGGACCAGGCTTCAGAGAGAAACTGCTGAGCTTCAGTTCCCCTGCAAATTTGACACTATCAGCTAAGGATTAAACAAAGACTGTGAATGGCTTGCCAACTACAGAATCAGTTTCTCTTCCCTTGGTTTTCACACCTCAGCTGCTAGAACAGGATCTCATCCTCCCTGATTGAACTAACCTCATTATCCCTAGCTTGCTTGCGTATATATACCTGCCCCTGGAAATTTCCACTACATGCATCTGACAAAGTGGGTATTCACCCACAAAAGTTCATGCTCCAAAACGTCTGTTAGTCTATAAGGTGCCACAGGATTCTTTGCTGCTCTGTGAGGAATGTTGCTGATGTAGTAGGTGACCTGAAAAAGGGCAATGCACTTTGGGGCACATGCACACATCTCAGTGCATCTGTCACAGTCCTTCAGCTTGTGGAAACTGGGTGCTATAGTTCCAAATCGTGTGGCTAGGAGCAAACGGGTGATGTACAAGATACCACATAAAAGGTTTTCTGCTTCTTAGGCATGGGCCCCAGACAGGAGATGCAGAGAAGGACCTGGGAGGGGGTTCTCCATGGCAGCCAGGAAGGATCTCCTAGGGAGAAGGGTGCATCTTCTCCCTTTCCAACTTACGGAAATCAAGAAAATCTCTATTGCTAAGTGTTCTGTGTTACTTTGAGCCTGTAGCATCTTCTGCTTTTTAATAAAACTTAACCCGAGGAAAGGGATGTGGAACTTGATATTAGTGGCTGGTGAATCTTCCCAATGACTTACATGACCCCAGGAGAGTCTCTCATTTCTTTTAAAATAATGTACAACTGGCATTGCCCAAAACCCTTTCCTCCGTTTTTAGCACTTTAATTATTTAATTGTTTTGAGAGCTCTCCATGCGGCAGGAAATGGTACAAGTCTGTATGTAATGATGCATGAGGTCCCTATATGTCAGGCTTAAACCTGCCAATTTCTTGCAATGAAAGTACTAACTGAAATAGATTCAAAAGAGCTGGAACTTACTCTGCCAAAAGTAGTCTGTTGAGTGCCTTGACACAGCCACACACAACTTCTCTGACGACCTTAGAGTAAAACATGGCTCACAAGTATAGCCTATATCAAACCAGAAGAAATCCTTAATGTGATTAGGATTTGGTCTTCAGAGCAGCAAGGGAAATCTGGATTGTGATTTTTTTTTTTAAATTTCTCTCTCTAATAACATGTGTGTAAATATAGAAAGATATATTTGGAAAGCTCTGGATAAAAGAGTAATTGGATTGATTACCAAAAAATCCACATTGTGTATGTCATGTATAGTGGTAATGGTCAGGATTCCGGATTTATAAAGTTCTTTATAAAAACTTCTAAAAAAATCAGTGCAGTGAGATTGCTGTTAAAATGTCAGAATTAGCCAATGGATGCCACACAGTTATTTCCTCAGAGAAAACTTGGATATTTCACTGTGTGGTAACTGTTGAAAAGCTGACTTCATAAAGGTGTAAAAGCAGCAGAGAATCCTGTGGCACCTTATAGACTAACAGACGTTTTGGAGCGTGAGCTTTCGTGGGTGAATACCCACTTCGTCAGACGCAGGACCTGCCGTCTGACGAAGTGGGTATTCACCCACGAAAGCTCACGCTCCAAAACGTCTGTTAGTCTATAAGGTGCCACAGGATTCTCTGCTGCTTTTACAGATCCAGACTAACACGGCTACCCCTCTGATACTTCATAAAGGTGATACATTGTAATTAAGCCCATATTCTGGTGTTCTCTAGCTCTCTGTTACAGCCCTGGCCCTGGGCCTGCCCTGGTTCCCCTAACCTCCTATCTTTGTCTGAAAAGAGAAGTTGCAGCAGCTTGCTTGTTCATGATTGGATGGTTTAGACACAACAAATCCTGCATCTTGGCAGGAAGTTAGATGAGGTGACCCTGGCGGTCCCTTCTAACCCTATGGTTCTATGATTCTATGATCTCTACCAATGGGGATTGGCGCATCCCTTCTGCTCCCATGACAGCTAGAGACAATAATGCTGCAGCTGCAGTACCATCTGTTGACCAGGAGAGGCACTGCAGGCATTAGCAAATTGGTTCTACTTCCCCTACTGGCAACAATATTGGTTTCAGAAGCAGCAATTCAAAGAATTGGGTAACTCCACCTCTGCCATTGGGAATAATACAAGAGAAATCTTTCCTCCATAGCAGGGGTGGGCAGAAATGCAGTAGTGCCAGCTCCAGTGGTTCAAATCTCATGAGTCAGTCCCCCGTCCACCAAAAATCATGAGACTGGCTTTAAAATCATGAGTTTTAAAAAAAATAAGAGTCTGAGTTTTTTTTTTTTTATTTGATTTCGGCTGTTTGAGCCTTTAGGAGTCACGTTTTCAAGATTTTTTCCATAAGTATGAGGGCTAGAAATTTGCTTTTTAAAAAATGAAAGCTGCGATTCTCACAAAATCACATGACTCCTGGCTTTAAGAAAAAGATTCATAACAAAATGTAAGAAGCTGGCAATGCTGCACATGGCACTAGAAATAAGCTATGACTCTGTCGTTTGAGTCCTTCAAAACCTGCTCAGTGGGAGCTTTGGGGAAATGCTGTTAGTCCCAAACCCTCATTTGGAAAGTTGAGCTTGATTTGGGCCTATTGCCATTTCCTTAAAATCTGGAGAGTTTATACTGATTTCCCCATTTGTTAAGAATCAAAATATGTCAGAGAGCTACTGATAAAAAAAATTACAATTTATAGAATGGAGAGGGTAGGGTTGTTTTGTTTTGTTTTGTTTTTAGTTATATCCTATTTCAAGCAGTAGATCAAGTCACTCAGTTCAGGAGCTCTTTCTCCTGTCAAAATCTTTATTAATTGACTTACTGCATATGTGCATCAGCCATTTTTAGATAATTGAGCCCTAAGCAGCCATATTTTTCTTTATAAAAAGTAAATATCCCCTGTGGCACTTTAGCTACCAAATGTTGTTATTGTTAATAACTTCACAGTGGAAGAGCTGCAATTAATGGAGACATATAGGACTTTCTTCATGAAATGTAGGGATATTTTGCATGTTATCAGCACCAAGTTCCCTGTACGCTGGCATTCTGTACCATACAATCCATGACTTTCCAGAAATGTGAATCTTGGTCCTATAATTTGCCCTCCTCAATCACTTTCAAGCACTTGAGGAGTATCTTTCAGAATAATGACACAAATGATAGGGGGAAATATTTAATGATTTTCTTGCTATTTATAAATAACAATCCTGCTTACTATGATCTTCTAGTCTTGATAAGCCTTTGTATTTTTAAGTATAATATTACATTATTGGGTGGAAATAATTCTTCCAGGTAGTATTACATATTTTAAACATTAAAACTGTTCAAAAACTGCAATTTGTATGTTTTTTGACAGTAACCCCCCCTATCTTCTGGCAAATTGTTTCCCTCTTAACCACAGATCAAACACGTATTAGACTTAATGGTGTAGTTAAATTTAATTCTAAAACAAGTGCAATACCAGAGGCAATTTGAAACTCGGGCCATTAATTGGATCCCATTTTTGTTTAATTTTAGGGAGAATAAACTGCTAAGTATCCTACAGATGACAGAAGCTACTGTACGCAACATTAACCTTTCCCCTGCCACATTGCAGATGTGCCTGGGGTTGCCATTTTAACATATTTACTGTTGTCATTAGCAACTGGGGGGGCACAATACTGCATACTATGTATGCATAAAGCCACAGGAGTGTCCTTTGGTTTGATCTATACTGGTTGGAAATCTTATATCACTCTAGGAGTTAACCTGCTTAGACACACGCGTGAATTTTAGCCATCAGGGATTTTCGTTTCCATCTAAGAGAGTCTTTTAAAGGCCTGCCATCTCCTGAAAGGCCAAGCTATAAAATAAAAAGTCCAGATTTCCCCCTCTCTCCCCAGTATTTCTGTCTCTTTCTTATCCTGTACCTGGGAATGTAAAATTCTTATATTTAAGACAGAGCTTCACTATTTCTAATGTACTTTACACTTGTTTATCCACTATGCAGTACCGGGCAAAGCATTTTTCTTATATCATTTGTCACATAATCACAACAGAAACATTTAGGCATTCCAGAACATTGAAAGATTTTTTAGCTCTGTAATACATTCACACTTTGCAATGAGAAAATGTTTCACAATGAAATAATAAAATGGGGTTTCAACTAGAAAAAAAAAGAGATAAACTAGTCTAGGAAATAAGTAAAAATTATCCATGCAGGCAACCCACTGATCAAATATTTCTTAGGGCTATTGTGAGTCTATCAAGGATACTGAGCCAGTGATAAAGAAATTACTGAAGAGTGATTTACTGTATTGTTTAAGAGTCATGTTAGAAAGATTGTTTTGCTCACAGCAATGTGCTGGGTCTGTTTTATTTTATGATTAGTTAAAAGCTGTGGGAGAACTTTGCATGTGTACTGGAAACGGAAACCTTAGTGGTTTATTTATATTATTGGCTATGCTTACTTTAAAACTGTCAACAGAAAGTATTAATCACACTAAAAGAAGCTTAGCTTTACAAATATTTCTTCTGCCAAGTGTCACAATCAATGCTGGATAACATTACAGTGTAACCTGGCCAATGCTACATTTTTAAAGAGGATGTCAGCACTGTCTCAGGATACTGCCATTTCAGTTGTGGCCTTTTGTCATTCAAGTTGAGTCTTCTGTCCATTGATTCATGGAGTTGAGATAGTTAATGTACCAAATTACCCGTATTTTCTGACACACAAGCACTGGGGTTTCCTAAACTTTTGGCCACCATTTGTGATACTCTTGGATTGTTTTGCTCCATTTCAAAAGAAGAAATTAATAAAGTAGGTCCTTTGTTCCATCAGTGATTCATTGCTCAGGACCAGATTTTTGGCCCTAAATAGGGGTTATTCCCATGTAGAGGACTGACACTTTTTCAACTACCAGTGCCCCTGAATCCTCCATGGGAGTGGTCAGGGAGGGACACAATTCAGCTTTGGGAGAACCTAGCACAAGTTAATTAGATTGTAAGAACCAGATCTCAAAGGTACATAGATGCCTAACTCCTATTGATGTTAATGGGAGTTAGGCGCATAAATACTGTTGGGGATCTGAGCTTAGGCTTTTGGGGGCAGGGACCATTTGTATTTTGAGTCTTTTACAGTGCTGAGCACAATGTCAGTGCTATCACATAGTCAATAATGATGAGGATGATCACATTATGGACTAGTTCAGTGTTAACTTATATTGTGATTCTTTATAGGGCTGAGGAGAAATGATGCCACTACAAGTAATCGTGCCTGTTCATTCCCTGACCTACCCCATTCCTACAGATTACCAGCCTAGGGGATTCCACAGATTTGGGGGGTGAGGGGATTGAAAAATAGCCTGCCTTAAAGCTGAAGGGTTAAAATCCATGTTCATTTTATATAACAACCTGGTATATGGACTGTGCCAGCTCTTTTACAGGCCCAAAGTCCAGAGTTTGGTCGAGAGACCAGAGGCCTAGCAAATAATGTTCAGCTAAGAGAAAGCTGGGGTAAACAGATAATCTTGTTTTGCTAAAATAAGCCTAGCCAGCAAATTGCCAGGTGTTAGAGCTGAGAACTGAATAATTCTATCTGATTCAAGCTGTAAATTGAACAAAGGATCCCTGTTCCTATTGTGTTAGTTTCTTCTGTAGGGAGAAGTTCTTCCCATACATCCAACTTTGAGTTTATAAAAGGTTGGCATATGTCAGTATAAGATATGGCATCTTCCCACCTCCCTTTCCCAGGGAACAATGCCTGCCCTAAGACACAAAGGAGAATCTTTATTGCCATACACTTTCACTGTTTCTTTGCTTTACCCCCTAGGAATGTACCTGTTGGGCAATCAAAGGAGTTGCTCCATTCCTATGAACCCCAAATCAGAATTCAACATTTATATTTTATACTAATAACATTTTATCAAAGTATTAACTGAATGTTAACTTGCTAACTTGAGTCCATGGGAGGAGACATTATGTAACCTTTTAACCATTGGCTAATGTGCTATCTTGTCTTGCTGCAAAACCTATCCCAGGGTGTGGAACTGCCTACCCCATC
>NC_133769.1:51427404-51429230 GCF_003597395.2 Chelonoidis abingdonii | reverse complement strand
ATGCTGGGCAAACAGGAAATGAAAATCAAAATTTTGCGGGGCTTTTCCTGTTTACCTGGCCACTGCATCCGAGTTCAGATTGCTGTCCAGAGTGGTGACAGTGGTGCACTGTGGGATACCGCCCGGAGGCCAATACCGTCGATTTGCGGCCACACTAACCCTAATCCAATATGGCAATACCAATTTCAGCGCTACTCCTCTTGTTGGGGAGGAGTACAGAAACTGATTTAAAGAGCCCTTTATATCAATGTAAAGGGCCTCATAGTGTGGACGGGTACAGTGTTAAATCGGTTTAACGCTGCTAAAATCAGTTTAAATGCGTAGTGTAGACCAAGCCTGAGATTATGTTAAAAAATGTCAAACAAGTCACACACTTGAATGAATGAAAGAAAGTAAGAAAGTTTGGAGTTGCTCTTCAGTGAGTGTAACTTCTAATTAAATAATAAATATTGGCAAGTTTGCTTCCCATAGTGCTTCCATTTAACTAAAATCAGTAAGTTATCAAAGGTTCCTGATGAGTTTCCAAAAAACTTTAATGAGTGGAGTTGGTCTGCGTTTGACATACTTTGTGCAAACTTCATTTTACTCTTCATGGTTTTAGCTTTTGCAGGATTATTGGTGAAGAGTTTAATCGTGAAACTAGAGCCACTTTTGTTCCTAGACTGCTTCATTATGGCTCAGGCTTTGAGTTTAATCTTTTGCTCTTGTCTATATTTGCAATGCCAGTCTGTTAACCTCACTCAAATGAGCATGCGCAATACTGACAAAAACATAGGGAGAGCTCTCAGAGGCTAATTGACACCAGCATTGCAGCAAATCAGCATAAATGGCAAACAGACATAGCTTAAGCTCTGGACTGCTTGCCCTCTGATAACAGATATTTCCAGGCTTCGGAACATGATGGATGTACCCAGCAGGGATAAATTACTTCTCTCCACAGCATGACTGTGCCTAGGAGACACATGATCTGCCTTGTGTACTTTTATCTTTCACTATACCTTGCAAATTCGAAGCAGAACAAACATATAAATGTTCTTGTTTGTCTGCCGCACATAGAAGAACACACGCTACCACCCCATTCTTCACAATTCAGGGCTATGCTCAGTGAACTGGATGCTTGTCTTTTCAGGCAAGTGCACAACTTGTTTCACTGATGCTGTCAGGTTTACTCTGCTATGCTTTATTTATTCCTCTTGGGCCAGTATCTAACATGGGGCTGCCTGACAGCTAATGCATGATGTCGACTCCTGCTATATGAGTTTGACTATGCAGGTTCTGATTCTGCAAACACATACATACGTGAGTAACTACAGTTTATAAATATTTTATCTGTTCAAACACCAAGGAGGGATCTGAATAGTTTATGGTGTTGGAAAAAAAATAGAGTTGTGATATTTATTTCCCAGAATGTACAATATATAACCTGGGTGTCCATCCTATGCCCTGCTGGCCTGTTCTAGCAGGAGAAGTGAGACGAAATTAAGAAAAGAAAAATTTTGGCTAAAGATCACTGACAACCTTCTTACCTATTAGGCTGTGCATAGTCTCCACAGGGAAGTAATTCATGGCTACATTTAAATCTAGTCAGGAGAGAACACTAGAAAATGTACAAAATGGAATAATCCTGAAGTGTCAGGGAGAAGGACTAGATGATTACAGATTACAAAGGATGAATATAGGCAAACAACACAGGAATGCAGGGGCAAGATTAGAAAGGCAAAGGCACAAAATGAGCTCAAACTAGCTACAGGAATAAAGGGAAACAAGAAGACTTTTTATCAATACATTAGAAGCAAGAGGAAGACCAAGGACAGGGTAGGCCCACT
>NC_133769.1:51362911-51424751 GCF_003597395.2 Chelonoidis abingdonii | reverse complement strand
GAAGGAGGGAGGGAAAACTTGTTCATCTTAGCCTCTTAAGGATAGAACAAGACAGAATGGTCTTAAACTGCAGCACGGAAGGTTTTAGGTGTGTACATTAGGAAAAAGTTCCTACTAGTCATGGGTGGTTAAATACTGAATACAATTGCCTTAGGGAGGTTGTAGAATCTCCATCTCTGGAGATATTTAAGAGTAGGTTAGATAAATGTCTATCAGGGATGGTCCTGACAGTATTTGGTCCTGCCTTGAGGGCAGGGGACTGAACTCGATGACCTCTCGAGGTCCCTTCCAGTCCTCGAATCTTTGACTCTATGATCTAATAGCCTTCTTTATCTCTACGTTCTATGATTCTGAGGCTCTGGTCTGGATGATGCATTGATTTAAGGGATGGTCTTCACTATAAGGAAATCAGTGCTGCTGCAATTGATGCAGTGGATGTTGGTTTAGCAGGTCTAGTGAAGACCTGCTAAATCGACAGCAGAATGCTGTCCAGTCAACCCTGGTATGCCACCAAGAGTAAGGAGAATGACCGGAGAGCATCTCCCATTGAAGCAGTGCTGTGACGACACCGGGGTAAGTCGATCTAAGCTACGTCTACTCCGACTACGTTATTCACATAGCTGAAGTAGCTTAACTTAGGTCGACTTACCTGGTAGTGCAGACAAGCCCTGAGGCTGCCGCTACCAATGACACCTTGAGAAAAAAAATATTTTCTCAATACTCTATAGAAAAATAGCAAATCAGTAGTTTAAGATTCATATTACCCCCTTCATTGCATGTACTATTGTAGTATGGCCCATTTATGAATGACTTTTTTATACAAAACCTTGTACTTCAGGGTAGAAGCCGATCAGTTTAACAAAGGTTTGGATTTCCATATTTTGTCCATTACAGTTGTTCCTGGCACTTGGGTTTTGAAACATTTTGTACTAGCCACTGTTATTTAACAAGATATCAGACTAGATGGAGAACTGATGTGATAGATATGCCAGTTGCTCTGTTCCTATGAAAGTCATTGTCCAAGTACATTCTTGCACTGACAATAAACAAAGCCAAAATATGAGATGGCTTTATCTAAAACTGAATCTTCTCTCCTAAATGCTATATGTCTCTTCATGTCAGACAGAAGCCAACTGCTAAGGGCCAGACGCTATAGAAGTATATCAGTTCTTTCTCTGGGACAGATTTTTCTTATTTTTTTGCAGTAGAGTATTAAGGCTATGCTAGAATATGAAAAGGGAGTATTTATGGAAGATAGAGTACTCCCCAGATTGATTTTTGTGGACAGTTATTGGTACATTTTACCAGACAGGAGTGTTCCATTATGACTACTTCAGGTATAAGAACAGCAAGTCAAAATTTGAGCACCATTCCCATAAACCAAATGATCAAGGGCCTGTTCATTTTTAACATTTGGATCAGTGATTAAAGGTTTGGTTAAGTTCTGATTAAACATATTGGCGAGGCAAAGATACATATTTTGTAGCCTTTTCTGGGGTTTTGTAGGTTGTGACAAAGTTCCTCCTCTACCTTGGTGGGTTCTGCACTTATTGGCAGATTTTCTCACCTCAGTGATCTTCCCCACAGTCTGGATCAACTCCTCCTGTGTCTGATCAGGAGTTGTGAGGTTTGGGGGGATCCTGGGCCCACCCTCTACTCCGGGTTCCAGCCCAAGGCCCTGTGGATTGCAGGTGTCTATAGTGCGTCCTGTAACAGCTGCATGACAGCTACAACTCCCTGGGCTTCTTCCCCATGGCCTCCTCCAAACACCTTCTTTATCTTCACCACAGGATCTTCCTCCTGGTGTCTGATAACGCTTGTACTCCTTAGTCCTCCAGCAGCACACCCTCTCAGTCTCAGCTCCTTGCGCCACTGGCTCCCAGCTCCTCACCCGCACTTCCTCTCCTCTGGCTCCCCCTTGCCTGACTGGAGTGAGCTCCTTTTTAAACCCAGGTGCCCTGATTAGCCTGTCTTGATTGGCTGCAGCGTGTATCTATCAGCCTGTCTGCCTTAATTGGTTCTAGCAGGTTCCTGATTACTCTAGTGCAGCCCCTGCTCTGGTCACTCAGGGAACAGAAAACTACTCATCCAGTGACCAGTATATTTGCCCTCTACCAGACTCCTGTACCCCACTGGTCTGGGTCTGTCACAAGGTGTAAAGTGCTGAGTCTGCCATTTAATGGCCAGGTACTAGAACACTGATGTCCATTCATTTTGTATTACAAACCACTATCATAAGCAACATAGGAACTGGGACCTGACATGTGCTGATACCAGCAGTTCTATTAGGTGAGCCAAAAGAATGCCATTTTTGTCTGGCTTAACCAGTTGAAGATGTATGGAGCTTCTCTCAATTGGAAAGGTCTCTATAACCCACAGAAAGGATACATGAGCTGTTGACAAAATGGCCACATCATTGATAATCTGGTTGGGCAACAGTTTAAAAAAAAGTTAGGCTACCAAATGTCCAAAATTATGCTGACAATGCCAAGATATTATGTATGAAAATATTTGTTTTCCAACGAGTCCAAAGAGTTCGGTAGTACACACAATATAAATGCATCTCTCTCGGGGAAAAAACTCCCTAAAGCAAAATATCAAGTGAACTCCTAAATCACAGATAATATATTTTACAGGGAAGAAAATAGTGTAAATTTAGGAGGGAAGTTTTTAGTTCTTTGTCTTCGCTGAGCAATCTCAGCAGCTCACTCAGAACTCTGTGGGTTTCAATCTGTCTGACTCTGTCTCTCATCTAATCCATCTAAATATTTTCTACTGTATTAATCACTGTATTTATCTGAGTGCTGTGAAACCAATCTTTAGGAGGAATAGAACCCCAGTGTACGACTCCCTGTCCCCAAATCCTCAAACAACAATTACTCATATCCCTCATAGTTTCCTGCCTCATTTCATCATTAAAACCTTTACCAGATGGCTTCTTCCAAGATCTCTTAAACTAAAGAGAGAGAGAGGGAGAGAGAAAGAAAGTGCATTTGTCAAGTCTTCAGATAAAATAGTGACCTTGTATATACCCTCCTGTCAGCATAATGGCCTGCATCCATGAGGGGACCTAAGCAGTGTGACAGTCAGAATCATAACATCTAATTTTAGGTGCACAAAAAATCACTAGAGCAACAGTGTGATCCACAAAGCCTGAGTTAGGTGCCCAGGCTCCTTCTACAATGAATGGGGAAAGATAGGCACCATGGATAGTGGGTACCATAGGCTGGGGAGGCTGTATCTCCCCAAACAGTCAGGTGTGACCCGCCCATGCTCCACCTCCAGGTCCCCCTCTGTGGCTACCCCCCATGCAGTGGCCCCGGCTTGGGCTGGGACCATGCAGCCTGCCCTCCTGGCACTCCGCAGATCAGGAGTATGGGGCCACACAGCTTGCCCTCCTGGCACTCCGCACCTTGAGAGTCTGGGGTCACGCAGCCCACCCTCTCGGTGCTGGGGAGGCCAGGGTCGTGCAGTCCACCCTCTCAGTGCTGGGAAGGCCGAGGCCATGCAGCCCGCCCTCTCGGTGCTGGGGAGGCTGGGGTCACGCTACCTGCCCTCTCGGTGCTCGGGAGGCCAGGGCCGCGCAGTCCGCCCTCTCGGTGCTGGGGAGGTCGGGGCTGTGCAGCTCATCCTCTCGGTGCTGGGGAGTCGTACAGACTCTCGGTGCTGGGGAGGCTGGAGTCGTGCAGCCCACCGTCTCAGTGCTGGGGAGGCCAGGGCCACACAGCCTGCCCTCTCAGGACTCTGGGGCTGAGAAGGCTATGGCTGGTGCCACCCACCCTCTCGGCGCTCCGGGGCTGTGGGGCGGGACTAGTCTGGGACAGGGGCTGGTGGTCGCAGTGGTGGGGCTTTGGGCTTCAGCAGGAGGGTGAAAGGGGTGGGGCCTCTGGCGGAAGGGGCAGAACTTGGGGGATAGCCTCCCCCAGCCAGCGGTTCGTGTGCCTCCCGTGATAGGCACTTTAGAATGGGATCCACAAAAGCCAGTGTGCTGGGTGGGAGCTCTCAAAGCTAGCAAATGGGAGCTGCTGTTGAGGGGCCCCTTTTAAATTGCTAGTCCTGGCACAGCTGCTTCTTTTCCCTCCCCCGTCGATGGGTGGGGGAGTGGGAAGGCAAAAGAGGCAGCAACATTAAAGTGCTGCTGTGGCAGGGCTTTAAGGAGGGTCCTTTAGTGTGCCAGGATTTTAATATCAGCTGTATATGGGCTGATACCGGCTTCTTACTGGCACACCATACTGGCCCATACAGGCCTACTTTTACCCCTAAGAAAGAGCTTTCTCTTCCCATTTTGTGTGGAGGTAGCCAGCCTCTGAGTACACTTACAGGATTAGTTCCAGAGGTGAGTTAGGTGGAGAGCACCTATCTTCCCTTGGCTCATGAATCACTCTGGGGCTTAGGTGGGAGCTCGGCGCCTGGATGTCAAGATTGAGGAAGTAGTGTGCATGCCCAGAGCTCAAATCACCTAGAGAACTTTTTACTGAAAAAACATAGGTGCTGAGTGAGTTTAGGCACCTACAGGGTTATGGGCAGCCAGGCTGGGGTTTTGTGGATCGCAGTGGTGCCTAAATACCTTTGTGGATCTGGGCCAACATATCTGCTACTCAGCTCCCATCAATGATGGATCCTCCAAGACACCTGAGGACCTTAGTGTTCCAAAGCCAGTCCTGGACTTCCAGCAATAGGACAGGATAGGAGGACAAATAAACTGCTAGCAAGAGGAGAAAAGCCACATAAAACATACTCTTTCTACTGAAGTAGTGGCACGGCCTCTAATGGTAAAGAACTCATCATCAACTCTTCATAGATTGGCTCCATCACGATACTAATCATTTGAGGCCACATTTTAAAATTTAGGGACACTTATGCTACCTACAAATCTCATGTTGGTACAAATGGATAGTTCAGCAATTTCCTGACTGGGGCAAGGCCACAGTAACCCAGCTCCTCCACAACTCGGGTGGCCACAGCCATGATTTTCAAAACTGGGTATCTGAATTTCAAAAGCTTGTAGCACCCATTGGCCTTGATGGGAGCTACCGAGTGCTCAGCACTTGTGAAATTTGGGCTACTGGCTTAGGTGCCTAAATGTGGACTTCAGAGCATAACTGTAGGTATCAAATTTTGAAAAAACTTGGCCTAAGTTTAACAGATATAAAATTGAGATTTTTTGTCTCTAAACTTAAGGAGTTTGGGGAGTCTACTATATCTCAGACCATTAATTTAAGACAAGTCAGGACCCCCAAAACATGAGATTAAAAAAGTACATCTGTATGTCTAGCCGTAAAAAGATCTGTAAAAAATACACAATGTTGGGGAAAAACACTGTCATAAAATAAATCTTTTCAGACCATGTTATTTGAATGCAATACAGAACTAACTAATGTTGTAAGAAAAGTGTGATCCATTAACCAATTTCATGTTATATTTATTAATGCACCAGTTAGACACAATGTTGCTTATTTTTCAGTAGATTCAATGAAATATAATTAAATCTCATCGTTAGGAAGACGTTACTTTTTTAAGTAGACCATATGAAAAACAGTAGAAAAATGGTCATCTAGGCCAGTATCCAGATTAATCAAGCAGAGTAATAGATTGCAGAAAAATCATGTTTTTGTTTAAATGTATTAACTGGAGAGGCCAATTGAGATTAGTATAGGAATGCCATCCCCGGACACTGTCTCATTTACAGCACTGCCTTGGAGAATAATGTGCTGGCGCATATTTCTGTGATGTTGACTAAGGTTCCACTCACTTTCCAGCTGGGAACATGTGTTCAATTCTTTATGGTAATGGGTATTTGCATGCTCCTGCTTTCGCTGTTTACCTGACTGTTTTCTTCATGTCGATCTAATGTATGGTTTGCAGATTGATTGTGCTCAGAGGAGATTTAAATACTTTTGGTGGAATCAGTAGTGTAATGTGTGAGTACATGCTTTGGCAAAAAAACTCTGTACATTTGTATTTCACTCCTCACAGCGAATCCTGCCTCCCCCGATTGCCTTACAATACTGGATACATCTTTACTTTTAAAAACCTGTATACTGGGAGCTAGTTTTATGGAATTTAGCTCCCTTTGTCACAGCTCCAGAGAACCAATCTCTAATCTTTGAACTACTATGTTCTTCTTTATTCAGGGAAAGAAATCCTTCCTTTATTTAAAAAATAGTATTTGAAGATAAAGGGCAGGGTTTGGTAGAAACCTTTTAAATTCACTTCCTTGCTAGAGAATGCATCAGAGCCAGATTAAGCTCTGGCGGCTGGCGCTTTCTGAATAAATACTTGGCAAACAATTGGGAGGCCGAGATGTGAAACAATTATAGCCATGTCTATTGCATTAGCCATAGCACATTTTAATGATTTTTTCTTTTGGAGAGAAGCTCAGCAAAATTATAATTTCTTTGATAAATAATTAACAGTGTATTATTTCAATAAATAAATTAGTGTTTGTTTATATAGTAAAGAATACAAATGTTTTGTGCATACATTCTGACCTACTTCTCCAGTCCTTCTTGGCTGTTTCCCAAAGAATTATTTTAAAAAATTAATGATGAACATCAAAATATTTCTGTTTATAGCATCATATCAATGGTGGTTAAATCTATAAAATAATTCAATCGTTTATCCTTCTTATCTTGGGAATGTTTAATCAAGCCTGATATTTGCTTTAAATTAGCACTGTCAAATGTACATTTGTATAAAATCTCCCAAATCATGAAAGATTTATAATTTGAAATGTATTTGGATTATTCTCTGGTTAATCAGATAGATGAAAATTAGTGGTACTGTAACTAGAACAATTAATTGGATTTAAAAATTAAAAACTAACCCTCATGTGTTACTTCATACATTACTTCACTTTGGAAACATAAATGAAAATCTTAACTACCTCAGAAGAGATTTATACACTGTTCAACAAAGCCTGAATTCCTTACTTTGTCCTTACTAAGCAAAAGTGCTGTTTATTTCAATGGGAGTTTTGCATTAGGAAGAAATGAATAAATGCTTCAAATTCTGGCCCTATAAAAATACTTATGTCCCGTAGGTGGGCCAGATCGACACACATATGTATCAATTCACAGATGGCATTCATAAGTGCATATGATTTCACATTTAACTCATATTTCGGGGTGATGATTCCTTCATTGCTCATTATAATAGATGCCTCTCACACATGTCATATGTATTGAATTCAGACCTGCACTTTACTACATTTTAAAGAAAGAAAATAAAACCATAGTGCAGATACAATTCAAAAGCAGCTTCGTAATGAAGCAATAGGCAATGGTTTAAAATACATAACTGAGATATTTAATACAACATGGCCAATGATTGTGCAGGTTATATTCCAATGCATCAGATTACCTGCCAGCAGAGGGTGCACAAATTATTAATATACCCTATTTCCACCATGTACTGGTCCTCTAAGGCTAGTAAGGGAAAGGTCCAGGGCCAGTATTACCCTATTCCAGTAGTCTGGGGAAGAGTAATCTGGGGAACAGGGAACATGGCTGTTGAAGTAGATGGAATGGTCTTGGCAGCTGGGAGGAAAGCCCAGACTGTTGCTTCTCTTCAGGGCCTTATGGTGTAAGGTGGACTGGAACTCCTGTCTCACCTCAGCACAGTGGGAGTGCTGGCATCTGTACTTCTCAGGGCTGCTGGGAACTGTGATCCAGAGCTGTGAAGGGGATGGAGGTTGAGTGGTCAAATGGGAAGGAATTAACAGAGTTGTATTGTGCTTGTAACCTGAGCCCTATTCGAGAGACAGGGTTCTTTCCTACCACGCCCAGTCTGTATTCGCAGCAGACACTGAAAGCAAGTGGATGGGTGTCTAGTCAGTCTTAGTGAGGTAAGTGAGGAGCTTCCTTCCCTTACAAGAGGGGGAGATGGCTCTTTGGAATGACAACAGCAGAGATGCTGTTGCATAAAACAAAATAAAATCTAAAGTTTTCATATTAATTTCCGCTCCATTAAAAAAAAATCTGTTTGCCAAATGGAAAAAGACAAAATTGTTACATTAAAAAAAAATCATCAAGCTTATTGTCCCACATTTTCTTGATGTGAAATTCATCCTAGTGCAGAGGTCCTGGACAAAGCTGCATGCACCATTGTGCTCCTTGGTGGGTTTGCTTCAGGGAAGCCATCAGTAAAGCTGCCATTTGGCCAGAGTGTGGCGGAGGTCTCAGCTCCTTTTGTGCACCTGTTATGTTGTTTCCCTACTGGCCCTCACAAACGTAGGGGTGGAGTAAGTCATCAGGATATCCCAGGAGAGATACTATGAAACACATGGTTATGCATATCCTATAGTGTCACATGCTGAGAAAGGGGTACAAAGATGCTGTGCCCATAATGACTTGACTGCAAATGAGATGGTCATGTGTTTGAAGTTAAGCACATGCCTAAGGCCCAGATCCTTAAAAGTAAGGATCTATTGAAATCAATTGGATTTAGACTACTAAATAGTTGGAAGATCTAGGCCTAAGTGCAGGCCCAGCGACAGGAGGTGACAAAGGGGCCTGGGTAATTTAAAAGGGCCTGGGGGCCCCTGGCCACCGCCGCTGCTGTGATAGCCGTAGCAGCAGCTGGGAGAACCGTGCCCTTTTAAATTGCCTGGGCAGGCCCCTGGGCTCCTAGATGCATGCGACCGCTCCAGGCCCCACAGGCCGGAGTGATTGGCCAGTGTGGGCAGTCCCGGAAGTGAAGGATTAGTCACTTCTGCTCTGGCCCCCATACGCCCCCTAGGAATGGCCCTGGGGCCTGGAATTGCTGTCGGTGGGCCTGCCTAAGTGGTTTCACATTTGGGGGCTTTCATTTTACCTATATTCTAAGTAAATTAGTGCTAGTTTGTTATTTTGCAGATGCGGATGACAATACTTCTTCTAGTCTGTTTAGGTTGTAACTTGAAGCAGGGCTATCTCATTCTATGTGTTTGTAAAGCACCCCTAGCACAATAGGGCTTCTGTCTCAGTAGGCATGTCAAGGGACTATTACAATTACTGCTACCAGATATGTCATGTTTCTGGTGCTCCTCAGCATTGTTACTTCTTGTTGCTGGTATGAGCAAGTAGTAATTTATGATCTGTCTATCTCACTGAACACCCCTTCCCCAGTCTCTTTCCTTGCAGTCCAGAAAATTAACACTGATAAAATGTAGATCTCCCGATTCATAGTTGGATGTGCTTGCCAGTCCTAGCAGGATAGTTATGCTTTGTGCTTTTAAATTATTTAGACCTGCCAGATAAGTCTGAATCTGTTTCATCTTAGCCTTGTCTTTTACCCTATTTTTTCATCTTATAGTATTTCCATTAGTCATCACAGGCATGCTTATAGGGTAATACAGCTCCCTAATTCACCTTCTGGCACTGGAAATTATGCCTTGGGCCTTCCAAAGCACTGAAAACTCTTTAGGGACTCCCCAGTTCCTCTAGACCAGTTCAGATGATTCCCCAGATAGTTGGAAAAACAAGAACACGCCCTTTCAGTTATAATATACATAGAGTTTCCTACAATCAGTGAGTACACTGGGGCAGCTTTTCTGCAGCTAGGTCTAAATTTCAGGTAGAAAAATGACAAAGTATTGTGCTTGGGAAAATATGTGAAATGTTCACAGTGTTTAATAAACACGGATTTTCTGAAAACAAAAGTAATTTATGTAACGTTGAAGATTCACCGTTATATGAGGGGAAACTTTGAAATACAGTGCATCTTTCATGTGTCTTCCATCATTTGTATTGTCACTTGTGCTCAGTATGAAAGATATTTACAACGAAGATGACAGTATCTTTCCCTATCCACTCTGGGAGTTGTGATGGATCACAACGTGAGTCAACAATACAATGCTGTTGCAAAAAAGCAAATGCAATTTTGGATTGCAGTAACAAAGGCATAGAACACAAGTTGTGGGAGGAGATAACACCATTCTATTTGGTGCTGGTTAGACCTCAGCTGAAGTACTGCATCCAATTTTGGTCACCGCTAATAGATAGGATATAGAAAAACGGGAAAGGATCCATAGGCGAGCAACAAAGATGATCAAAGGGATGGAATGCAAGCCATATGAACAAAGTCTGAAGCAACTGGGTATGTTTAGTTTGGAAAAGAGGAGATTAAGGGGGGACATGATAGTGATCTTTGGATACTTGAAAGGCTGCCATAAAAAAGATGGAGAAAAATTGTTTTCTCTTGCCACAGAGGGCAAGGCAAGAGGCAATGGATTCAATCTATAGCATAGCAGATTTAGATTAAATCTCAGGAAAAACTTCATAACTGTAAGAACAGTAGGACGATGGAACAAACTGCTTAGGGAAGTCATGGAAGCTCCTTCACTGGAGGTTTTCAAAAAGTGGCTGGATAGCCATCTGTCCTGGGTGGTTTAGACACAAGAAGTCCTGAATCTAGGTAGAGGGTTAGAGCAGATGACCCTAGTGATCCCTTCTAACTCTGTGATCCTAGGATTCCTCCTCTGAAGCCATTGCTAAATCTGTGACATCATATCAACAGAATTCCATGGCACTATATTGTGAAGTCATAGAAACATGATTCTGACTTCCCTGCAGCATCAAGGAGAAGGTGAAGCTGGTTGTATATAGAGATGTCATATTAAACCAAAATCTCAAGTGAAACCAGGGGAAGGCCAGATCCTAGACTTCATACACAGACCCCTGTGAACAACCCTTGTGGTGTAAGAGAACCATGAAGCTGCTCTAACTAGGCAGCTGGCAAGTCCTCTGGCACATAGAGCATGTTGCAGGTGACAGGAGACATGTCAGCAGAGCTCTGACTAGTGTAATGGACTCTTGAAGCGACTCTGGACTGCACCAAGTGCCATAGTGGCCCACGGCTGATCTAAAGACTGGGAAACCCAAAAGCAGCACAAAGTCATCTCTGTCTTCCCCCATGACCTACACCTAGAGCAGCTTGGCTTGTCCCATGGGTTGCTGCTGGAAAAAGGAAAGCATTATCATTAATGCTCTGTCTTTAAAACATTGCCTCATTGTGTTGTGAGAGTGCCTGTTTAAGGCACAGGATTAGAAAAGCAAGGGAAATTAGAGTCAGGGTATACAGTAATGTTGTTATAAGTATCAGAGGGGTAGCCGTGTTAGTCTGGATCTGTAAAAGCAGCAAAGAGTCCTGTGGCACCTTGTAAACTAACAGACTTTTTGGAGCATGAGCTTTCATGGATGAATACCATGTAGACATGCATCCGACGAAGTGGGTATTCACCCACGAAAGCTCATGCTCCAAAATGTCTTGTTAGTCTATAAGGTGCCACAGGACTCTTTGCTGTTGTTATAAGCATTCTCTGATCAGCCCAGAAGAGGAAATTAATCTAGCAGTTGAAAATTCTCTGAAATTAGATTCATATCTTTTTTAGAAATACAGGAAGGTTTTTTATGAGTTGTGTGAAGAACTAGCTTATGTTCAGATCTACATGAGGTTTTAGAAACTAGTAACAAATGGGAAAACCTTGCCCTCTCCTTCACAGGCTTTGAAGGCCCCTAATGCAGGAAAACAGTGGGCAGTCCCTGCCTGGCTTGGAGCCCAGCTTCCTCTGTGCTGTTATTCAGGGACTGTTGGAGTGGATAGTTGAGCATGTGGTAAGAGGAGGGCAGGGCTGGGTGATGCATAGTTCTGCTGATTCCCTAGTTTTCTTGTCCCCTATGATGGAGAACTAGCAACTACAGAGAAGCTTCACTCGTCCTGCCTTGGGACAGGAAGTGGATTCCACTTCTCTGCCTGCACCTGGGCACTTTACCAGTGCTCAGCTGAGTAAGTCAGGCTGCATGCTGGGCACAGGATTTTAGCTTAAGGGCTACATTTACATCCCAAGCTGATTTACCCCAATTTATACCCACAGATTTCAGCGGCGCTGTGTAGGATGTAAATCAGGACAGAATCTGATCCCCACTATGTTCTATTTATTATGGCAGCGCTTCCATCTCTCGTGACACCATATGTTCTACTCTTGAAAAGCAGAATACCCTCAGAAACTAAAGCTCAACAAGCAAGCTGGATTGAGGGCTTTCTATTTACATGCCACTTGGGCAATCACTATTTTTCAGCACAGACACAGTGTTCTGATATATTGTACTAACTTTTGAACAAAGCGTGCTGGAGTTGCTTTATTTTTCCCTTTATGTTTTAGTGTTCTAAAATCCAGTGCATTTTTCAAAAGAAAGGAAAAAAATGATGGGGGATTAAATTTGGAAGCAGTGTTTCATGTGGGTGGGGTCAGTGTACCAGTCAAGTGCTGAGTACTTTTCTTGAGTGGGATCCACAAAGGGACTTACGCATTGCAATGCTGAGTGCTGCAGTGCCTAACTTTTAAGCACCTAAAAGAATTTCAGGAACACCACAATCCACGAAATGAGGCACCTGGCTTTTATACAATGAATGGGGTGAGGCGGGTGCCTTAGAATGTGATCCACAAAGCCAGCATGCTAGGTGGGGAGCTGCCTACTCTAGCCAATGGGAGATGCTGACCATACAGGTGTGCTAAGTCCTGCCCCTCTTTCACAGATAGGCACTTGAGTCTGAGCTATCAGGGATGGGAGGGCCGCTCTCTGCTTGTGATTCACAAACTGGGGGAAGATAGGCGTACAGCACGTGGTTCCTGAAACGAAACAGCCAGAAGAAGAGTAGGAGGAGGATCTCCCTTATAACATTTAGCTTGGCATATAGGGAACTGACCCAGGGTGTGGGAGACCCACCCCCCAAGGCAGAAAAGTAGGAGCATAGGGAATTTTTTCTACAAAATTTTTCTTAGGTGTGATAGGGAAAATAACTCCCCCTCTATTATCTTAGGCCCTAGACCTTTGAGTAAAAATAATTTAAAGCCTTAGCTTAGCTTGTTTTACTGTATAAAGGGCATGCCAAGGCAGAAAGATGTAGTCAGGCCCCCCAAAAAAGGAACTAGATTTGGATAAAGGGGAACCAGGAGATCTGTTAAGTTATAACAGCTGAGTCTGCTGTCGGGACTACAGAAAAAGTGCTAAAACGGTCAAACCGCAGACTTGACTGGCAAAGACTATAACAGGAAAATAGGAAAATGTGTGAGAGTTGCTTGCTAAATAGCAATATGTATGCCATAGGGTAAATATTAGTCATGTTTTGCAGTATTAGCAATTTGTATTCTAAGTAAGGCTGTATTTATGTGTGACGTTTTGCGGTTTTAACCTTTCTAAGCTCAATAACATTTGTAACAGGCAGGTCAGCTTAACCCTTGCTAGGGCATACGCTGGCCTCTGCTTGTGCACAAGTGTATAATCAATAAAGGTGCCTCAGGCTGTCTGATCAAATCACAGAGGTGGTGATCTTTTCCCCGACAGGTGCCAAGTGAGTTTAGTGCCTACATGGTTAGCAGCAGTTGAGCAGGAGTTTTGTGCACTGCAGTGGTGTCTGAAAACAAGGCTTAGGCACCTAAGCACCTAGGTGGATCAGACTCGTATTTTTTTTTTCCTGTAGTACTGTAGCCAATCCACCCCAACAACTTCCCAGCCCTGCCTCACCCCAAGTTTGCCAGCTTGGATAACTTTCCCCACCTGTACTGATGGGGAACAACTGGGGCTTCTGCCCCTTTTTGCTCAGTTTTGTGTCAGACTGTGTGATTGGACTTCTCTAGGACCCTTTGATTGTCCTCAAGGTTGGAATCTTCTCCACTCCTTTTTACAGGCTGGTGCCTGAGAGAATGCTGGAGTGTTTTTGCCTTTCCACCATGAGCAGCGGCAACATTTCAGCAAGCACCTCTGGGCAGAGAAGCTTGCCAGAGTAAAGTTTTACAAGCACAGTTTCCTTTCCACAGCAATTTTTCAAGTCTTTGGTGAGAAATACATGGGCCTGCTGGCTTTTGGAAAGGTGTATCAGCAAGGAGGGCTGCAAAGAAAAATTTCACCTATGCTGCTGTCCTCCATTGGGATCAAGGGATTGTGGATGAGGAGCTACAGCTGTCTCCCACCCTTCCTTCCTCTGCCCTAGAATGGATTCATGGGAGTGCTGGTAAGTCATTTGGGCGCTTGCTAAGGGTATTTGGGGATTAATGAGGGTTGAGAGAGCAAAGGATACTATTTTTCTTGAGTGGGCCAAGGGCATCAGCTTTCCATAGCCTTGGGGACTGGTTAAATGGTAGCTTAGGGTAAGGGTGACTGGGTAGAGACATGCTTTGCTGGAAGGAGAATGTATTTCCTCTGTTATTGATTATTTCATGTTATTTTATGTGTTATCTATTATTAAAGCTGTGGCCTTTGTGCCAGAGCATTAATTACTTGTGATATGTTTTCCTAGGTGCTTCCCTGTGCAAGTGATCTCAGCTGTAACTTCAGAGAACTCAGTATAACAGTGCTTATTCTTGTTGTGCACATGGCATGATTGGTGTTTAAGAGTCATCTGTGTTGACCTTTTCTGATTCTTGTTTGCAGCTGCATTCTTGCTTCTTGAGCCCACCAACAGAGCTGTAAAGGGCTCAGCTGCTCCCTATATATTATTATTATTGGTAGGTGGCATTGTGATTTACAAATGTCAACACTATGATAACATGACATATAAATTATTATTTACAAGAATTAGCCTCTTGCTTTTACAGACAGCGTCATTGTTCCTGAGAGGTTGATAGGTAAGGCATATTTGGTTTTCCACATTATAGAGTGTGTGTCATAGTCACTGAGTCAAGTTCATTTCTTGGATAATTTCACTGAAGCAAGCAGAGTCACATGAGAGGTGAATTTGGCCAATATAATTGCATAGAGATGGGTTCAAGCTGCAAAATTTGACTCTGAATCTGGATCCAAATTTCAACCCCCTAAACCTCAGGGTAACTGGATCTAGAAGGTTTGTTTGACCCATTGTAGAGAAAGGGAACAGCTTAGATATTCATATCCAAGTGATGATTCTGGAATGCGTACCTTGTCTTTTCCCCAACTTTGGCAATAGTGAGTTTCAGATCTTGGATTTTATTTTTACCTCCCTCTAGAGATAAATTAACATTATTTATCAAGGCAGCTCTTCCTTTTCATGTACTTTAATATATTGGGTATCTCTGTAGTGTAAAAGAGAATGATTGGTGTCTGAAAGCCCTTATCCTATCTGGAGCTATTTTCCACCCACACTTTCCAGATGGGACTTTGCTTGTGGTCAGAAGGACAAGTAATCTGATTAAACAGCCCATCCTTCTACATGGAGAAGGAGGACAAAAAGGTATGTGACAGCAACAGTCTGTAACCTCAAGATGCTTTTGGACAGTTGCGCCATAAGATCTGAGCATTGATGGGATGTATTTATGGTTTATAATGGCATATAAAGTGAGGGGGCTAGGAGTAGAATTGGAAATCTTGTAGGAGCTGCTGCTGTTCAGGAGTGCTGCGAAAGTCAGCAGTTTGAGGAAAGCTGGCCAGAAAGCTGCAGGGCAGGGATCCCAGACACAATTATACAGCAAGCTCGTAAATCAAACTTATCTCATAGAGATCACATCGAGCATGCTTAGTTCACAGTTTTCAAGGTGAATTATTTCAGCTGTTTAATTTTGTTTTTGTTGTATCCAATCAATTTAAACAGAGATTTTGGTCTGAGGACTACGTATTGCAAATGAAAACAAAACATCACCTTGCAGGCTTTAGATGAGACTTAAACTTTCTGTTTTATAAAACTATGCTGGAAAAAATGTGGGTTTTTTTAACACTGTTGCTCATAAGCTAACAGACACAACTACAGTATTTCAAAGTTTATTGCTCTGGAGGGGCTGAGATAAAAGGCCATATGTTTCTAGCGTGGTCTCTTTTGACCAATAAATGTGATATTGCTTTGGTCATTCATATCTGAGAGCTTCAAACATATAACCATTTCAGTTTACTATGGAAACCTTAACACACCTTTATCCATGGAGGTACTTGCTTTGTTTCTATAATGTTAATGTCTTCTTCCCTTCTTGGAATATTTGAAGAGGATTACTGGAGCTGGAGAGCACTTCCCTTGAATGCCAAAGTCTACTAAACCTTCTTAAATATTCTGCATTGGGTATTATTCATTTAGTTTTTAATTATTAGCATTTATCTGTTTTTATATCTTTTTGCATATCACTAAGCTGTTCAAAGGAAGTATTCCCACACTGCTGGTCTGAAGAGCTTCTGTTTGAAGGCACAAGCAGCATGGGGAATCCTTCCATGTGCTGTTTGTAGCCAATCCAAATAGTTGGCGATTGGCTACTGTCAGTGTACATTAAATTGATATTATTTTGGAGCCTTTGTATTTGTGATCTTAAAATAATGAGCTCAAAGTCAGTCTTCCTAACAAATTATGCTCACTTTGCTCTCTCAGTCTGTTATTGCACACTGTTTCTCCCTCCTCTCATGATTTTTTTTTCTTTACAGATTCACCCTTTGATAACTGATGTTCTGGCCACATCTTATTTCCACGTGAGCCTAAGGCTTTTGGGAGTGCAGTGGCAGGGCTTGTCCTGTAGAGGCTGCTAGAGAAATGAAGTGCAAAACACTTGAACAGCATGGGTTCAACAATAGTCATTGAATAACTTATTTGATGATTTTTTTTTTGCAATATTTTTCAAATAAATTGCTTAGCATTTGCTTTCCTCCTCTTCCCTCATCTCCATTTCCCCATCTTCTACAGCAGGGTGACTATACATGAATTTGACAAAAACAAACAAATACTTGGGAATATTTTGTTTACTATTTAGCCAGGTCTAGGTTTGAGCTTCAGTTGTTGTATTTTAGACATTGAGCATATAATTTCTGCACTGTGCCCAGGCGTTGTTAAATCACAGAAAACCAAACCTTTGCCCAGACGCTAAATCTCCCCTTTAGCAATTCATGCCGTGCCCCCTTTCAGCCATGTAAAGTCTCTCACTCTTTTGATGTGAACATTTCTTTTGCTCCTGTTTGGTTCCTGTTTACTCTAGCACTTACCTTCTACCTAGAGGGCTCAGCTGTATAATTTGTGCACAAGGCATTGTGGCATTTTTGTCCTGCACAGAGAGCGGGGCTGAGCTGCATCTCCACCAGAAGAGGAGGAGCACTAGAGAGATTGTGTTTCAAGCGGGCACAATCACTCTCGGGTTTGCTTCATGAACATGAGAGTACGCAACCTGCTTCACTTCCACAGGCCTGTGTGGAGAGGGAGGTATTGAGATCATAGTTCCACCTAGTCCCCACCCCTCTTTTGGGGTGAATTGTTCCCCAAGGCAGGGAGCTGAAGTGTGAGGCCTTGCGCTCACCGGAGCAAAGGGAACATAGCGATGACTTTTGTGGGAGGCCCTTGTACAAACATGCAAAACTGGCAAAGTTTCTTGCATTCCTTTCTTCTCCCTCAGCCTGACAGCTGCACGTGGGCCATCGCAGTCCATGGGGTAGTAATTTAGCACTTGTTGCAAAATATATGTAAAAGGAAAATAAATGGAAACACGGTACCGGGAATGAAAGAAAAATGTGGAAAGGATATAGTAGCTTGGAAGGGTGGGTTGAAATTTGTACTGTCTCCCCTTTCTTTGATTTACCCTAGAAAAGCTTAAATTTAACTATTGATTGTCAAAAAGAGAATTAGATCTATTTTATGTACCAGTTGCTAATTTTTCATTTGAGGAAAAATATTATGGCTGAGTCAAAATTATTCCACCTTAGAAGTGTGAAGCAGATGAGCACAATGCACCAGAGTCAATGCTCAGTGGTAACAACTGTGTAGAAAGAACATATAATTGTCTGAAACCTTGAGGACTGTGTTATAGATTGTGTTGAAAATCCCTTAAAAGCAATATACTTTATATAGCGATGAATTCTATTTAGTAAATAAATACTAATCTATAGTCTAACCATCCAACCCACACCAAAATAACACCGATTCTATCTGTAGAGAGTAAAATGTGGAAAGCATAAGTGAAGTGCTTATCGTCTTGTTTTCAAAGCCTATTAATCATTTTTATTCTAATTTACTTTTGCCAATTGTTTGATATTTGAAGTTGTGCAAAGAGCAATGAGTATAAAATGATTTTAACACCAGTGGCTCCCAGTATGGATGGATTTTTTTTTTTTTGAACTACAGTAATTTGTTTTTAAGTGAAATGAGAGAACCAAATGGCTCAGGAGATTCATAATGGGATGAACAGGCTTACACTTCTATAGCCAATCTGGCCAAGATAATTAGTGACCAAAAGTTTATTAATGATACCTGTTCTGTGGCCTACTGAAAATAAGTTGTTGGTCTCCGCATAGTTTTTAGTTTAGTTGCCTCCCACCCAGTGGCGGATTAACAAATTTGCTGCCCCTAGGCCCACAAAAAATTGTCCCTCACCCTGTGCCTGGGAGGTATGGGGGAGAAGGGGAATTGTGGCGTGCTCGGGGGATGGCGGAGGTGGAATGATGGTGAGCTGGGGCAGGGAGTGGTTCCCTGACCCCCCCCCCCCAAAGAGTTACTCCCCGCACCTGCCGGCCCCAGGTCACCTCCGCTATCACCCGAGTGTGCCGCTACTCACTTATCCCTCCCTCCCTGCCTCCCTCCCAGCGCTTTTGCGTGGCAAGCTGGGGAGGGAGGGAGGGAGAAGGGGAGTTGCTGCGCACTCAGGAGATGGCAGTGGTGGAGCGGAGGTGAGCTGGGGCGGGGAGTGATTCCTGCCCCGCCTGGGTTACTCCCCGCGCTCGCGGGCCCCAGCTCATCTCTGCTCTGCCTCCTCCAATTGCGCTGCTACTCGCTTCTCCCTCCAGCACTTTCTCGTGGCAAGCCTGGCAGGAAGGAGGTAAGCACGGCGCACCTGGGGGAGGAGGTGGGCTGGGGATTTGGGGAAGGGGCAAAGTTGGGGAGGGGGTGTGAGTTGGGGAGAGGGGCATTGTTGGCCTAGGCGATAATATGCCGTTGCTCCCACCCTCACCCTTGCTTTCTGTCTCATTATAAAGAATGGACCAGGAGACTGGACAGTTCGCTTAAAGCATGGGTGACCAACCTGAGCCTGAGAGAGAGCCAGAATTTATCAATGTACATTGCCAAAGAGCCACAGTAATATGTCAGCAGCCCCACATCAGCTCCCCCGCTCCCAGTACCTCCCGGCCACCAGCAGTCCCGCCGATCAGCGCCTCCCCCTCTGCACCTCCCAATCAGCTATTGGTGGTGTGCAGGAGGCTCTGGGGGTGCGAGGAAGGAGAGGAGCGAGGGCACGGCAGGCTCAGGGGAGGGGATGAAAGTGGAGTGGGGGCCGGGCCTGTGGCAGAGCCAGGGGTTGAGCAGTGAGCACCCCCTGGCACATTGGAAAGTTGGCCCCTGTAGCTCCAGCCCCGGAGTCGGTGCCTATACAAGGAGCTGCATATTAACTTCTGAAGAGCCACATGTGGTTTCCGAGCTACAGGTTGGCCACCCCTGACTTAAAGGTATTATTTCAAAGACAGGGCTGAGTCATATTGTTTAGTCGAGTGTGAGAAAGCCTGTTCTGCTGTGGATAATTAAAGGACTTCAGTCTTCTAGTGCTGTCTGCCCAGCACATTGTAGGGGTTCTGTAACTTCCCTTATGGTGAATATCACCTTCTATCTTGCATAAAGGCAGATTTTGACCAGTGAACTGGTGGAGGATGCCCTCAAATGAGGGGAGGGATAGCTTAGTGGTTTGAGCATTGGCCTGTTAAACCCAGGGTTGTGAGTTCAATCCTTGAGGGGCCCATGTAGAGATCTTGGGCAAAAATCTGTCTGGGGATTGGTCCTGCTTTGAGCATGGGGTTGGACTAGATGACCTCCTGAGGTCCCTTCCAACCCTGATATTCTATAATTCTTTCAACTCATAAGGTGCTATAGCATAATATAGTCACAAATGATAGCCCAGCATATGGGCTGCAGTAGTAGCTACTTCCTATCTATAGCCTGTGTGGAGGTCTCAGATAGAGTGGCCCGTTCCTCAGACTGATATCAGGCCAACCTCAGAGTCCCTTCTATGCCAATCTATTGTGAATCAGTGTAGTCATGGGGCACACACGATACACAGACTCCTCCATCCATGCTTCAGTTCCTCCTCCCTCAGTGTCTAAAAAGGGAGGTACATTTTTGTATAAGCCCTCCATGGGTGTGTGAATCTTAGCTAGTTTTAGAGCTGGTGGAAACTTGGTGTTTCCATTCCAGGGGAAATTCTGACATTGCAGGAAGTTTTGAAAAACAAAAATTCTGAAAAAAATGTCTTTTTCAATCTTTCCAAAAGTGCTTCCTTTTGACTTTTGTATTCTAATAGATCTGAGCTGGAATAATAGAGCCCAAACGCAACCTTTGACTATATCAACTGAAGAAGCTCAGCATTTTTTAAATAAAATGTGCTGATAATTTTTTTGTTGAAAATTTAAACAAAATTGCTATGAACCTGTGATATGTTTCAGTTTTGTTGTATCAGTATTTACAAGTGGAAAACAGTTTTAGGAAATTTTCAACCAGCTCTAGTTTTTCGTTCACTTGTTTAAATGACAGTGTCTTGCCTTAATAATGTATGTTCTCTTGCTTTCTTGTGGCCGAAGTTATCAAATGGAGCAGTGTTCTGTGTGACAGCATGGCAATCTGTGATTAAACTACTTCACTTTTTATTTTACTGTACTTTAAATGGACCAGTTTTTAAAAACATAAGCCTGGATATTCTAAACAGCCACTGTGTAAGATGGTTATAAGGATGCAGCTAATCTGCAAAGAAAACTGGAAAACGAGAAACCTCATTCATATCCACAAACAAGGACACAACTCTAAAAAGAGAACTCACAAATCTTCATTGTGTATTTTTAGTACATGATCTTAACATTTTTCTGAGTGGATTAAAAGGTGCTGAAGTAAACAATTTTACATATGCCAATAGAAAGGGGAGAAAATGATCTGAAATATAGTGGGTACTTCTGCCTTTTAGGTCAGTGACTTAGTGCTATTTTTTTTGTCTTAGTAACAGGTAGCTCAGATTCCTTGTTCATACTAGTCATTACCTATGTTCATTATTATTTTAATCTCCCTATGCTATCTCAGCAGCCGTTTCACATGTTTCATAACTTTCAGATAAATGACATCATTTCAGTGGCATTTCTTAAAAGAGAAAATTGAAAATCAAGTAAAACGTAAAAATGGCAATATTGGGTCAGACCAATGGTCCATTTTAGCTCAGTATCAGACAGTGGCCAATGCCAGGTGCTTCAGAGGGAATGAACAGAACAGGACAATCATAAAGTGATCCATCCCCCGTCACCCATTCCCAGCTTCTGGCTAACAGTTCAGGAAATACTTTGCGTGAGTTATTTTTGTTAGCTGGGTACACTGAGTGAATATAGCCTTCAAAAGGGCCAGGTACTGATACCCTATTTCCATGAAGATTTCCACTGACTTCAGTGGGAACATTCTTATTGGATTTAAAATTAAGCATGTTATTAAGTGCTTTTCTGGATCAAAGTTACTAAGAGTGAGTTCAGAATCAGGCCCTTTGTATTTGGTGGTGACAGCAAGGCACATCTCTCCCAAAGATGCAGATTTGGTTCAGTATTGATTAAGTCCCTTATATCTCTGTAAATACTGTATGCAATGACTGAAAGCTACCAGCTGCTGTTAGTAAGGAAGTGGCTTAGCACTAGATCTTAGTGAATAATGAAAGGGAGTGGGGAGCAGAATTAATTGTAAAACTATAATAAAATTCAAAAATTGTCATCTGACAAGCCAACCTTAGTGGTCGACCATAAGAATATAAATATGGATCTCTGCTGAAATTCTCTATTTTCTCTTCACAACATTCAAAAGACTGGAATTTGTTTCTAAGGCATAATCCTTGATTCACTCCATTGCAGTATGGGCTAAAAGTCTGAGGGGAAAGCTGTCTCTATCACAAACTGAAGGAAGAAAGTTAACTCCCAGTGGAAAAAATTGATAACAGCTCTTACTTTGTGTTTCACTCATACAGGCTTTGCAGTTCCTTCTGTTTCATCAACCAAACCTGGGTTAAAAGGTGGCAGTACGATCATTGCTGCTGCAACTGCCACTGTTCTGTCCAGGGTAATGTTCAGTGAAATAACACCCTTTGAGGAACAGCACAGTGACAATGCTAGCTGTCAACCTAAGAGTGTCAATAATATTTTGACCAGAACACAAGACCTAGTTTCCTTCTCCTCTCTTCCATTAAAGTATTTCCAGCATTCTGTCTTTAAATTCCTGGCTATACCTGACATACCTTACTGTGCTCTTTTTCTGTTAGTCTAAATACTCTACTATACACAGTTGCTTGATCTCAAGCAAGGGGAGGTTCCCATTACTTCATATCTTTCATGACAGATGCGCATGGTGAAACTGTCAATTGCATGTCAGTTGTAGCATACTGTATGGAATCTCTGAGGGCCAGATGCTACACAGAGTGCCAATGACTTCACATGGCATTCCAACCATTGAAATCCTGCAGCCTTTTGTCCTGCGGTTAGCAAGTTGTGTCTTGCTTATCATCAAAGTGAGCATACTCAGGAAAAATGAAACATTTATTTAGTGTAGAAATTGGAGAATCCACAGAGCATTTCTGTCAACTTTCTGTATAAGCTGCAGCAACTGTTGACAACATGGTGTCCATCGAGGCTGTCTATGCATGTATACACCATGTTTTATCTCCTTTGTACTACGACATGGTTACTAAATACTGATGATCCAACAGTATTGGATCCAGCTCTGGGCAGGTAATTTTTAGGTAGTGGTTTGGATGCTGAAGGCCAAAGATGAAGATACCAAGTAAGATGCAATACTCAAGCACCCAAGGACACTGGGAGATTACCTAGGATTTTGAATCCAGCCTACTTTAACCTGAAAAAGGGTTTAGTAACAGATGTGAGTTAAAACTAGCAGAAAGGTGAAAGATAGCAATACATAGAAGAAAGAAAAATGGTTTCTAAAGGGAACTGGTTCAGAAACATTTTATGTGCCTAGATAACAAACTAGTATTTGGAAATTCTGAAACGTGTGATGCACACCATCAAACAAGGGATTTCTTAAATACAGTTGTATGCTAATTGCTTATTTTAGGTAGTGATTTGTCTGAAGCAGTAAATGATCCTAGACCTTTCTGTCTTAGTTTAAAAAAATAATAACTTGCTACTAAGATGCTGGGGAGTGTTAGTCACCAATCAGTGACATCCACTTTTCTAAACCCTGAATAGAAATGAATTCAATAAAAAAAGATATCATGACGGATTTATAAAAGTAACATTCCTTTATGTAATGGTTTTCCTATTCTAATGTTTCTTCCTATAACTCTTTAAAATTATGCAAAAAGTTATTATTTAAGTAATAGTAAAGAATTCATTAAAAGATTAATAGTTCTAGTTTACCAATTGGCTTACCAGATCACTTAATTATTTAGTTCATTAATTCTGTAAATGTCAGACTTACTATGAACTCCAGTGATTTTCATAAGTAAGGTTATATTTCTACTAGCAATCACAGTCTGACAACTTCAAATAGGAATTTTGCATCATTTATACTCTTCAAATGAAATAAAATATTTTTTATTGTGTGCTTGTGTGAACCAACAAAGGAAATCCAGCTACAGAGCAATTTGAACAGTTTAATCTAGCTATTCAGCCCCAACCATGTCCATTTAAAAAGACTGTGCAGGGCAGCTGTAATGGAAAAAAAAAATCTCCAAAGATGAGCAAGAAAATAGCTTCCAGATTAAGCAATATGGATCCTCACTTTCCATTTTTAAAAATTCCTATCATTAGCTGAATATCAGGTCTTTTATAGCTGCATATTTTATTTTATTTATTAAAAATTGTTACTGCAATAGCTTTGAGAGAAGCAACATATCATTGTCAAAAGGGTCCAAGTGCACAGCTGACAGCTCACATAAAACGAATATAATTTACACCATGCTAATGCCCTCACATTACTGACACGTTTAATATATATGAATCTATAGAATACAACATAGATATGTGATTAGCTCTTACAGTGGAATTAGTCTAAATAGCCATCAGCTATTATTTAATCTTCACTAGTGCTTGTCAGGGCAAGATGCTGTACAATATGACAATATTAACCTTCTTTTTTTCATATGTGAAGTTTTCCATTTACTTAGTAAGCCTGAATGGAGAGCATCAATAGCTGGTTATTTTGTCCCATGTAAAATAATGTGATGTCTGTGATGCATACAGGCTAAGTAAGGTTGTCTTAAATAATTTTGATTGTGGAATGATTTCTTCCATTACAGACTCTATGCACTGTAAAATGGCAGAGGGATGTAACAGTCACAAAGCGATGTATCTTGCGGCAGAGAGCGCTTCAGTGTGGAGATCAACCTCTTTTAGCAGCTACTTCTCCTGGCCATCTGTTTGAGTGGCATCTGTTTAGATATATGAGTGAGGCCTTAGTCTTAGTGCATACATACCAGCAATTATGGGTTTCTAAGCTGTTCAGGCCAAGCAGTTCTGCAACCTTTTGTGAGTAGATCCATTTAGGACAATTAGCCATGTAAGTACCATAGGATCAGGACCTACCAGTATAATTGTTTTCATGACGTTCCTATCCTTTGACTGCACAGACTCAGTCTCAGGATATATTCCATTACACTTGATCACAGCTATTGATACATACATGGTACAAATTATACTTAACAGTGGAGTGAAGGTAGATTGAGAGCAATTTAAGAAGTGGTGTGTGAGAAGCAGTGTAACTCAGAGTCCCTGACATTCACTCATTTACATCCTCCTCCTTGCACTTCCTCTACCAGTGTGAGACACAAGCAAAGGAGCTGTATAGAAATTTAAAAAGGTCTGAGTTAAATAAAGGTAGGATTGCCCTTTATGTACTTTAAATTGCTAGTTGTTAAGTGGGAGGTGGTCTAAGGGGGTATAACTAAGGGCTGGTCTACACTACGGGGGAAAATCGATCTTAGATATGCAACTTCAGCTACGTGAATAACGTAGCTGAAGTCGAAGTATCTAAGATTGAATTACTCACCGTCCTCACAGCGCGGGATCGATGTCCGTGGCTCCCCCTGTTGATTCCGCAACTCTGTTCGGGTAGGTGGAGTTCCGGAATCAATATAAGCGCGTTTGAGGATCGATATATCGCGTCTAGATGAGACGCGATATATCGATCCCCGAGCAATCGATTGCTACCCGCTGCTACGGCGGGTAGTGAAGACGTAGCCTAAGTGTAAAAGGAGTCTAGCTAGTAGAATGTAGTTTAATTTAAACCACTTTACTACAGCTCTGAACTTGGCCCAGAGTTTATAGGTATTTAGCAATGTTTGTTAGTTCATTGAAGAGCCAAGATCATTTGAGAAGGGGGTAATATGGTATGAATAGGTCCAATTTTACTGGCAGCTAACAGAAAGTTAGTTACTTCTCTAGCTGCCAATGCTCAATATTTTTCCAAACGTTTTCAATGACAATACACTTTTAGAAAAAATTAGAGGGTTTACATGGGAGCAATACAGACCTAAGCATCTTGAAAAGTGTTTAAAAATATTGTAACTCTACTCATTTTTAAAATACTGTAATCTAATTACTTATGATTTTACTGCTATCTTTGTCATATTCATTAGATACTTTTATAAGGTAGCTTTATTGGTGAATTAGACACTGGTTTTCAGAGTTCTTGCTATTTTTTATTTTGTCAGTTTAATAAAAACAAACAAACTTGAGATTAGGTTTTTATGCAATTCTACATGACTATGGTCTCAGATCAATTTCTAGTGCTTGAGCTCTTTTCCTGTGTATTATACCTCTCTGATCTAGAATGTAAAATCTTTGCATCAGGGACTTTGGGCTATATCCACACAGGGGATTTGGATGTTGTAATGCTGAGTATTGCAATGCCTAACTCCTAGGCGCCTTGTCCTCCTGTGGAATATATAGCCCCAACTTAGTTGCTTACTTTCTCCTTTTTACCATATAATTATAAAATAAATCAGTTGGAATATAAATATTGTACTTATATTTCAGTGTACAGTATATAGAGCAGTATAAACAAGTCATTGTCTGTATAAAATTTTAGTTTGTATTGACTTTGCTAGTGCTTTTAATGTAGCCTGCTGTAAAACTAGGCAAATATCTAGATCCATTGATGTAACCCCTGGAAGACCTCTGCGTATCCCCAGGGGTACACGTATCCCTGGGTGAGAACCGCAGGCCTAGGCTAGCCAATAGGAAATGCAGAGGAGAGGGGCAAAAGTAGTTAGGTGCCTTAATCCAGGCTTGAGGGCAGTATCTCCCTCAGGTTAAGATTCTCAGCAGTGAACCCTCTCCTGGAGTTAGGTGCCTAAGCTGGATCAGCCCTTTCTCCTGAAAAGAGAGAGATTAATTCCATTGGATCCGATAACCCAGTGGTTAGGACATCCTCCTGGAATGAGGGAGACCTGTTTTCAAATCCCTTCTTTGCCTAATTTGGAACAAGGACTTCAACCCAGTTCTTCCATATTGTGGGAGAGTGTCCTAACCACCAAGGTATTGGGTGTTCTGGCCAGAGTGTCTCTGTCTCTCTTGTTGGATAGAGGTGGTTGGAGAGAGTTGGTGGAAAATGCCAATTTGTCAAAGCTGGAATTTTTTGTGAAAATGCTTCGATGTCAATGAATTTTTGTCAAATCACAGGCAAGATTCCATTGATGCTCACCTACTGGATAATGTTCTGCAGATAAGACAGGTGAGGGACCACCTAGTCTGAGAATTCTGCTAAGGCACTGAGCAATTTGGTGGCATTCAGGCATTAGGTAATTTTGCACATACATACTGGTAGAAAGCTTAGGCCCTTCAGGGTCTTTACCATAAGAAACTTAGGCACCTTCAGGGTTAAGATGAAGCTGAGTGGGGATTTTGATGTCCTCACTGGTACCTGAATGTTGGAGTTAGGTACTGAAAGTGGCAGTTAGACACTGAAGAACTTTTGTGGGTCTTCCCCTTTTACTTTTTTTTTTCTTTTTTTACTGTTTGTAGAACGTCACGTGTAGTACACTTATGACACTAGTAATAATGATAGAGACTCAGTACTGGAATGATATAGGCATTGCAAGCCAGGGTTGGAGTGCGTAGCAGAGTAGCAAATCTTGTGCAGTACAGAACTGACTCAGACTTGTGCTATTATTCCCTACCTGTTCTGAGCATTAGTCTCCTGACCCTGTAGTCCTTGCATACCCCAAAGCCCTAAAGACTTCAGTGGCCATAAGGATGCATAAATACTGTACAATCAGACCTTAAATGCTCACAAGTTTTTAAAAGCCGGGGGAAGTGGGTGTAACTTCACCTTTCAGATTGGAATATTCCAGATACAGTTTGCAAAGGGACTTTTAAGTTGTTTGCAGTTGCAGCTGGAGTTGTTTGGAGACTGAAACTAAGAAGGAAGTATAACTGGATGCAGCTTCTAAACATGGGGCCAAAGCTAATGTAAACTGCCATAGCTCAGTTGAATTTAATGAAGCTACACCAGCTCAATAAACCTCCCTCTGTGCTAACTTGATTATTTTGTTGTTACTTTATTTTATTTATTTTATTGATGTGATGGGCCAATTAAAGTAATTGGGGTTACATTAAAAGGCCCGACTTGGCCTAATGGATGTAAGGCAGCTTTGTACCAGTGGAACAATAAACAATTGCCGTAATGCAGGGAGAATCTCACCCTGGAACACAGGGTTGCATAGTCTAGTTGGAATAATTAGTGATTTTCTGAAAAGTGTTTGGAACATGCACAGTGTCATATAAGCATTAACTTTATGACGATGATGATTATGCATGGTAATACTTTATTAACATAGAACAGCACATCTTCCTGAATATGTTTATGAGGCAGATCATTAGTAAAACTTGAAAATATAAAGATCTTAAGCCTGCCTACCCTTGAGGTACCCTCACACTCTATTTAACATTTTCACCTCACATTTATCATCATTAAACAAACCTACTTGTTGTTCACACTTATTTTCCCATATAACCATTCTATTTTATTTCCATATAGCTCAATGGAATACAGATATCTGTGGAAACACCACAATGGTTATTAATACAGCTAATAAGTAGGTACAACTCATCATCATCTACTAATCAATAGACTGCTATGCTAATACTTGTCTACTGAGAAGTCTATTTTAGGAACATAGAAACTGCCATTCCAGATCAGCTCAGGGTTTTCTCTTCTCTTCTGTCCTGCCTTCAGCTGTAGCTGGTAGCAGATGCTTCAGAGAAATAAGTGTCCAAAGGGAAAGTTTCTTCCTGACTCAAAGTAGTTTGTGATTAGAAACATGAGGATTTATATCACACATACATTTTATTGGGCTTAAAATCGTCACAGATCCAAACCCAACTGCAGGATTGGGGCCTTTGTATCTTTAAAGATATCTGAATTTTGAACACTTGTGTTCTGGAATGCTCAAAATAAGGGAAAACTGTGATCATCAAAGGAATAAGTGGGTTACTCAGAGGATTCTAGGTTGAAGTCATGCTCCACTCCCTCTTACTTCCAGTTTAGTTAGTGTGTGGCTTCCCCCTCCCTGTTTGTATGCAGGTGAATAAAGCAACACATTCCCAGCCTACAGTACTGTAAATACAGTGTGTTTTTGTTCACTGAGTGGTTTCTTTACCAAAATAAATAAATAAAATAAATCCAGCCATAACAAAAGCCTCAAAAAAGAAATAAAGATGCATTTTCTCAGGCATTTTCCAGGCAAAGTGATTTTTATACAAGGGGATTTAGAGAACATTTCTGCTGGAAAAAATAACTCAAGCAAAATGCCTGCTGTGTTTATCATTTGTAAAATGTCTGAAATATTTCCATTCATTTAAAAAAACCAGTGATTCAAAATTACAAAATAATTATCTCTTGGGATCAATTTGCAGCCAATCAAAATTTAGAGTATTGTTCAGATAACATGACATAAAAGAACTGTTGAGTCCTATGAGATAGCATGCAGTATCTTGAAAACTTTAAATATAGTGGATATATTCTGTTGTATCTATTCTCCTTCTTTATGTGATTTAATCAAATACCATGTTACTAACTCTGATACTGTGAGACCTTTTTACCAGCTTGCTTTGATGTTTTCCTGTCAAGGGTTGACTAATAGTTTCAGCTCTCCAAAGAACAACATAACAAAGATAAGGCAAATGCCAGGAAATGTATTCATTAAATGGTCAAGAGAATGCCAAGGACAAGCTCCCTGTACAGTGTGTTAGGAGAACATCAATATTTGAAAAAAGGAAGATGCTGCTTGGGTATAACATATTTGTGAAATCTGGAATAAGCATGTTTTAAGCAAGGCTTCTCTTTAATTATTGTCTGAGTTTCACATAAAGTCTGCTTCATCAACTGGATAAATATTTGACTGCTGTTCAGTAAATTGTATTAGTTTACTTTAACTGTATGCTCAGCCTTATTCAGGCATCCTGCATTAGGCAATGTAGTGTGTAATGCATCTCTGCAGGTGACCAGAGCTATTCTCTGTATGAGGTAAATTAAAACTCATATTTTAAAAATTAAACATTCTTGCACTTCATGATTTCAATATTTAATTATAACCTGTGTCAGGGCCTAATCTCTGACTGAGTCAGGCACGAAATTAATCAAAATTGAGGCAAAAGCTTAGCAATCCTTTTGCACTGTGAAAATAATGTGATTTCTTCAGCAACTCTCTGATTCTCATAGCCATTTTGTGATGCCAGTGACTAGGTAGTCAGGACTATGGTTGAAAGCTTGATAAGCCAGCAAAACAATGATATAGCATGATGGTTACTTTGATGGAGAATTTAGAGATTCAGATTGTGGGATTTGAATGCACTCAACACTTTGTACAATCAGGTCCATAAAGTTATGACATAGAAAATGTTTGCATCTGTTTAAAGGTTTTGGAAAATCCACTGTAGGAAGAGATTGAAAAGAAAATAGCTAAAGATGCTTTCTATCAACTTCAATGAGAGAAAGATTAGGCTACTAATACAGAAGACGATAACACTGATCATTTCGTACAAAAGTGAATATGCTGCAAAAATTCTTTTTCAGAAGATTTCAACTATATTTTACTTTGCAATCTATGTCCAACCTTCTGAAATTGTGCAAAATAAACAATAAATAATTTAGTGTTAAAATTTGTTTTATGAATTGCTGAGATAATGTCTTAGATGCTGAAAGGTTTTGTCTACATTAGCACTTTTGTCAGCAAAACTTTTTTTGGTCAGGGATGTGAAAAAAACACCTCCCTGACCAACAGAAGTTTCACTGACAAAAGCACTGGTGTGGACAGTGCTGTGTTGGTGGGAGAGTATCTCCTACCAACATAGCTACTGCCGCTCATTGTGGGTGATTTAATTATGCTGGTGGGAGAGCTCTCTGCCGCCGGCATTGTGCGACTACACAGGAGACCTTAGTGTCACAGCTGTATTGGTACAGCTGTGACGTTGTAAGGTCCATAATGTAGACATAGCCTGACTGCAGTGAGGCAGAGTGGCCTCCCTCTGAGTCTGATGGGGAAGGACAGCCAGGGATGACTACACTGAGGAGTTGGAAAGCCATGTTATAATGTCTCCATCTCTCTCCTAAACGCAATTTCTTTTTATAAAATGTTTTGTTCCCTTGGAATGTTGTTGGGGGCTATAACCATCCTTTTTAGGTCAGTCATCCAGGCACCAAACCTTTTTATCTCCCTGGCCCTCTTAATTTGCTTTTAAATAAATATTTGGAGATATACCTATCTCCTAGAACTGGAAGGGACCTCAAAAGGTCCAGCCCCCTGCCTTCACTAGCAGGACCAAGTACTGATTTTTGGTGTTTATGTGAAAAATGTATGCGGATTCAGTAAAGTTCATTTTTTGCAGCTCTTTATACTTCCTGAAATGAGTCATCCTTTAAAATGGAAACTGCAATGACAGGTAACTTTGGTAGAACCTCCTCTAAGCCTCCACCTAAAAGTTCCCCTGGACTTTTTTGACATAAACATATTATGGAGATGAGTTGCTTGAGCTGTTCATGAAAATAATAACTGTCTCTTTTATTGGTGCTCAAACTGATCAATTCATGTAGGAAAGGAGACATGAGAGAAGAAGCATCAGCTGATAATAGGACTGGCTGCTAGGGACTCCTTTAGTTCTAATTCCTTCTCAGGAAACTGACTCTCTGTGATCTTGGGCAAGTCACATAACCCAAATGCTTTTCTTTTGCCTGTGTAAAATGAAGAATTGTGAATGCATGTTGCAGAGGAATCTTGTGAGGATTTGTTAGTAAATCACTTTAAAGATGAAAAATGCTAAATATTACTAAAATAGATATTGGGCAGTGAAGAAGTCCTTCACCAACCTACTGGAAGAGTGTCTCTTTATTGGTGGATAAAAGACAAGTCCTGAGAACTGCTGTGCAGCCACTGCCTTCACTGATGGTCAAAGGAATCATTGATGCACAGAACATCCCAGTATGTGGCTCTGACAGAGGAAGAGAGTTAAGGAAATATGAGGGACAAAGCTATTTTCAGAATGGAATTCCCCAGAGAGGATATGCAAATCTGGCTTGAGCTAGGCATCGTGAGGGAGAGCACATGCTTGGATTCATGTGTTAAAAAAGACCTAAGTTCCCCATTTAAGTGAATATTGCTACTGACATTCCATCTTTGCTAGTATCTGGCTTTGCATTATCTAAGGCTATTAACAGGGCATCAGATGCCATCTGTTTTGAACTTACCGCCATAAAGGATGACAGACTTCAAAAGTGCCAAGTAACTCTACAAAGAGACATGTTATGTAATCATAGAAACATAGGACTGGAAGGAACTTGAGTCATATAGTCCAGTCCCCTGCAGTCATGGCAGGACTAAGTATTATCTAAACCATCCCTGACAGGTGTTTGTCTAACTTGGTCTTAAAAATCTCCAATGATGGAGATTCCACAACCTTCCTAGGCAATTTATTCCAGTGCTTAACCATCCTGCTCGGAATTTTTTCCTTATTCCCAGCCTAAACCTCTCTTGCTGCAATTTAAGCCCATTGATTCTTGTTCTATCCTCAGAGGTTAAGGAAAACAATTTTTCTCCCTCCTCCTCCTGACACCCTTTTAGATACCTGAAAACTGATATCATGTCCCCCCTCAGTCTTCTCTTTTCCAGACTAAACAAATCCATTTTTTTTTTTAAATCTTCCCTGATAGGTCATGTTTTCTGAACTTTAGTCATTTTTGTTGCTCTTCTCTGGACTGTCTCCAATTGGTCCACATCTTTCCTGAAATATGGCACCCAGAACTGGACACAGTACTCCAGCTGAGGCCTAATCAGCACAGAGTAGAGTGGAAGAATTACTTCTCATGTCTTGCTTACAACGTTCTTGCTAATACATCCCAGAATGATATTTTCTTTTTTTGCAATAGTGTTACACTATTTACTCATATTTAGCTTGTGATTCACGATGACCCCCAGATCCCTTTCTGCAGTATTCCTTCCTAGGCAGTCATTTCTCATTTCTCCAGTTTGTCCATATAATTTTGAATTTTAATCCTATCTTCCAAAGCACTTGCAACCTCTCCCAGCTTGGTATCATTCACAAACTTTATAATTGTATTCTCTGTGCCATTATCTAAATAATTGATGAAGGTATTGAAAAGAATCAGACCCAGAAGTGATCCCTTCTAGTATGTTACCAGATTTTCCCATTACTTTGGGGTATGCTCATTTATTAGGGTTACTTTTCTGGGTGGGGGGTTCTGTAATTCTGTCAATGTATTGCTTGTGTCACCAGCATCAACGAGAGGAGGGGGAAGCCAGTACAAATTACCGGGGCCCAGCGGTCTGGAACGGGGCCTGGGGCCCGGCGTCCCCAGCCATGTTTAGCTGGTCCGGCCTTGCTGGGGGGCCTGAAAAAATTTTTTCACCAGAGCGTGAACCCACTCTCGGCTGCTCTGTGTGTCACTTGTGTGTTCATATGGAGATCTACTTCTCCCTTCTGCAAATCCCTCCCCAATGGAGCTATCCTGCAGGACCTAGGGTCCCCAGGGCTGGGTTCCTTCAGCCCCAGAACCAGATGAACACACACATGCTAACAGAGCAAGTCTGAGTGGAGTGGGTCAATCAGCACTCTCAAGCTGACCCCTTATATGCCCCTGGACTCAGTGGAGTGGGTCAAGCAGGATTTCCAAGCTGCCACCCTTATGTGCCAGAGGTACTGCATTAAAATAAAGTAAGCCTGAGCAGGTTGGGTCGAACAGCACTTCCAGGCTGCCACCCTTATATGCCCTTGGACTCAGCGGACCGGTTTGAGCAGCACTTCCAAGATGCCACCCTCATATGTCACAGGTTCAGCATGTCCCTATCCCCACTTTCACGTTACAATTGTTCTGGTAGTAACCCACTTGATGCGCTACAAGGATATTTAGCTTAGGTAAGAGGAGCATTGCTGCAGAGTAAATGGGGGAGCCAAAAACACAAAAGAGTATAGTTCAGCGAGAGAGAGAGAGAGGGAAGCAACCAGCTAACGATAAAAGTTATTTATTGAATAATAGTGATAACCACACACAAGGAGAGCCTAAACAAACATAATAGTTACATTATAAAAGATTACAAAAGTCATAAATAGAAAACTATACCTGATCAAATGTAAGGGTTAGAAAGTTATACCTGAGGTAGAAAAGAAAACAGAGAGAGAGAGAAAGAGCTGGAGTCTCATCACTCCATGAAGCTTTAACTGGCTAGGGTTCCCAGGTGATGGTGGTAGCTCAGGGTCTTGAGTGCTGGATACAGGCAGAGCCCCCAGCACAATCAGTCAGGAGAAGAAGAAATCCCAGTGGAACTGATGCAGAGTTTGGATCCAGGCATCAGAACACTTACATGAGTGTGGGTAGGGGTTTTTTGTAGGGAAACAACAATGGTTCAAGGGAGAGCACTAGATTTGTTTATGGGTAAACTAATGACTCAAGGGTTTTTTTTAGGCTAGACGATAGGAACTGATCATTCCTGGCTATGGGTGGTGTTCCTTCAAGGGAGTTCACAATGCAATTAGGCAGCTTCAGTATTTTGGATATCAATCAAGGATTCATTATTAGAACTGGTCTGATAACTGTTGAGCTGGGTGTGGGCAGACATAGATTCATTAACATCTGGAGCAGAGATCCCCCATGATGCAGTGCTTCCCTGCTTTTCTGGGCCCAGAGTTCAGTGCAGCTCTTGCCTTGGAATCTCTATTCTCCATTCTGTATGATAATGGAAATGCCTCCCTGTCACATCTTTGATGCAGATGAGGCTAGGGGAGTTGCCTTAATCCTGTCACCCTTGTCCGGAGGGGTTTAGGTGTGTTTCCCACCACCTTTTCATTGCTTTCTGTAAGTCTTTCTTCTGATCAGTTTTGGTTCAAGCGGAGGCTGGAAGGGGTGGAGGGTGACGTATCCTTCATGAGTCAGACAGGCTGGATATTTTGCCCTGGTTCCCCAAGAACACGGAGCTGACTGGTATCAGTGAACCACTGATAACTACTCTCTAGGAATAGTTTTCCAACCAGTTATGCACTCATCTTCTAGTAGCGCCATCTAGGGTGTATTTCCCTAGTTTATTTATGAGAAGGTCATGTGAGACAGTGTCAAAAGCCTTACTAAAGAAGCCGAGATACACCACATCTACCGCTTTCCCCTCCCCACATCCACGAGGCTTGTTACCCTGTCATATACATTGGAAAAGTAAATTTCCATGCATATTTATTTATTAATAATATTGGCCAACTTCCATTATGAAACCAACAATATGTCAGGACAGTCAATTTCTAAGATAAATGTTTTAGGAAACACAATAAAAAACCTGATAAAAAATCAGTAAACTAGAGCAGATATTCACTTGTACATCATTTGATTATGAAACATTTTGTATGAACTATTGCACGCTTTCCTTTTTTGTTCAAATTTAGTTTGGTTTACTTAAGAATTAGCATTTTTGTTGCACTTCTGGTCTCAGGCTAAAATCAGGATATGACAGTACTGTAATATGTAACAATATAGCTGATTAAAATAAATTTGGAAAGTAAAAAATCCACCAGTTGAATTAATACACCATTTATGCCTCCTAGGGTTTTCTTGCAGGTCTGTCAAGTAATGACCTAGCTAGGCACCAACCCTTCTTAATTTATAAGTAGAAATGGGCCAAAGCAGACAACGGATTTGAATCATACATTATTCCCACACCCGAACTTTGGGGAAAATTTAGGTCGGATCCAGGATCCAGAAACTCAGTCTTATCTCTCTAATTATGTTCAACAGGAATCCCAATTCAGAACAGAGCTGAACTGTGAGTAAGTTTGCATTGTGATGCAAATTCTGTGGCTCAAGCTCCTTTCTACTTTCTGAGAGCAGGCAACATCGGTCAGAGGTGTTTTAGCTGCAGGGTACCTGCTCTCATAGCTGATAAGCATTACATAATCGTATTTGTTAAAATAATTAAAAATAAGTCATCATAAATGATGCAAAATATAACATAATTAGAATGACAAGTTGATTTCCCATATTCATAAAACCAGGCTTGATAAGTGGCAAGTAGGAATTGTTATAAGGTTGTATAAGTTATTGAAAAATTGAACATTTTTCCTCCTTTTTTGTACACTTCAGTAATCAATACCTTTTTTACCACCCTATATACTGAGAAACTCATATTCTCAATATTTTCATCTCTAATAATGAAGTAAGGCAATTACAGTTTTAGGATTTCTATAACCCTTATTGCTCTGGTGGTTTTCTAAATATTTTCATTATGTGATAGGAAATGGCTTTCTGCTCAGTATACCATACAAATCTGACCATGAAGTTACTTACTAGGGTAAGTGAAAGGTGTTGGTCTGTGCTTTTATTGCCCTACTTATGGAGTGATTGCTAAACCTAATATTACCTTATAACCTCATGAATAAATCATGGAATCAGTCACTGTACTTATTAAAATGTGTGATTTTCAGTTTCCAACATTTCAACTTCTTTTGGTTACTGAAAAATATAATTAGTAAATGGCAAGCAAACAAAGTAATCAGAGCTGGTCTTTTTGACCCGCAAAGCCAACAACTAAGGGTTGTTCTGAATTATGGGGGAAAGCTAATCTTATATAAATATAAAAAAGAGGAAGTTTCTAGCGCCTCTTCCTAAAGATTACTCATGTTCCCTTTGGCTTTAGGATGCATGAAAGCTACAGCTTTAAGAACCTCAGTGCAGGAGATGTCCAGCCCAATTCACAAACATGGTGTGTGTTTTGCTCTTGATGCTGCTGATGGGCTCTTGAAAGCTCTTTGCCATGCCTGTAGAGCTTAAATTAATAGTGCTGGCTATTCTGTATTCCAGAGTTGAATAATTTGAGAAAATGACCAGAGCAACAAAACTCATCTGAATCCACATAAGAGGTGATATAGACCTAGTGTCCCACAGACCCAAAGCCTATTTGGAGAGCCATCCTTAGACTTTTTTTAAAACGTCTGTTTCCTATGCATGAGCTGCAGCACAAACTGGTAGGCTCCACTGTTGTGCACCAGCCAATTCTGGTGGTGACTGGAAGATCGCTCCCTCCCATCCCCACCCTGTGAAATATAAAATGAATCTGTTATTGTGGAGGGAGCTCCAAAAAAATCATCTTCCTGATTCTCCTTAAAATTCATCCATTGAGTGCACGATCCAGGAGTGTGAGGTTGGGGGGCCCTCTGTTGATCCTGCGCTATCTAGGTGCTTGTCAGTCTCATGGTGTATATTACAGCAGTTGTGCTGTCTCTTTGCCACAAAAGGATTCCCCTACACAGGGTTTATCCTCCCATGGCTGGTTGTTGGCTTTCAGACTTCTTTGCACAGCTGGATCAGAATTCTAATGTCCATTCTGGGCGTAGTGGTATGATCCCTGAGAAGCCGATTACATTTCTTGAAAGCAGGTCAATGGTTTGCTTTGCAAGTCCATCCCAAAAAAATAAGGTCAGCTCTGAACATTATTTTTGATTGCAAAGCTGAGACAAGTTCATATTGGTATGTACTAGGAGCTAGAAACTCTGCTAAGCACTCTAAATAGGGAAATGGCAAATTCCAGTTTTACTCTATTGAAAGTCAATTTAGTTGATTTATCTTAAAGGATGTGTAAACATCTTCATGGAAATAGGACCATAATGGGTCTCATTTTAAAAGAATATGGGAACATTCATTTCTTTGAACTTGGAAGACATGCAACCCAACAAAATCTAGACTCAGTGTTTTGACAGATGCTACCTGTTCCTCACAAATTATTTCTCCCCATGTCTAACTTGCCAAGTACAAGTCCTTATTCATGTCCCACACTTTCTGCATTGTTTCCACATCAAATCCAATTCTACTGCAGATTGCTTTTTGTCTCTTAATATGTTTTATTGGGCATTTGCTTTCAGGCTCTTGATGTGTACAACACACATGCAAATTAATATCTGAGGAATCCTAACAGTGTATCTTCCTAACTGAAAGTGCTTAAGTCAAACATCACAGGCAAGAAACTAAAAGCTCTGACGTCAGTGTTTGATTTTTTTCGCCCCTTTCCTTTGCTTTTATTTTCTCTGGGAAGAACATCTATATTGATAGAACAGAGATACATGAAATTAAATCTGCACTTTGTTGATTCACCTTTTTGTTTCTGAAACTTCTTTGCAAATTATACCTGTGACAGGTTTCCCCCTCTCTCCTTCGGGGTACTGCCTGGAACTGGGGTACCACTGAGCCCGCCTAACCCATCAGCCTGGGCTCCCTTTCAGCCTGTAATGCTGTGACAAGCTGCAGACACGCTCCTGGTCTCAGACTTTCACCAGCACACAGGTAGGGACGCACCCAGCTGCAGAAACACACAGACACGGAAATCAGCTCTGGATGGGAAGGCTCAGCTAAGGAACTGCCCAGTAACTCAGGTGCACACACTCCTCTAGAGTGTAAACCCAAAATTGTACCATCTTGTGCTTCACAGAGAACTGTACAGAATAAGCTCTTGAAAGTGCTCCCCTCCCTCAATGTGGATAAGGATATACAACAGCTTTCTGCCTTGAGCTATGACTCTCTCACACAGATTTTAGACAATGCTAAAACAAGTTTATTAACTGCAAAAGACTTTATGTGATTATAAGGGATAGCAAACAGATCAAAGCAGATTACCTAGCAAATAAAACAAAAACACAGTCTAAGCTTAATAAATAATGAAATTGGATATGAACAGCAAATTCTCACCCTAAATGTTGTTCGAGGCAGTTTGCAGAGTCTTTAAGGCATTCCATTCACAGGCTAGACAACCCTCTAGCCTGGGTTCAGCGCTTCTCTTCTTGTTCAGTCTTTTGTTTCTCCTGGTATATCCAGTTGTCCTTTCTTGGGCAGGGAGTTAGTGAAGAATGAACCAAGATGATGTCACTCCCCTGCCTTAAATAGTTTTTGCATATGGCGGGAATCCTTTGTCTCCCAGTTTGATTCCCACATCCAGTCAGTGGAAAAAACACTAGTATTATCATGGAGTCCAGTACCAGGTCACTTGGTCACATGGTCCTGTAGGGCCAGTGCAGCCATGACTCGGTACGTCCACACTACCCGCAGGATTGGCGGTTAGCGATCGATCTATTGGGGATCGATTTATCTCATCTCATCTAGAAGTGATAAATTGATCCCTGAACGTGCTCCCTGTTGACTCTGGAACTCCACCAAGGTGAGAGGCGGAAGTGGAGTCAATGAGGGAGCTGCGGCCGTGAAGACAGGAGGTAAGTCGAAATAAGATATGTTAACTTCAGCTTCGGTATTCTCATAGCTGAAGTTGCGTATCTTACATCAACCCCCCCACCCCCAGTGTAGACCAGGCCTCAGAGGCTATTTGCAGTGTCCCCAGGAAGGCTTCCTGGTGGCAGATTAACATCTTCTAAGACCTATTGTTCTCCCTAATGGCCCTTCCCAACCAGCCATCTAGACTGATTACATTCTGCCTAGTGAGCATTCCCCAAGTGTAAACACATTTGTAATAGATTCATAGACAATATTCCTAACTTTAGATACAAAAATGATACATGCTTACAAATAGGATAATCATATTCAGTAAATCATAACCTTTTCAATGATATCTCATATGCCTTCTCTTGCATAAAATACATCACAGCTATGCTACAGTCGTATCATCACAATATCTCTATGAAGAATATGGGGCCGTAGTGTCACAATACCTATGGACAGAACTTGACTTCTGTTCCCTTTCAGTCATTGTTTCTGCTCTCTAAATGCCTTTAAAGCTTGTCACTGAAGGGCTGCTGATACATGGACAGAGAATGTGGTCAAAGCTGATGTAGTTTAATATAAATATTTTCAAATGGGGTTGTGCTTATATGTAATATACACTCGCCAGTAGGACTGGGGGCTTATAACTACCCCTTCTTGGGTAACTATAATATGGTATATAGGGACAAGTACAATTTTCTGTATAAAATGGAGAAAACAAACCTGCTGGCAGTCTCTAGCTATATTCAGGTGACTGGAAATCCTTTTTAATTTAGACCATTTCAATTACATTTTAATATTACATTAATATTTGGAGGGGCAGAGCCAGCATGAGAAGAAGGCAAATATGTGTTTTGCAGCTTCTTAAGTGCTACTAAAATTTGTCTAATGTAAAATATTTGTTGACAAGGGGACTGGATGACTCAGGGAGTGGTAATGGTTTGTACAGCATTTCATCTCAAGGTCATTAACATCTGAGAGCTATTGGGTGACCTATCTAAAATGAATTGTGAGTTTCTGGTATCAGATTCCTAGTGTGCACATGTCTACACTACAAAATTCACCATGGTTACTACCATTTGTACTGATTGCCACCTTATTGGCAGTGTCATTTAATGCACTCAGAAACTGAACTATTCTTCAGGGCTCTCCAATACAGAGTTAGTACACTTTGGTGAGGTTATACAGAAAAACCTGCATAGTCACTGTCTCTGTTGTACCTGCCATATGGATAAATAAAAGATCTCCATTTTCAAAGAAGTAATTCAGCACTTTTCTTAGACATTATGCATAAAATCCTTTTGGCCCAAATAAAAGCTTGAGACATGCTGATAGAACCTATAGGATTCTGCATATAGGCTACATGATGTGTGAGTGAGGGAGGCACAGAGCAGGATGTACACTGGGGTTGATATAGAAATAGGAAACAGACTTGCTGAAAGCCTCTGGGTAAGGTTAAAAGGGGTAAAAAAACAAGGTTATGTCATGGTAAGAGTCTACTACAGACCACCTAACCAGGAAGGAGAGGTGGATGAGGCTTTTTATGAACAACTAACAAAATTCTCCAAAACACAGGATTTCGTGGTGATGGGGAATTTCAACTGCCCAGACATCTGCTGGGAAAATAACACAGATTATCCAACAAGTTCTTGGGATGTTTTTGAGACAGTTTTTTTATTTCAGAAGGTGGATACAGCTACAAGGGGAGAGACTGTTCTAGATTTTATTTTGACAAAGAGGATAAAAATCGTTGAGAATTTGAAAGGGGAAGGTAGCTTGGGTGAAAGTGATTATAAAATGGTAGATTTCATGATTCTAGGGAATGGTAGGAGGGAAAACAGTACAATAAAGATAAAGGATTTCAAGAAGGCAGAATTTAGCAGACTCAGGGAGTTGGTAGGTAAGATTCCATGGAAAGCAAATCTAAGAGGGAAGACAGTTCAAGAGAGTTGGCAGTTTTTCAAAGAGACGTTGTTAAGGTCACCAGAGAAAACTGTCTCACTGTGTAAGAAAGATAGGAAGTATCAGCAAGAGATGGCTTAACTAGGTAAGCCAAGTATGGCTTAACCAGGAGACGTTCAATGATCTGAAATATTTTTCAGTCCTAAAAAAAGTGGAAACTAGGTGAAATTACAAAGGATGAATATAAACAAATAACACAAGTATGTATGGAGAAAATTAGAAAGACCAAGGCAAAAAACTAGATTAAATTAGCTAAAGACATAAAGCGTAACAAGAAAACATTCTAAAATACATTAGAAGCAAGACAAAAGACCAAGGACAGGATAGGCCTGTCACTCAATTAGGGGAGAAAAACAATAACAGAAAATGTGGAAATGGCAGAAGTGCTAAATGACATTTTTGTTTCAGTTTTCACCAAAAAGGTTAGTAGTAATTGGATGTCTAACATGGAGAATGCCAGTGAAAATGAGAGAGGATTAGAGGCTAAAATAGGGAAAGAACAAGTCAAAAATTACTTAGATAAGTTAGATGTCTTTAAGTCACCAGGCCCTGATGAAATACATCCTAGAATACTTAAGGAGCTGACTGAGGAGATATCTGAGCCATTAACGATTATCTTCAAAAAGTCATGGAAGATGAGAGAGATTCCAGAGGATTGGAAAAGGGCAAATATAGTGCCAATCTATAAGAAGGGAAATCAGGACTCCCGGGGAATTACAGAGCAGTACCTGGAACGATAATGGAACAAATAATTAAGCAATTAATTTGCAAACACCTGCAAGATAATGTGATCAGTAGCAGTCAGAATGGATTTGTCAAGAACAAAACATGTGAAACCAAACTAACAGCTTTCTTTGACAGGGGAACAAGTCTTGTGGATGGGGAGAATTGGTAGATGTGGTATATCTTGACTTTATTAAGGCTTTTGATACTGTCTCGCATGACCTTCTCATAAACAAACTAGGGAAATACAACCTACATAGAGCTTCTATAAGGTGGGTACATAACTGGTTCTAAAACTGTTCCCAGTATCAGTGGTGCACAGTCAAACTGGACGAGTATATTGATTGGAGTCCTGCAGGGATCAGTTCTGATTCTGGTTCTGTTCAATATCTTTATTAGTGATTTAGATAATGGCATAGAGAGTACACTTATAACATTTGCAGATGACACCAAGCTGGGAGGATAGGTCCATCAATAGCTATTATCCAGCATGGGCAGGGATGGTGTCCCTAGCTTCTTGTTTGCCAAAAGCTGGGAATGGGCAACAAGGGATGGATTACTTGATGATTACCTGTTCTGTTCATTCTCTCTGAAGCACTTGGCTTGGCCACGGTCAGAACAGAGGATAGTGGGCTAGATAGATCTTTGGTCTAACCAAGTATAGCCATTCTGATGTTCTTAAGTGCTTTGGAGGATAGGATAAAAAGTCAAAATAATCTGGACAAACTGGAGAAATGGTCTGAAGTAAAGAGGATGGAATTCAGTAAGGACAAGTGCAAAGTACTACACTTAGCAAAGAACAGTCAGTTGCAAACATACAAAATGAGAAATGATTGAGTAGGAAGGAGTATTGCAGAAAGGGATCTAGGGTCATAGTGGATCACAGGCTAAATATGAGTGTGCAGTGTATCACTGTTGCAAAAAAAGCCAACATCATTCTGGGATGTATTAGCAGGAGTGTTGTAAGCAAGACACAAGAAGAAAATCTTCCGGTTCTTATTAGGCCTTAGCTGGAGTACTGTGTCCAGTTCTGGGTGCCATATTTCAGGAAAGTTGTGGACCAACTGGAGAGCGTCCAGAGAAGAGCAACAAAAATGATTAAAGGTCAGAAAACATGACCTATGAGGGAAAATTCAAAAAATTGGAGTGAATAGTATTCAATCTGAAGAAGAGAAGACTGAAAGGAGGGACATAACAGTTTTCAAGTACACAAAATGTTACAAGGAGGAGAGAGAAAAAATATTCTAATTAACCTCTGAGGATAGTACAAGAAGCAATGGGCTTAAATTGCAGCAAGCATGGTTTAGGCTGGATATAAGGAAAAACTTCCTTGCAGGATGGTCAACCACTGGAATAAATTGCCTAGGAACATTGTGGAATCTTCTTCATTGGAGATTTTTATGAGCAGCTTAGATGAACACCTGTCAGGGATGGTCTAGATCAGGGGTAGGCAACCTATGGTATGTGTGCCAAAGGCGGCATGCGAGCTGATTGTCAGTGGCACACACAATGCCCAGGTCCTGGCCACCAGTCCAGGAGGCTCTGCATTTTCATTTAATTTTAAAGTAAGTTTCTTAAACATTTTAAAAACCGTATTTACTTTAAATACAATAATAGTTTAGTTATATATTATAGACTCGTAGAAAGATGTTTAAAAATGTTAAAATGTATGACTGGCACGCGAAACCTTAAATTAGAGTGAATAAATGAAGACTCGGCACAGCACTTCTGAAAGGTTGCCGACCCCTGGTCTAGATAATACTTAGTCCTGCCCTGAGTGCGGGAATCTGGGCTAGAAGACCTCTCAAAGTTGCTTCAAGTCCTATGATTCTATGATCACGTAGAGAGAGGCTACGAAATATGGCAACCAAAGTTCAGGGAGAACTGTATTTGAAAAAATTTCTGATCTAAAAGACTGAAGGCCTGTTTCACCAGTGCATTACTCCCTGAAATCAGTGGAGTTAAATGGTGTAAAACCTGAGTAACACAGTAATGAGTCAGGCCCAAAGGACAGTAGCAGCCACAAGAAAAGCAAAGGCAATATGTTACATAAAAATCACCCTGCATGCTATCTTTTCCAGATTTTGGCCAATGCACACAGGCCAAAAGAAAACCTTTTAATGAAGAAAATACTGAAACAACCAAGACTTTTCTTAAGAACATTCATGGTCAGATATACAGTATTAGTAAGTATAATGTATTCCGGGGGGTTGTGTCATGCCAAATGACTTTTACCAAGTCACATGCCTGACCGCAGCACAGTTCTTCTTTGCCCTTGATTCCAAGCTTTTTTGTTTAAAAGTCATACCTACCTGTATGAACTTAACCTGTAGTGCCTATATTTTAAATTCCTCTGCATTTATCATAATGAGAAAAGTGTCATCTCCAAGTTCAACTTTTTCTCATATTCCATGGTCAAAAGGGCCAGAAATACTTATCACAACACATCTTTATAACAGTTGTTACTCTTCACCTTCTTTTAAGACTTCAGTTTCCACTCGTTTTAGATAATAAGTACTAAAATATGAATAATTGTGACAGAAAAAAGAGTATAAGAACCTGTGGCATCCTCAATCTCTAGCTCAGGATAGGTCGAAATTTACACGGCAGAGGTACTATACCATGGGACAGAATCAAATTTTACCTCAAACTTCTTCATTGTGAGAGCCACATTTGTCTCATTTGGGCTATCTCCCTTTGCAACACGGATATTGAATAATATCTCTGCAGCAAGTGCACCAATTACATATGTAGATAAGTGTTTTTGGGGAAGTATGTTTAGCTGTTTAAATTCAATACAGCTCCTGGAAATAAGGAGAAGCCAGTATGATGTGAGCAGCCAGCTCTCTATGGAGCCTAGCTTGAGAACCTTTGGCCTAGACACATTGCAGAAGATAGATAACACAGCACGCATCACTAAAATATCAACATTTGCTAGATTATGGTAATTATATTGTCTGCAATATAACCTATTCTTGGAATGGTAAATACCGTGGTAAAGGTCAAGACTGCAACTCAGCGAGTGTTCATTTATGTGTGACAATCCCTGTATCTAGCACTCTATTCTAGTCAAGATTTCTCAGTGATAGTACAGGGAAGTGTAAATGAGACCCCCTTGTGCCAGCTTGCCAACCTGTATCCCAGCAGCTATTCACTCCTGCCTTAGGATTTTCTGCTGTGGGAGGATGTGTTTACTTTGTTGTATGGGATGTGTTGAATCTGTACATCCTTTTTCAGCATTATTTTTGTGTGTGTGTGTGTGTGTGTGCGCGCGCGCGAAATTGATTTCCTAGCCCTCTCCACTACCAGTGAAGGGGAGGCTGTGGCTGCTTCCTGATGCTACAACTTCTCCTGACAGATTTTCTGTTGTTAGGGCCTCCCTCTGGGTCAATGTCAGAAAAAGCTGGCTTAGACACTGGCTGAACCTGACCCTACATGTAATAAAATACTGTGCAAAATCTATTTATTTTATCTAGTGGTTACAGCAGGGACATCTGGATCCTAATGGTTTCCCTGGTTTGCTATGTTATCTTAGGGAAGTGACTTCTTCCCTCTGTGCCTTAATTACCTCATCTATAAAAGAAGGCTCGCAATGCCTAAGTATAAATTGTTATTACATGATGTCTTCATTTAAATACCCGTTTTGTATGTAAGGGATATTTTATAAGTAAAGTTACTTTTTCATTTGTGTTTTGCTGCTCTCTGACCTGCAACTTCTCTCTTGAATCTGAATATGGTAGGTTGTCTCCTATCTTAAAAGGATATGTTATCTGATGTAGTCAGGAAGAATTAGTTCAAAAATTGGTTCAGAACCTTCATCTTTCTTAACAGAACCATTGTGAAGGTTAGAAAAAGTTGAATTGGTCCCTCTGACCCATCATCCCCCACTCACTACCATCCATCACCCCCCACTCACTACCAACTGAAGCAGTTTTCTTCATAGTAGCTCATGTACCTTCTATCATCCTCTGGTAGGTTACCTTCAGGGGAAGAGTCTGGCATATTTATTAGGGCTGTTGATTAATTGCAGTTAACTCACATGATTAATTTTTTAAAATCATGATTAAAGAAATTAATCGCAATTAATCACAGTTTTAATCACACTGTTAAACAATAGAATACCAATTGAAATGTATTAGATATTTTTGGATTTTTTTCCTACATTTTCAAATATATAGATTTCAGTTACAACACAGAATACGAAGTGTACAGTGCTCACTTTATTATTTTTATTACAAATATTTGCACTGTAAAAATGATAAACAAAAGAAATACTGTTTTTCAATTCACTCATACAAGTACTGTAGTGCAATCTCTTTATCCTGAAAATACAACTTACAAATGAAGATTTTTTTTGGTTACATAACTGCATTCAAAACCAAAACAATGTAAAACTTTAGAGCCTACATGTCCACTCAGTCCTACTTCTTCTTTAACCAATTACTAAGAAAAACAAATTTGTTTACATTTATGGAAGATATGTTGCCCACTTCTTTATTTACAATGTCGCCAGAAAGTGAGAACAGGCGTTCACATGGCACTTTTATAGCCAGCCAAGATATTTACATGCCAGGTATGCTAAACATTCATGTGCCCCTTCATCCTTAGGCCACCATTCCAGCGGACATGCTTCCATGCTGATGACACTCATTAAAAAAAAATGTGTTAAATAATTTGTGACTGAACTCCTGGGGGGAGAATTGTCTGTCTCTGGCTCTGTTTTACCCACATTCTGCCATATATTTCATGTTTATAGCAATCTCAGATGATGACCTAGCACATGTTGTTCATTTTAAGAACACTTTCACCACAGATTTGACAAAAAGCAAAGAAGATACCACTGTGAGATTTCTAAAGATAGTGACAGCACACGACCCAAGGTTTAAGAATCTGAAGTGCCTTCCAAAATCTGAGAGAGATGAGGGGTGGATCGTGCTTTCAGAAATCTTAAAAGAGCAATATTCCGATGCGGAAACTACAGAACTCAAACCACTAAAAAGGGAAATCAACCTTCTGCTGGTGGCATCTGACTCAGATTATGAAAATGAACATGCGTCGGTCCGCACTGCTTTGAATTGTTATTGAGCAGAATCCATCATCAGCATGGACTCATATCCTCTGGAATTGTAGTTGAAGCATGAAGGGACATATGAATCTTTAGCACATCTGGCATGTAAATATCTTGTGACTCTGGCTACAACAGTTCCATGCGAAGGCCAGTTCTGACCTTCAGGTGATATTGTAAATAAGAAATGTGCAGCATCATATCCTGCAAATGTAAACAAAATTGTTTGTCTTAGCCATTGGCTGAACAAGAAGAAGGATTGAGTGGACTTGTAGGCTCTAATGTTTTACATTGTTTTGTTTTTAAATGCCATTATTTTTTGTGCATAATTCTACATTTGTAAATTCAACTTTCATGATAGATTGCACTACAGTACTTTGAATTAGGCAAATTGAAAAATATTTTTAAAGTATAAATATTTGTAATAAAAATAATATAAAATGAGCACTGTACAGTTTGTATTCTGCGTTGTAATTTAAATAAATATATTTGAAAATGTAGAAAACATCCAAAATATTTAAATAAATGGTATTCTATTTAATTTTTTAATCATGTGATTAATTTTTTTAATTGCTTGACAGCCCTCTATACTCCAGTTTCAGGTCTCTCTCCGAGAGGTAATGCCTTCATTGAGTCCTGCTGATGTCTGCAGTCCTCCCTCCATTCCCTAAGAACCATGAATTTAACTGGAAAAGATCTCATGGACCCAGGTTTTTAGAATTCTCTGCTGCATTTTGAGAGGAAAACCACAGGGTGCTCTTTCAATTTCATAAAATTACAAGATTATTGAGACCCAGCAATGGGGTTTGTACACCAGACTAGTGATGGGGTTTAAGGGAAGGCTTCTGACTGTTCCATTAACATAAGAGTGAGGCCCATTTTTTGCATCGCAGTGTGTGACCAATTGCAAAGACCTAACCTTGGATGAAGGAAATAGGCTCTAAGGTATCCTCTGAAAGAAAGGAAAACCCACAAGATGGAAGAAGCTCTAGGTCCCCCCCAACAAGACAGTTTTGTGGATGGAAGACCTCAAAGTTTCACTTTATAACAGTCAAATAATCATCTAAACTTTTGAGTGACTGGATGAAAGATTTTATTTATTATTTTCCTGTTGCAGTTTGATGCACTGTGATATGTCTGCTTCTTTGGTAAATAACATCAGAGCTGATAAAATCAGTGATGTCTTTTCTGACCACCTGTTATACTGAAAATTACTCCCCTCTCCCACTTGAAACAATGTACAGTGTTATCTTGATGCCACATGGAGGGGCAGCAGCAGGTGGAATATGATAAACATGGCTAAGAATATGGCTAATTTCATTCTTTAATTTAGGTTTAGTTGAGACCCCTTATTGCTGAAACTGGCACACCCAGTGAGTAATCAGGGAAAGATGGTTTACCGTTCAGTATATATCAGTATGGCTTATGCTGAGTAAATGTTAGGTGTGCAGAGTATTGTCTAATTGTCTAGTTTTCCCTACAGGAGACTATATCCCTGTTAGGCGAACTCTGTGCCAGCCCAGCAATGGCTTGAACCTAACCTAGGGAATAAGTACACATGAAACTGAGTAATTTCACAGAACCCAGAGCTTTTGACAATCAAATGATTAACCCTTTCACAGACCTGTTTCTGCAGAATTAAATGAATGAGGGTATCATAATGTAAAGAATATATGTTGGCTGAAGGGCACTATGAGAGAGATTAGTGGGGGGTATTAGTGATGAAATTTTAAAGTCTGAGTGAAAGATATTCAGTTAAATTCAATGCTAAATGACAGTGAATGGACAAGAGGGATATTTCCGCGATGAACTGTATTTTCCTAAAGAAAAATACTTGTGAGATCAGATTTTTAAAGAAGGAATATTCTTTTTTTTATTATTATTGAAAAGGTTAGATTATATCATTTTTGAGAGCTTTGTTCTACTGAATGTAATAAAAATTGACATGAAGTGTTTTAAATTTGTTGATAATTCCATAGTATTCTGGCTCACTTTATCTGAATATCTTAAAATTCAATTTCACTTGCAGAAGGTACTCAAATATTATCCTGCTATATAGACTACGAAAGGCTAGTAAATCCATAGATGTTCATGACCACTCATGCAGAAATGAAATATTTAACTAAAGGGGTATCTTGTATTTGGGAAGTTATTTGCTGACATTTCATTCTTTGATCCTTGTAGTCCATACAAAATGATTTGCACACAGGAAATATGAGTAAATGCTTTACAAATTGACTTTTTGAATATTTTTGAATACTACTAATAAATGTTATTAACTGCTTTCTTCTCTGAAATGATAAAAAATATTTTTTATCAAGTAAAAGCACATTGCATTTATTAATCCTCTTAAAGGATTCCTCACTTTTCCTCAACAAAAACAATAAGATGATATGGGTGAACATTTTTATAATAAGACATTTAAAAGCTCATGTGTATTAATTATAGCTATTAATTTAAATTTTGTTAAAAGAAAGATTAATTATAATGCTGTTATTATGAAACACACCCTCCATAACTTTTAACTAAGTATAAACATTCAGAGACTAGTCACTGATTTTTATTTAGTTTGAGCAGTTATTAATATAGAAATCTTACTAATCTTCCTGCTTTTAACATTTAGAACAAACTATGTGGTACACATTTCATAGAGTAAAAATGCAGCCTCATGTCATTCTAAATCACATCAAGGATCCGTTGAAGATGGGGGGTGGATGTCGAACTGTCAGGTTTTAGAAAGAGTTGAAAAACTTGGTATCAGATTTTCAGCCTACAAATTCAGATGGAAGAATTTAATCAGCCACTTTCCGTGTGCTTCATTGACTATCAGAAGTTCTGTCTGTCATACAGATGTGGACGTTTGATGTGTGTTTCCCAGCTCTACCTAATTGGATAACTATGGAACCGGTATTACAATAGACAGTAGTCAGAACTGTACACTGGACAACAACCAAATTTGTGACTGGAAGATGTGTATTTTTTCAGCATATTTTCTATGTCAACATAAAGGTAAGTATAGCACTCAAATGGCCTTATGACTGGATTGCATTTTAGTGGCAGGGTCTGTATCAATATGATTATCATGTGAGTAACATGATCTGTGGTACAGACAATACTTTTTTTGAAAGCATATAATAATTATCCCATTTATCAAAGTAGCCATTGCTTTGATTATGTGAGCCCTGAAATGAATGACAAATATAATGGCTCTCAGAAAACTTGTAAGAAGTTAGTCTGACAATCTGGAAAAAAGAAATGTATATACTGGAGTGAGGACTACATTTTGTTTTCAGTTACTCCCTTGTGGATTACCAGGGTGTATATTTAGTCACTTTCACAGATTGGGAATGAGATCATTGCAAATGTTACCACCATAAAGCACCTTCTGAGCCTGCCCCATGTACAGTATATGAGCTATGACATCATCCAATTTGGCATCATACTGTCCTTTACTATACTTGCAATAGTATTAGCATCACGGTTACAGTGTTCATTTTCTTGCCATTCTCACTGATAAGATGGTTCATGATTGGAACAGACACTCTTCAGCAAGACCCATGAGTTGACAGAGCAAGTTGAATTGTAACATGCATGTTGCACGCACTATCTTGGTAAAATGCCTGTAAAATCCGTGGTCAGTGATGTTGCTAATATCCATAGCCTCATTCCACTGTGCACACCATTTTGCCTCAGTTGAGTTGTTCACATTCGAATAAAGCCCATGCAGAGTGGCTCTTAGTGGAAGAGCAATGCAATTTTGAATAATTTGCTGGAGGGCTTAAAATATCTTGGTAAACTGACTGGTTTTAAAGTCTCCTGATCATGTTCTCAGTGCTATAGTTTTATGATTAATTTAAAGTGGAATAATTTTGGACACAGTAGGGAGTCAAATGACTGGTATCGACCTAATGCACCCCCTCCTTATACAACTGTGACAGTGAGTTGAAAGGACTCCAGGAAGGGGCCTGGTACTTAGTAATAAAAAGTGCTATGACAATTGTCCGTAGGTTGGGATAATGCAGCTCAATTCATGTCAAGTCCCCAGAGAGGTCACTTGGTCTTGTTTCTTTCAGATGCTGAGTGTACTGTCACAATCCATACCTGTGTTGCCTCAAGGTCAGACTACTGCAATATGCTCAATATGGTATTTACTTTAAGTCAGCCTGGAAAATAAAGCAGGTATAGAATGCAACAACTCACATAGGAAGTGGAGTATATCAATGCCCTATGGTCCGCACTGGTTGCTTATTGATTTCTGGGTGGAATTTAAGGTTTTTGGTTTTGATCTATAAAATCCTGCCTGTTTGTAAGGGGTGTCTCTCTCTCCATGGCATAATGCCAAAGCTGCAATCAATAGAAGTGCTTAAGCTAGAGTTCCCTGGTATAAAAGTGGGAACTGGTTGCTAGGTGTTCTCCAGGAGGGCTTGAATTGGTTAACCATGAGGGCACACTGCAAGACCTATCTCTTTAGCTGGGCTTGGGAGAATGTGAGATGCAATGTGGGATGGTGCTTGTTAGTGTGGTGGAGTAGTGTCAAGGTATTGTTTGGATTTGTTATCATTGGTTAATTATTTTCTGGTGTGGGGGAAGCAGCTAAGGGGTTCTGTTTTGTTTTCTATGTTGTCCTGTAGATTTAAATATATGTCAAAGGCAGATAGAGTCTCATGATAGACATTCTCCTTTCCCCTCTTTTAGTTGTAAATATAAAGGAATTCACTGGAAATCTATAACATTCTAGACTCTTAACTGTATTGTCACTTGATAAAAATTGTGTGTGCCACATCTAAGATCAGTGTCAATGTTACTGTACAATATGTTGTCTCACAAGATGCTGGTGTGCAGCCCTCCCAAAATACAGATATATTTAGGCTGCCTAAAAACTGGAATATATTACCCCCTCAATAGCTTTAAAATGCTTCTCTCTCTAGCAAACATATCCTCAGCCTCCAGGAGATTATAACAGTTTTAAGGTTTCTCACATCTGGGGAACAAAGTTGGTTGAATGTATTTATTTAATATCGCATCCACCATGAGGGTACAACAATGGCAGAGTGTTGGGTTTTATACTCAACATTTAAAAAAAAATTAAAATAAGTGCTTAATGCCACTTTAATCATGCATGACAGTAGAGAAAGGTATGGAAGGGCCATATATAGTAATAATCTAGAAACATTTACTTTATTAGAACAGAAATGTTTAAGCTTAGCTTGACAAAGGGAGTGAAGAAATCAAGTTGAAGCATAGTTAGAAAAGGAGATATTGTCGCAGAGAAATTTTTCACCTAGAAAACATATTTAGATGTTTTAATTAAGAAAATAGCACAAATATTAGAGTACTTGAGTCATTTTAGGTTTGCAGATGACGTGGTCATTTCTGCTGAAAGCCTTAAAGATCTTGAAACCATAAAAGGAGAACTCAGCATGAAAAAACAAAAATAGTAGATTCAAGATAAATATGCAGGAGGCAAAAATTGGTTTAGCAGATAACGTAAATAAAAAAGAGAACAAAATAGAAATAATGTACAGTTACATATACATATGATTTGCATCTAATTATTGGCAGGGTTAGTAGCATAGCTTATTATTAAAGTGGCTTGATATTTCCCTTGAAAAGATAGAATTTTCATTTGCTTATAACTTTGCCCAATTTTAACCATCTAGGCTTGAAATTTTCCATGCTGGTTGTCAGCCTCAGGCTGAATTTTTTGGAAAATTTAAAAATGGTTCAACCATTTCAGAAAATGAGACTAGAGAAAAATAGATTTGATTTGTCTTGTCCATGTTAAAAAATTCTGGTGACTTTTTTTTTTAAAGCTCTAGCACCTCCATGCTTTAAAGGAGGGACTTGACATTTGGTATGGCCTTTGTGTCAGGGATTTCATTGTTCCTGTGAAAATGCACCCAAATGTGGCCAAATTACAAACCTTGGAAAAATAAGTGTGCACATGCTCAGTAGAGACGTGATAGATCTATGAAGGTTCCATGCACACTGGGAATGATCCAGCTGGAGTCGAACAGGGCTTTCCCAGTAATTGCACCTCTGGGCTTCTTCAGGTGAGGCCGGTGCCAGGCACTTGAACTCTGAATAGGGAGCCTGTCACTCCTGTGTTCTCATGTCCTCCCATTCTGGGCTTATGCAACCTGGAGGAAGATGTTGCCTGGGAGGAGAAGCGAACTGGGAGCTGAAGTCAGAGGAGACCTGTGCAACCTTAATTTGACCCCTTTGTGCAATATATTATGAAACAGTCTCTAATTTCATGCACAGGCAGCCTTAATTCTGATGGTTCCTAATTTACAGGTGTTTGACTTTGCAATGTTAATAATGTTATTTTAATGCCTTTTTTGTGTGTGTGCAATTTTGTAGGTTTTTAAAAATGCAGCTCAGACAAGAAAAGCTCCACCATGTGGCATCGTATGGACATCCTCATGGGTCAGCGGGCTTTGATGATTTAGATCCACTGCACAGACCTTTGGCACTTGAGCCAACACAGTAACTGATGATAATAGCAGGTTGCCGTTTCTATGTAGACCAGCATTACAAAGGGTTGTGACACATGCTTTGCCGTTGCTTGTCACAGAGAGTTGCTGACAGCAGAGGAATGGTGAGACTCAGGAATGTTTGGTTCCATTTCAGATTGTGACAGAGAGAATGTTCTAGTGATCAGAGACCCTTCTACCCCATTCCCTATAATCTGCCCCTGTTCCAGTCCTGTCTCTTTCCCATTCCTAGCTCCTCATCCCAATCCCATTCTTCTCACATAGCCAGGGTAGCATTGGCAGCATGCGGGGTTCCCCGGGCTAGCTGTCTGAGTACGTAGCTGCCCAGACCCCTTGCGTACTCACCTAGAGGGCTAGCCTGAGCTGCTGCTCATGCTACCCTGGCTACAATGCTATTTTTAGGTACATCCATGTAAGCTGGGAATAATATCTCTCAGTCCAAATGTAGATATAACCTTTTACCTCCTAGGAGAGTGTCTAACCACTTGGCTAGCTCATCTCTTTCAGTCTCTCCTTCTGAAGCTGTTCAGTTTGTATAACAAAATATTCATTGGGCCAGAGACATAGTGAGTAATTCTGTAGCCTAGTGGTTAGGGCACTCTCTTGGGAAGTGGGAGAGCTAAATTCACATCTCTGCTCTACAGAGAAGGATTTAAACCTGGCTGAGTGCTCTAACTATTGGGATAACTGTTACAGAGGGGGCACCTTCTTTGGATCCTGCTGGGGCTTAGGCATGACTTAGGTGGCAAGCTGCAAGGTAGTGTCAGGATTTAAGCGAGTATGTGTGTCCCCAACCACTGAAATTGTATGTGCTCTGGGGACTTTACCATCGAAACTGTAGATGCCTAGGATTTTTATGTACCTACTGGATTAGGACACATGAGAAGAGATTTTGTGAATTTCATCGATGCCTAAATAATGGATTTATGTGCTTAAAGTGGCAGTTAGGCACCTAAGTCCCTTTTATGAATCACACCCATTGTAGAAGAGCCAGGAATTGAACCTTGTACCTGGATCTTCCAAATTCTAGTGTAGTGCCTTAATCATAAAGTCATCTATCCTTTTGTAAAGCAATGTGAGCGTGGATGCCATAATTAAATGTGGTGACTAAAAGGGTGGAAAACTCCATTATTCAAACTCCTAATAACTTCATATTCAGATACCAACATACTTTTACCACTTTTTAGCATCCTGCTACTCAAGTAAAGATAGAGAAGGGTAATCAGCAGAAAATGTTAGTTGTAGTGGGTTACAAGTGTGACAAAGTTCCTCCTCTACCTTGGTGGGTCCTGCGGTTATTGGCAGATTTGCTCACCTCAGTGATCTTCCCCTCTAGTGGAACCCACAGTCTGGGTCAACTCCTCCTGTGTCTGATCAGGAGTTGGGAGGTTTAGGGGGAACCCGGGCCCTCTCTCTACTCCGGGTTCCAGCCCAGGGCCCTGTGGATCGCAGCTGTCTATAGTCCCTCCTGTAACAGCTGCATGACAGCTACAACTCCCTGGGCTACTTCCCCATAGCCTCCTCCAAACACCTTCTTTGTCCTCACCACAGGACTTCCTTCTGGTGTCTGATATCGCTTGTACTCCTTAGTCCTCCAGCAGCACACCCTCACCCTCTCACTCTCACTCCCAGCTCCTCATATGCACACCACAAACTGAAGTGAGCTCCTTTTTAAACCCAGGTGCCCTGATTAGCCTGTCTTGGTTGGCTGCAGGTGTTCTAATCAGCCTGTCTGCCTTAATTGATTCTAGCAGGTTCCTGATTACTCTAGTGCAGCCCTTGCTCTGGTCATTCAGGAAACAAAAGCTGCTTCTCCTGTGGCCAGTGGCTCTCCCTTCTACTGCTCTGCTGTAGAGGAAGGAGGGAGGGGGCTGCTGCTGCTGCTGCTGGGTGCTGGGACCTCGCTGCTGCTGCTGTTACTGCTCCAGCTGCTCCCCTGGCTGGGCTACACTCAACCACCCACCCCTTTCTCTGCTATCTGCTTGATGGTTGGGTGGTAGATCCCTCGGTTGCTGCTGTTACTCCACCTACAGCCCCTTGCGGTGGGGGGGCTGCTGGCCGGCTTCCCAGAGAGGAAGGGAGTGAGGGATCCCGGCTCTTGTTGCTGAGGATACCATCTGAGCGGGGTCCCTCCTGTCTGGACATCAGACCACCACCACCTGGAGCTGCTGTGGCTACTGTGGCTGTTGCTGGGGAGCTGTTGGTGCCTTGAGGAGCAGGAGGAGAAGAAGGAGAAGAGGACCGCCCGCTGCTGGAGATCGTGTGAAGACCACTGTGGAGGGGGCATTTCTGGACTGAGTCTTTTTTGAACTGTGCTCTTGTGGTGGGGGTTTGGACTGTGTCTGTTGGGACACCGGGGGTGTGGCGTGGAGCCTGCCCCTGGTCCATCCGTGTTCCCCTTCGCCCCCACCACCATCGTTGCCCCCTCCACCACCCCCGCTGGCTGTTTTCCTTCTGCTTCGACCTCCTGCCTCTGGAACTGAGCTGCTCGCCTGGCTCACCATGTCCATTTCCACCATTTGAACCTGCAGCAACAGCAGCCAAGCATTGACTTTTTTGCACGAGTGCCCATGGGCGCACCCCCCTCTGCCCCCTGGGCTGACCCCCTTCCTATGCCATATTTGTCTGCCCCACCTGTTTCCTTCTGGGGCTCTCATTGTCCTGCCCCAGCCCTGCAGCTATTCCCATGGTCCCTATGCCTCGCTCCTAGCTTGCCCCCACCGTGATCCTCCAGCCCTGATTGGTCCCTCCCCTCGTGTGCCCATGCCCCCTCCCATGCGCTTGTGCCCTTCCCCCATTTGAGTTTCCTCTTGTTCACTGCACCCCCCTATGCTGTTATCCCCCCGATCCGCTAGTGAAGCTAGACGAGCCGGAATTCCCCTCTGAGTCGGTGACCTGACACTGTCCCACCCCTAAGCCCTTAGTTGCTCCCCACGCCCCTTTAGCCTTCCCTTTCTGGCACCCTCCTCCCCTGCCTGCAGCCTAGTGGGGAGGCGTGGTCGCCTCCTCTCCTTCCCCTCCCCTCGCTGTTTGTCCCCCTCCCTGCTCTCGTTATGGCAGGGGACGCGGCGGGGGAGACCCCTTGCGATGCTCCCACCGCCCCTCCTCCACCTGCCCCCATGTCCATTTCCCAATCCTCTACCTCGACCGCCGCTGCCGATCCACCTACCACTGCCCCTGCTGGGGCACCGGCGGCAGCGAGTACCGGGGAGACCTCCGCTGCTGCCACATCCCTTGCCCTTCCGATTCGAGGGGAGCCCCCACACCTGGTGGGAAAGGTTGGGGTGGGAAGAAGGGTAAGGGCCCTGCTAGAAAGGCCAGGGCCTCCATGGCAGAGACTGCCCCCACTTCCATGGCCCAGCTACTGGCTGCAGCATCCCTCCTTGCTACTCCCTCCACCAGCTCCGCGGGTGTCCCTGCCCTGGTCCCCAGGGCGTACATCCATGTGGCGGCGGCCCCCCCGCCTGCCGCTGCTCCTCTGACCACTGCTTCCGCTACCATCTATAGCAGCCGGGGCCCCTTCCCCACCTTGACCAGGAAGCACGGAGTCCGTTGCCTCCTGGTGCCCAGGTCGCCCCACGTGGAGACCTACATGCGGGTGTTGGAGAGGGTAGTGGGGCCCACGGCCATCGTGGCAGCCTCCAAAATGTACAGGAGGGTGGTCTTCTTCCTGGCATTGGAGGCTGCCGCCCAGGAGGTGGTAGAGATGGGCCTGGTGGTGGGGGGCGCGTTCGTCCCCCTGGAGCCATTGGAAGACTTGGGGGTCTGCTTGATCCTGACCTCCGTCCCTCCCTTCCTGCCCAATGCCGCCCTGCTGCCTGCCCTTTCTGCCCTGGGGCACCCCATCTCCATCATCAGCCCTCTCCCGTTGGGCTGCAAGGATCCCGCCCTCTGTCACGTCCTCTCGTTCCACCGGCAAGTGCAGCTTCAACTGCCGCCGGCGGTGCGTGGTGGGTATATTATTCGACAGGGGAGGCCCAGGGCTACCTCTGCCGGGCAATGGGGCACGTCTGGAGGGACTGCCCCTTGTCCCAGCACGGAGGAGTGTCTGGGACCCCTGAGCCCTGGCAAGGTGCTGGCCCTGTCATCACTGATACCCTTGGCTGCCCGGCACCCAAAGCTGCCCCTCCTCCTTCTTGGTCCACCACTGTGGAGGAGGATGGAGCGGAGATACCACTGGACGTAGGAGAGGGCTCGCCCCAGGGGGAATCCTCCCTCATTCCTGCTACCCCACCACTGCTTCCCCAAGTCCCTGAACCATTGCCCTTGCCCCCCGATTCAACCCCTGTTAGCCAGCCTCCGGATGATGCCATGGAGAGCTGGTTCTTAGTGCAGGAGAAGCGGGGCAAGCAGAAAGCTCGAGCCTTGATACATCCTTCGGATTTGGAGACCCCCTGGAAGAGCAGGAAGGGGGGCCCGATGATGAGTCTTCCGCCTTGCCCCCTGATGACTCCCGTTCTGTGGTGCCGGCTGGGGACGTTGCGGTAGCACCAGAAGGTAACACCGCCCCTTCTCCGGGGTCCCTTCCTGTGGAGGCCCCCAAGGGAGCCCCTACCGTCCCCTTACCATCTGAAGCCCCTGCGAGCACCGAGGTAGACATTGCCTCGGGTGCTGGTGGGGAGGGCCCTGGGATGGTGATCTCCTGTCCATTTACGAGGAGATCGAGGCCCTGGGTCTGACCCCAGTCACGCAGGGGGAGGATGACCCTCTATCAGCGGGCCTCGATCTGAGCGACCTTACCCCTGTCCCCATGTTCCCTTCCCCTGACCGCTGCTTCTGCTTCTGCCTCTGAGGGTCCCCTGGAATCTTCCATCAACCCGGCTGCGGGTGGCACCCTGCTGATGGCTCCGAGCCCATTGGGGCAACGGCCAGTGCCCCACTGCCAGGACCCAGTTCCCAGGGGGTGTCCCTCTTGGGTGTGGAGGACCCCACCTCCTTCCCAGGCAGGGACCCCATTGACGAACATCTATCTCTGGATGCCGGGGCTACCGCACGTATCACAGTGGCTGAGCCTGGCATCGTTACGGGTCCCCTTCCCACTTCCCAGATCCCTGAGCCTGGCCGGGAAGGGCCACCATCCAGCGGCCCGACTATTGAGGCTGAGGATCCTGCCTCTGCCCCCCTCCCTGATTCTCTTCCTGATCCCCGCTCTACTCCTGTCCCCTGCCCTATCCCTGATGCCAGCCCTGTCCTTGTCCCCTCCACCTCCTGTGATACCAGTGCCACCCCTGGGAATACCCCCCAGGGAGCTGCTTTAGTAGTTTTTCCTTGTCCTGACCCACCAGGGGCTGCTGTTTTCCTTCCGCCACGCCCTATTGAACCAGAGAGCGGGGCAGGTTGCGTGGCGTCAGCCCATCGGATGCCACATCGGGAGTCTGCCCCTGCCTGCCCACCTCGGTGGGCCACGAGGCTGTGACGGGAGCCCCACCGGGGGACAGTCATAGATCAGTGACCCCGCACTCCCATGCGCTGAGGGAGGAGCTGCAGTAGTTCCTTGAGGACGTCCGTGGCTCCCATAACAAAGTCCAGCTTGCACTCCAGCGGTGGGGGGATTTCCATCAGATCCTCTGGGCCGAGAGGGCCCTTATGGGGGAGGGTAAGAGGACCGGGAAGCAGGCCGCCACGGCCTACCAGCGGGTCTGCCTCTTCTGCGACTCCTTACTCACCTACGGGGTAGGTCACGGATTGCTGCGCAGTCCGACAGAGGCCGTGGACGTGTCTGCCGGTGAGGATCCCCCCCAGCCCTCCTCATGGCACCGATCATCTTTGCCACGTTAAACACCCGGGGCTGTAGGATGGGTCTCTCAGGAGCCAGGCGCTCTTCTTCCTCCAGGAGGGGGAGTACTCTGTGGTTTTCCTGCAGGAGACCCATACGGATCCAGCCGCTGAAGCTAGCTGGCGGCTGGAGTGTGGGGACGGGGTCTACTTTAGCCATCTCTAGGTTCGCATGGCTGGAGTGGTGACCCTGTTCTCCCCCAACCTATGGCCCGAGGTGCTGGGGGTCGCCGAGGCTGTGCCGGGCCACCTGCTGCACCTCCGGGTCCGCATGGAGGGGCTTGTTGTCAATCTCGTCAATGTTTATGCCCCGACATCGGGCCCGGAGAGGTTGCGTTTTTATCAGCAGGCGTCCGCCTTCCTCGGCTCCCTGGATCCTCGTGAGTGCCTGGTCCTGGGAGGGGACTGTAACACCACCCTCGAGGAATGGGACCGCTCGGGAACCGAGCAATGCCCAGCCGGGCTGTGGACGTCCTCTGGGAGATCATCGAACGCCACTCCCTGGTGGACGTCTGGCGCAACCACCACCTGGACGACGTCTCGACGTTCACCTTCGTCTGGGTGGAGGCCCTTCAGTTGCGCTACTCCCGGCTGAACCGCATTTACCTGTCATGTCTCCACCTTTCATGAGCCCACTCCTCCAGCGTTCGGCCGGCCCCCTTTTCAGATCATCACCTTGCCACCATGATGGCCTCTCTCTGCGCGGAGAGGCCGGGGCCGGCCTATTGGCACTTTAATAATAGTTTGCTGGAGGATGCGGGCTTCGTGGCATCCTTCTGGGAGTTCTGGCTGGCCTGGTGAGGGCAGAAGCATGCCTTTCCCTCGGCGCAGCGGTGGTGGGACCTGGGGAAGGTGCGCGCCCGGCTCTTCTGCCGTGACTACACTCGGGGTGCCAGACGACGGAGGGATGCGGCAATGAAGCAGTTGGAATGGGAGGTCTTAGAGCTGGAGAGGCGTTTGGCCGCCAGCCCCGAGGATCCATCCCTCTGCGGAGCGTGCCGGGAGAAGCGGGAGGAGCCTCCGGGCCCTCGAAGACCATCGGGCCCGGGGTGCTTTTGTTCGATCCCGCATCCACCTCCTTCGGGAGATGGATCGCGGCTCCCGCTTCTTCTACGCCCTGGAGAAAGGAGGGGGGCCAAGAAGCACGTCACCTGCCTCCTGGCGGAGGACGGCACCCCCCTCACGGACCCGGCGGAGATGTGCGGAGGGCCAGGGCCTTCTACGCGACCCTTTTCTCCCCGGATCCGACCGATCCTAACGCTTGCAGAGTGCTCTGGGACGGACTCCCGACGGTCAGCACGGGCGACGGGACCGGCTAGAGCTGCCTCTCACTCTGGCCGAGTTCTCGGAAGCCCTCCGTCGCATGCCCACCAATAAATCTCCGGGCATGGACGGGCTGACCGTGGAGTTCTACCGCGTGTTCTGGGACGTCCTCGGCCCAGACCTGGTCACCGTCTGGGCCGAGTCTTTGCAGAGCGGGGTCCTCCCTCTCTCGTGCAGGCGAGCCGTGCTCGCCTTATTGCCGAAGAGGGGGACTCCGCGACTTACGGAATTGGCGTCCCATCTCGCTCCTCAGCACGGACTACAAAATCATTGCAAAGGCCATCTCGATGCGGCTAGGGTCCGTGCTGGCGGACGTGGTCCATCAGACCAGACCTACACCATCCCGGGCTGCACGATCTTTGATAACTTGTATCTGGTCCGGGACCTTCTGGAATTAGGGTGTAGAGATGGTGTATCGTTCGCCCTCTTGTCCCTGGATCAGGAGAAGGTGTTCGACAGGATGGATCATGGGTATCTTCTGAGCACTCTGCGAGCGTTCGGCTTCGAACTCCGATTTGTAGGCTTTCTCCAGGTGCTGTACGCTTCTGCGGAGTGTCTGGTCAGGCTCAACTGGACCCTGACCGAGCCGGTCAGCTTCAGGCGAGGAGTACGACAGGGGTTCCCCCTCTCGGGCCAGCTGTACGCTCTAGTGATTGAGCCCCTCCTCTGTCTCCTCCGCAGGAGATTGACGGGGTTGATGCTTCGGGAGCTGGAGCTGCGGCTGGTCCTGTCAGTGTATGCTGACGATGTGCTCCTCGTGGTCCAGGACCCAGGCGACTTGGCGCGGGTTGAGGCTTTCCAGGCTGTGTACTCGGCGGCCTCCTCTGCCCAGGTCAACTGGGTCAAGAACTCTGGCCTTGTGGTCGGGGACGGGTGGCAGGTGAGCTGCCCCCCATCCATGCTTCAGGCCATCTGGTGGAGGGCGAGTCCACTGCTCTATCTCAGTGTTTACCTTTCTGCCACGTATCCGTCTCTGCCGGAGAACTGGCACGGTTTGGAGGGCAGGGTGACAGAGCAGCTCTGGAAGTGGACAGGACTACTCTGGTGCCTCTCCCTTTGGGAGAGGGCACTGGTGCTTAATCAACTGGTCCTGTCCATGCTCTGGTACCGGCTCAACACCCTGGTCCTGGTCCCGGATTTCCTGGCCAACCTCCGGACGGCGATTCTGGAGTTCTTTTGGCCAGGAATGCACTGGGTCTCTGGAGGGGTCCTCCACCTGCCCCTGGAGGAAGGGGGGCAGGGCCTGAAGTGCCTACGCACTCAAGTCCATGTCTTCCGTCTCCAGGCCCTGCAGAGGCTCCTATATGGTGCTGGTAGTCCGGCGTGGAGCGTATTGGCGCACGCCTTCCTTTGCCGCTTCCAAGGGCTCTGATACGACCGGCAGCTCTTTTACCTCCATCCGATAGGTCTTCCGCGAGACCTCTCTGGGCTGCTGGTCTTCTACCAAGACCTCCTCTGGACCTGGAAGCTCTAATCCACTAACTCACAGATGCTGTTTTTGCTAACACGGGCTTTGCTCCTGCTTCATGTTATCATTATTAAAAAAAAATGACTCCCGTTAGTCTAAAACATAGGGAAAAACTTTAAAAACATTTTTTTAACCTAGCCTGACAGTTAATAGTTTAAATGTTTGTTTGTTTTTTAAGCCACCTTTTATAGTTTTTACCATGTGTTTACTAAACAGGCTCTGCCTTAGTAAATTCCCCTTTTAAACCTAGTTTTCAATATTACGTAATGTTTAAATGCTCTTTTCTTAACTTACCTTTATATTTAATACACCTTTTACATTTTTCAAAATTTTCTATTCTTCAATAACCTGCCAAAATAGGCCTTTAAAATCATTTGTCTCTCTTTTCTCAAACTCACTGAAAAT
>NC_133769.1:51288501-51361181 GCF_003597395.2 Chelonoidis abingdonii | reverse complement strand
GGTTCCCTTCGTTTAGCCCTATGACCTCACTCCCGATCCTGTTTTTTCATTAGTTGTCCCACAAAATCATTTGGTGTCACAGACCTGTGGATCCTCCCCTTAGGCTGGGGGGAGATCCTTTAGAAGTGGGTGGGCTTTGCCCGCCCATCTCCTGGATACCAATAGGACTAGACTCTTGTACCCCATTGGTCTGGGTACGTCACACAAGTCATCAAGAGTTGGTCATTTGTATCCTGTTAAGTAATGTAGGAGAGTTTGTATAACATTTCTTTGCACATATTTCATTATTATAACTAATCATAAATAAGTTGCATTTTAATGATACAGGGGTGGAGAAAAGAGGCTGTTAGTGCTTAACAGAGCTATATAATCATCAGGCTCTTATTTTTGTGAAGAATAAATTACAGTAAGAGACTGTAGTTCATTTTTCAAGATCCATTTAGATTTTACTCTGCATAAAATTGGAGATGGGCCTGAGGTTAGAAAACAGGATCTGAACCTCCACAGCTTGGAGGAAATTGGTATCCTGAGCCCAACTTCACACTTTGGGCCCATCTCTGAATGCAGTCGTACATACACTGTTTAAGATGCTTGTAATTCAAACAGCTTTCTTTAGAGGATCTTTAGTGCATTCATCCTTGCGCAACAAAGTTCTTCATAAAAGCTGTTTCTTTCCAGTTTGATAGTTAAAAGTACAACATCAATAGCTTTCACCATAGGAACTCACTGAAGCAGCTAAATCTCAGCTTAGTATCTTAGAAATGGCAGTCTCTTGGAACAACGTTCCCTTAGCTCCCTTCAGAAGAAATTAACTGGTTGCAATACACCTGGAGCTTATTAATTCTGGAGAGGCCTTAAAGCTACAGTTCACATTTCACTCTAGCCTGGTAAGAAATCAAATAAAAGAGTGATTTTAAAAGTCAGGTAATGCTTATTCCATATTTCTGGCAAGCAAAATATTCTATAGATGTTGCTTGCTTCCTTTGGCTAGAAAAAACCAATTTCCAGGCTGAGAAACTTCGTATCATATGAATATTTCATTTCCTTCCATTTAACTGTGTAAAACTAAACAACATATGCAGTATGTGATATTTTTAATGGTTCTCTTCATTTTTTCATTATATGATCTATGCAGCCATGTAAAGATCCATAGTCTTTACTCACAGAAATGTCCTGGGTGTAGATCAGGTCACTCAGCTTAATAAGGATTCCTTGGTGGGTGAATTCTAGCACCACAGTATGATGATAGGTGATAATTATATCTGATTATTCACATTCATTAAAACTGAAAGACACTTATATCCTTCTGTAAATATTTTCTTTTGGCTGCCACATTTCAGTCCGTTCTCAGTCCAAGGATGATTTGGGGAAAAGAGTAATAAAATTCTGTTTAATAACTGGTATTTGAAAAATGGTGGTGCTGGTATGATATAAAATCTCATCTGCTTTTTTGGACCTGATTATACCCCTCATAAGAACATCAGAATGGCCATACTGGGTCAGACCAAAGGTCCATCTAGCCCAGTATCCTATCTTCTGATAATGGCCAATGCCAGATGCCCCAGAGGGAATGAACAGAACATGTAATCATCAAGTGATCCATGCCTTGTCACCCATTCCCAGCTTCTGGCAAACTGAGGCTAGGCACATCACCCCTGCCCATCCTGGCTAATAGCCATTAATGGACCTATCCTCCATGAATTTATCTAGTTCTTTTTTGAACGCTGTTACACTCTTGGCCTTCACAACATCCTCTGGGAAAGAATTTCACAAGTTGACTGAGCGTTGTGTGAAGAAATACTTCCTTTTGTTTGTTTTAAACCTGCTGCCTATTAATTTCATTTGGTGGCCCCTAGTTCTTGTGTTATGAGAAGGTGTAAATAACACTTCCTTATTTACTTTCTCCACACCAGTCATGATTTTATAGACATCTATCATGTCCCCACCCTTAGTTGTCTCTTTTCCAAACTGAAAAGTCCCAGTTTTATTAATCTCTCCTCATACAGCAGCCATTCCATACCCCAATCATTTTTGTTGCCCTTTTCTGAAACTTTTCCAAGTCCAATATAAGTTTTTTGAGATGAGCCGACCACATCTGCACACAGTATTCAAAATGTGGGTGTACCATAGATTTATATAGAGGCAATATGATATTTTCTGTCCTATTATCTATCCCTTTCTTAATGATCCCAATATTCTGTTCACTTTTTTGACTGCTGCTGCATATCGAGTAGATGTTTTCAGAGAATATCTACAATGACTCCAAGATCTCTTCCTTGAGTGGTCCACAAGCTGGGGGGTTCTCTACATGTGGATCACCCGTCCTTCATACTGAAAGGTGGCTCAGGTCCATCTGGGGCACTCTTTCTCCTTGCAGCCACCCTGGATCATAGGGGGAGATTTATGAGGAGTCCAGGGTCCGTGTGTACAAAGAGCAAGTAAGGGGAGGAGTGAGTGGAGACCTGCCAAGAGACAGAAGATCTCACATGACTCTCATATGCTTGGCAGACCTGTCACACCTGCTCACATCATAGGTAAAAAAAAAATATGAATATGAAAATATGTGAGAGACTCCAAATACCATTTGGCCTAGGATAAGGAACTGTGGAATGGGAGCCAGGAAACCAAGGGTTCTGGTTTCATCGCTTTTACTGTCTGCTGTTAATGTTTCTGTGCAGTTCATAACCTTATTATACTTGCTCAACCAGGCAGTGTCATTGACCCATTTCACAAATGAGGTGACTAAGAACTAGCAAAAACTCACTTCAAAAAGAGCTGAAAATAGAACCCAGGTTTCTAATATGACAGAGCCAAGTCTCATAAACTTAGTAGTCTGCCTTTCAAAGTGAATATGCTAAATCTATGTACTTGGCTGCTCTGTCTGTAACCACTAGACACACTCCCTTCTCAGAGCATGGAACTGAACTTAGAATTCCTGATCCCCAACATTTCACTGCTGTCCCATAAATATTAGTATTTGTATTACCCTTGTGCCTAGAAGCCCTACCCAGGAAATCATCGTACTAGGTGCTGTACGAATAGAATAAAAAGATGGTCCCTGTTCCAAGGAGCTTTCAATATAAGACAAAAGACAGAAGCATAAAGATGAATGGGGGAGTTACAAACAATGAGACAATATTGGATAGTCGGTGCTCTCAGCAGCACATCAGGAGCCTAGCTGTTGTCAAGTTTTTCATAGGCACCATGGCAAACAAGAGTTTTGATGAAGGATTTGAAGGAGAACCATGGAGTGGCTTTATGGATATTTACAGGGAGCTCCTCCCAAGCATGGAGGGGCAGCCTGGCAGAAAGCACAAAGGTGCTTGTTTGAAACTGTAAGAAGTGGACAACGGAAGCTGGCCTCACTGGCTGATTGGAGGTGGGTGTTGACAGTGAATGAGAGAGGATGGATAGTATGGGGATTGACTGTGAAGGGCCTTGAAAGTGAACAAGCAGCTTATTTTTGTAACCCAATGGCAAAGTATGTGACATGGCCCCTTCTAGGGATTGCTCTGCAGCTTTCCTCTGCTAACATTTACCCCTTAAGCTCAAGTTGAAGACATTTGCTACTGTGTCTGAAAAGCCCTGGATTAAAACACTGTTGATGACCCATGGGGTGAAAAATCAGTATGTGATCTAGTATTTAAGGACTACACATGCATATACCCAAGGGCAAAAAGTTAAGGCTAGCTAGATAGTCTTAATTCTGGCAGGTCCTAATTTTTAAGGACTTGCCTTTGCAATGTTAATATTCTTTGAATGTATTTCTTTGAAAGCCATTATGTATGGGCCCCTCTTAAATTGGCACTAATTGGGAGACTGGATTGCTTTACTTCAGTGCTGAAGACTTACAGCAGACCCCAGTTGCTGAAAAGAGAGGGAAGCGGGAACCAGGTACCTGAAAATTGACCCTAGCCTCTTGCAGCAGTACTGCCAACCTCAAGACATCAAAAATCATGAGTTGGACCCCACAAAAATCATGAGATTGGCCAAAAAAAAAAAATTGTTTTTTTTTAGTCTTTTTGATTTTTGAACTTCCCATGTCCATTGTGTGTGTGTGAGAGAGAATTAGTGTTGCCCACTCTTCCAGATATAGTGGATAAAAGTGATTTTTGGCCACTGCTGCAGGAGCTCTCACCTCACATCTGCCCATCCCCTGCCCTGTCCCCTAGGACTCCAGCAGTTCAATCCCTACCCCCCTCAGCTCTGCCCCCCTACTCCCATTAGCCTCACCTCTGTTCCTCTTGGGGTTCTTCCCTCCCGTCTCTCAGGGCTGGGGGGCTGCAGTCGATCCCTTCTCCTTCCCATGCTTGAGGAGGGGCAGCTTCATGGACTCTTCACCTCCTGTGTCCCTTCTCAGGACAGGTGTGCAGTGGGGTGGGGAGGAAGAACACAGGCACTGTCCTATATTTTTCTCACAGGAGCTGCCTACCTTGCCCTCCCCCCTTTAGAATGGCAAATGGAAGGGAGAGAGACTTCTGGCTTCTGGTGGAGTTGAACCTTGCCATGGGGCTGGAGCTTCTTGCATTCGTTTGCTTATGTGTTTTGGACAAGGTGCAGCTTTAATAATGAGCAAGAGTTTGCACCATTGGTATGTGGCTATATTTAGAGTATTGTGCAATGCAGCACCTACTGTAGTTATAAGAAATATAAATACATCAGGTTTAATTAGATAATTTTAGGGCATTTTTTGTTGGAGGTCATACTTTGGCCTAGGTAGAAAACTTCTGAGGTAGAAGTAGGCCAGGATACAGTTATTATCAAGTCAAAAGGAAACACCCACCATTCATTACACTACTGCAGTGTCTAATGATTTTTAGACACAGTGCAGTTAAAAGGCGTGTTTGTATTTAATATTTCTTTAGAATTTGATACAAAGCACACTGAAATCAATGGGAGTCTTTCTGCTACCTTCAATGGGGTCTGGATCAGGTCCTTATTGATTTTTTTTTTCAGAATGTAGAGATAGAAGGTACAGTGATATGAGATGTTCCCAGTCTGGACTGTAAAATGCAATCCATATGTCTATATCTATATATCATCTAATACTCAGCTATATAAAGGCTTTAGTCCTGCAGTTGGATCTGTGTGAGCAGACCCTGGTGCTCCTTGGAGAAGTCCCATTGACTAGAGGCCAAAGTTCTGAAAAGTTAGTGTACAAAACATATCAGATCAGGCATTGTAGGGAAAAATACTATTTTTTCAATTGTTCGGGGAAGCAGCGATTACTGTTACAAGAGAAAACTGAATATATTTTAACTACTTTGAGTCTGCAAGCTCCTTAACGATTATGTGGAGACTGTAACTTTCTACAAGGTTAAAAGGGAGATTTCCTCACATTATCTCTCAATGACAAACAAATAAAAAATAAAATAAGAGCGTCTATATTTTAGTTAATGTTAAAAACTGTGTATGTGCATTTACAGCTTTGAAGTGTGCTTTATTTTTAAGAAGTAATCAATTTCCATTCTTATAAATCCATTTTGAAAAAAATGTAAGTTCAAGACTAGATCCTATTACAAATATGTAACTAACTCCATATTTACTACTGTAGCATTTTGTTTGCTTTGTTTATTAACTATTCTGGAGAGCATCTGTCTCCACCCCTCCACAAAAAAGTATTTTCTCTATCCTTGTGTCTTATAAAGCCTTTGGCAGGATATAAGAGCAGCTCTGGCTCCAGTCTCTATGAAAGCTGTTTTATGCGGCATGAAGTTCTCTTTTTCCTTGCATTTTAGGGCTCATATCAGGTGAGAAAAGGGTGTGGTGGTAGGCTTTGAAGATTATTGCTTTCATTTTGTGTTCTGCATCACTGCATGCAATGTTTTGTCGTGATCTTAGTATTTGATCAAGTAAAATTGTTTTAGCACTTATAGGCAGCATGGGTTTTATTTGAGTTTCTAGCAGACTCTATATGTTCTGATGCTCTTTCAACACAAATGGATTTTTCATCAGTATTAAGTTTTAATGTCTGAGGAACCCACTTTTTCCAGAAAGATCATTATGGCCCTGATGCTGCAATCTGATCCACATGGAAGTAATCATGCAGAGCCCAATTCACTTCAACTGAATATCCCATGAATCTGAATGACACAGTAGAGGAAACAGCCATCTCACAAGTTATTTACAGCTTCTCATTAAGGTCAGGAGATTACTTGAAGACCAGAGAAAAGTGAATATGGCAATATTTATTAAAAGGGTGAAAGGAACAATCCCAAGAAACACTAATCAATATTTACTTCAGTATCAGGTAAAACAGAAGGACATATAGTAAGAGAATTGACCTATGAACATGTAAGTGACAATCAATTGAGAAACACTGGGCAGTACATTATTTAATTTTGAAAGATAAGATCATCACATTAGGCTCGCCACATATATGCAAATTCTTCAAAAAGCAACAAAGTAATCCCTCCAAATCCTAAATGTATTGTTTGACAGGGGTCACTTCTGGGGACATACTCCAAGCTTTCTTTGATAATATTTTACCTCTTCTTCCCGAAAATAAAACAAAACTAAGTTTCCAAGGTTTCTCACTGACTACGTAGCCCCTAGTCATCATTCTAAATCTCTACCAGCAGTTCCCAGACCTTTTCTGTCATAAACACTGTAGTGGCAGGAATACGTGTACTGAGGTTCTCTTTTCACCTAGCAGTTCCAATTACTTTAACCTTAGACTGCTGCTTTGACAGCATCAGTTCTGAGGAATCCAGTAGTACAATAGAGATTCTTAGATTAAAAAAAACAACTTATTAATTTTGATTTGGTGATTTCCTCAAAAATATTTGCTATGTTCATTGGTCATAATCATGGATAGATTTCACGATTTATGTTTCTTTCATCTCTAGTCAAGTGTTTCTTCTTAGAGGCCTGTCATAATAACTGATACAATTTCTCTGGATCTTCATTGTGAGATGAAGTTCTGTTTTTGTAACTATTTTGGGATTGTAATCATCTATTTTATAACAAAGGTTCTTGGATTTTTAAAAGAATAAATAACTGTTGTCTGATATATCTTTTTTGCAGATGTGATAGACAGTGCTTACATTTTACATATCTAGGTAATATTGTCAAGTACCTTCGGCAAAATATCTGACATTTAGAATGTGCCTAAGACAAACCCAGCAGTAACAATAATTGCTGGCACAAACATTACAATCTACCAGTGCTTTTATCAGTAATTAATACTATTTATTTCTGATGTATTCCACATAATAGGAATAGAAAACACCAACTAATTCCATGGTTACATTTATTTATTGCAAAGGCTTTCGCCCTGTAAACATTTTCATGATCGCTATATTTGTATAGATAAATTCCTGGGGTGAAATCCTAACCCATTGAAGTCACCGGCAAAACTCATATTCACGTCAATGGGGGCAGGATTTCACCTTTCTTTAAGATATCAGAAAAGTACTGATTCAATAAACAAATAAATATTAGAGGTTACGGTTTCACCTTTTGACTTAATCAAACATGCTCTGTAATAGCAATTTTTTGTACACTTTCACTTTGAACTTTATTTAAATTCCAATGCCAACAGCAGTGGAAATGCCAAAGGATGTGACTGTCTTTTAAGCATTTAAATATGACTCCAGAGTTCTCCTTGACTTAACAAGTTCATGATATTGTCCATTTTTGAAGCTCATATTCATGTGTTTAAAAAATTCTGTATCCCTAACAAATTTTATTCATTTCTCATGAGCTAGTATATTGTTGATTAACACTCTCACATTCTATAATCTTTTGATTACCATGTATGTATGTGGCAAAGATTTATGGGTTGGAACATTGTGTCAGCTATGTACAATTTTTAATGGACACTACTCCCTCCTTTTAGGCATTCATCATTGCTATAGGTAAGGGATAGATTTTCTATTCTAGTCCCTAGTTACAATAAATATATTTCTTCCAGAGATTTTTATCAATGTCAGATTATGGATACAAAAATTCTCCAAGCAGTAAATACTCTTTCAGATGGTGAAGATTATTATTATTATTATTATTATTACTATTTTTGCATGTGAATAAACAGACAGAGAACTGGAGCTTCCACTTGCTATCTATTCTAGCTATGCTATGGAACATGGTATATTATCTACATTTGAAATCAGCACTGTTTTTTCTATTATTCACCTTAGATCTTATTCAGGCATTCCAGGAATGTGAAAGAATGTTAGTGTTGATCAATAGAATACATTCTGTTAGCCATATTTCCTCTTGTATTGATTATGTAAATAATAAATAATTTACACTTCCATACCACCCTCCATCTAGGGATCTGGGTATTTTACAAACTATTTATTTAATATAAAATCCTAGCATATCCGTATGAGAGAGTCATTATTACCGTATCTTATGGACAAGGAACCTGAGATATAAAGTTCCCAGAAAGTCTGTGGACACAACTGAGTGTTAAGAAGTGTGCAATGCCTTCACACATAATGTTAAGGTGAAATTTACAAATTTAAAAATTGCAGGTCATTTCAGCCTGCCTGGGGGTGGGTGGGTTGGAAGAAGGATGATGACACTTGCCGTGGTTTACGACCTATGGCTTCTCAATCCTTTCAGGCATTCAACAGGCTGGAGGACTTAACAATTCTGGATATTCCTAAATGGCAAAGAGATATTTTACTCAAAACTATCAGGGGCAAGCAAGCCATGTCTACTAAAGGGCCCAGAAAGTACATCTTTACCTGAAATGTGACTACCTATCTGGAGTTCCTACTCCGGGAAAAGTTTGCAGCTATCAGCACCCAGAATTGAATGAAATTCATGGGGGAATCAACATGTTCCACTAGCTTCCATGTGGATTACTGCCTACTTATAAGCTACTGAAAGCTCTTTGCATTTGTGCAGTTACCCCGGTGCAGCTACAGCCTACAATAAAATCTGTTTGAACTACATCTATCCATGGACTACATGCAAACACACCCAACATTGCACACACTTAATACTGTAAACATGGACTATATGCTTACCACAGGGACTGCTGGGATCCATCATAGGGAATGCATTGCCAACCCCCAACCCGACCCCCAGCATATATTGGTAACAAAGAACTGCAAAGCCCCACTCATCCCTGGCATGTTTGTGGACTGCATACAACCCATGGTGTATTTTGAAGAGTTAATTTGTCACCTGTGCATTACATTCCCCCTACTTCCCAGCACTGTTTACAGGAGGCTTAGTAGACTCTGGTGAGGCTGATTTTTACAGAGTGGTGCATTGCAAGGGAAGGCAATATAAAGCTCTTACTTTCAACACCCAAGCATATCTTTGTACCTATGTGCGAGTATCTGGTAAAAAATTTATTATAACTGTATTTTGAATTTCCCCGTATTCATTTTGAATTCCACGTCATGGTGATGATGGTGGTAGGTTAGAGAGGCCAAGGTGCTGGCATGCATTCCACCATTAGTGGAGAGATGCTGCTGCCTGGGGCTTGTAATAATAATCACATTGGGTCATAACCCAGAAATCCCTCCCATTCATATATTAACAACAACAAATATGGAGCCAGAAACTTACCAGGCTCCAGGACTACATCTGGCTTCTCTGTTTCTGGTGCCAGTTCCGCTGCTAGCTGCTGCTCTGTGGGGTTATCAAACAGCTCCTCTGACTATGGATCCAGGATGTCCTGTAGCTGCTATGGTGACAATGCCTCTTCAGAGACTGGCATGAGCACCAGAGTCATTTTACTACTCTGATCCTGCTGTTGCCAGCTCCCCTCTGGTGCTGTGTTACATTTGGGGCTCAGAAAGTCATTATCCCGGCTGATCAGGTTATTGTGAACAGCTGGGGGCTCAGTACTCTGCACAATTCCCAGCACACTGTCAAAATCCTTGTAAAAGAGGCCAGATGATGGGAATTCCCCAAGGTGTGGTTCTCATCCCTAGCTTTCTGATACTTGCTCTTGAGCTGCTTGAGCTGCTACCTGCATTGGTTGCCAGTCTGTTGAATCCCCAGCACAGACAGCTTCTCTGCTATTTCTCAGTACATGCTGTCATTTCTAGTACTCTCACCCAAGTCGAACATCTTGCGCCAGAGATTTACCAGAACCTGACTGTGGCCCTGTGACTAGGTAGCAGTGTGCTTGGCAAAGGATGACTTCTTGTTGCTGGCCACAGCTAATGCAGCAGACGTCTCACTCTGTCTGCAGTTCCAGGGTCAGAATAAAATGCAAGGGTTTAATGCCAAGCAGCTGTACATGAACAAGGGTTGCTTGTGTTTCCTGGGAGTTGACTGGCTAGTCTTGGGACAGAAAGGCCAAGGAACACAGGGATTGTGGGATAGTGTTGGCAGACTTGCAGGACACACATCTGGGGACCCAGGCCTAAGCAGTGTCCACACTGAAAAATGATGGAATTTGGATCCAAGTCCCAGTGGCACTCAGCTTCAGATGTATACTCTTGGTCAGATTCTGGGGGCCCAGTTCTGAGGGCTTAAAGGCCTAAGTCTGACAAATTTGTGTTTTGACAGATTTGGGCTCAAATCTAAGTCTGAACCCAGGCTTACATTCCAGTGTAAGCAGCAGAGAATCCTGTGGCACCTTATAGACTAACAGACGTTTTGGAGCGTGAGCTTTCGTGGGTGAATACCCACTTCGTCAGACGCAGGTAGTGGAAATTTCCAGGGGTAGGTATATATATGCTAGCAAGCAAGCTAGAGATAACGAGGTTAGTTCAGTCAGGGAGGTTGAGGCCCTGTTCTAGCAGTAGAGGTGTGAAAACCAAGGGAGGAGAAACTGGTTCTGTATTTGGCAAGCCATTCACAGTCTTTGTTTAGTCCAGAGCTGATAAGTGTTAAATTTGCAGATGAACTGAAGCTCAGCAGTTTCTCTTTGAAGTCTGGTGCAAAGAGGCTAAATGCTTTGCCCAAGATCACAACAAACAAGGACTATAACCCAGATCTCCTGACTCCTCGCCCTGTTTTATAACTCCCAGGACTAGTCATCTCCTACATAAGTGCATATATTTTTATTCAACATAGAGATTTACAGGTCTGTCTGTGCCAGTCTTGCATCTTTAGGAACTAAATGAAAAATGTACCATCCAGGATCCAGTATTTGTACGCTTACAATCAGTGGGTCTTCAATGACTTGTTTATTAGTAAAATTACTTTCAAAGCCAATAGTATGTTGTTTTGGTGTGTCTGTCTTCTGTTTGTTGTTTATTTTGTTACACTAGCTCATAGATTGAAGACTGCTGTGCTAGGTGCTGTATAAGCACATAGTAACTGGAGAGAAAAGAGGTAGATCATCCCAGTTCACAAATGTGGATCTGAGGCACAGAGAGGATAAAAAACTTGCCCAAGATCACACAATAGGCCTAAAACAGAGCTGAGACTTGAACCCAGATCTCTCCAAGCTCAGGCCAGCACATTAATTACAAGAGGTTCCTTTCCCCTATACTCTAGCTATTACTGATGTCTTCTGAGAACTCTCAAAGGCTTTTTTTCTTTTTCTGTGAAATCATGGCAAGGAAACACCACATCTATATGCATTGCTACTGACCTCTGATTGTTTGAATATCAATGACTGTCTTTGATGGGAGATGAGAGCTATTAAATAAATAAGGAATAATAAAATAACATTAATCAGAGGATCCTAATTGTTTGATGAGTTCCAGTCTTCAAAGACAATCATCTGGTGTCTACAAAGGGGGCTGGAAACTTACATCAGCAGCGCTGCAGCTGTGCTGGTGTAGGGGTTTGTGTAGACATACCCAGGGACACTGAAAAGTATTTGAAATGGCAGTGAGGTTTAAGTGACATTTGTGCCTCGTAGCCTGGGCTAGTTACAATTCTTTTGGAATCCTACAAGAGAAGCACAAGTAGCTGACTCAGACTACAAATGCTGCAGGTTACAGGAGCACGGATCAGCCACTGAGAATATTCTATTGCAAGTCTGGCTAGGATCCTTCAGATTCTAAGCCAAATGTTAAACACACTCTAAATGACTGACTTAACACTAAATTGCTCTCTGGCAGTTCTCCTAAGTATGAAGATCCATTACTCCTGAGAGTGCTTAAAGCCATAGTGTTATCCAAACTTCTGCTTTCAGACTTTGTGTTACCCAATTAAATATATACCTGTGTGTCTCTACCTCTACACAATGTTACTACTATATTTGGAAACGACCGTATTCCCAGCTATTGAACATACTATAGTGTTGTATTTCCCCTCTTTTATCATTATACTTAACAGCTTTCTGAATATCTGCTATCCTATTTATCATAATGTTGTCCCATAGTGTTGTTCCAACTCTCTCTTTAATGTCCCATCCTACTTCATTGCCGGTGATGTTCTGTATCTTGTTCCGTGTGCATTCCGTACCTTATTTCTCTCTGGTAATGTGAAGCAAGAGATGTGAGGTTCAGAGAGCCTTTCATTCCTATTTAAGTCAATAGAGTTGAGAGTGCTCTAGAAACTAACAGGCTCAGACCTCTACTCTGTTACTTTTCCTTCTTAAAATTCTTCATTTTTCACTCTCTAATATACAGTAAGATCCTAACTGCTTCACTGTTTGTTGTGCTTCTGGGGTGAAAACATGGTTCCTAGCAGTCACCTCGTCATGCTTCAAATGCTTTGCAAGCTAGTTACTTTTCACAACTCTCCCGAGACGTAGGTAAGTATTATTATCTCCATGTTTTAAAAACAGTTCAGAGACAGAAGTGAGTGAGTGGTTTAATTCAGGTGGCGTCACAGGAGGAAGTAGAACTCAGTCATTCCTGGGTCCCAGTCTTTTGTGTAGGTCACCCCCCACTCTGATTCAGTGTATGAAATGAGCTATTAATTAATTAAAACCTACACAGACTTCCCCACTAGATTACAAACATCTAAGGCGAGTCCAGTGCTAAGCATAAAATCTTTGACAAGGTCCCTTAAATGTGGTAAAAGTCATAGGTTGGTCAGTAGGTTTGTTTCTAGTTCATTCTGGGTTTTTGTAATCTCTTGTCTGTCCTTTTCTGTTTAGCTTTCAGTTTACTTAGTTACATAATTATTGCATCTATTTAAAGATCAGTCAAAAAATAAAATTATATTTTGCTGGAGATGAGATGTAAACAAATGTTTGATCTTGCCCGGCCATTTTTCTTATATTTTTTGCCACAATTCATAAAAGGAGATTATGTTTTAAAATCTGCATTGTATAATTCATAAATGTTTCAAGGTGTCTGCAGACCTGGGTTAATGGCTATCATATCTGAGGAAACTAAAAAGGTGGCTGTCTACCCACTGGAATGTACAATATAATCATGTTCAGTGCATATGTAAGTTTCTAACTTACACTATCCCTTTCCTTTCCCATTTTTTGACTTATCTTGAAAATAAACTAAAATAAATAATAGAAGAACGAAGAAAGAGAAAAATGGCATAGTCCTGCCAGGTGCTAAAATCTAAGCTAAATGAAAAATATAGATTATGTTTTAATACCTCTTAACACATGCTCATTAAATTATTATTTTATGAAAGTATTGTAGATACAAATATCATCCTTATACATTTTTATAGTATCTGGTCATTGGCATTACTATGGGAGTAGATGTTAGTTGCCCATTAGAAGATGAATCAGATCAGTATATTTTATGCTGAAACAGCCTGATAGATGTTTAGAAAAGCTGATACTTTGATGTGAAGAAAATCAACCACACAATACACTTGCAGCATTCTTCTCAAGAGTCTTAATGCAAACCAACACGTACGGCCTCAAAGAAGCAATGTATGTCAAGAGGAATAAACACTCAGTAAACCAGACATGCATTTTATCAATACTCTAAATACTGAAAACACATTCAACAAAATACTGGGAAAAGGTATGACAGCAAACTTTGTAACAGTTACATTTTATATAAAGGAGACTCTTCTATGAGCTTGTATCCACTGACTCTAGCATAAATATTAATAGCACCAACTACATCATGCTATTGCTGAGACAAATACCATTGTTGGAAAAAGATGATCATTTTATAAAAACATGCCTGACTGTACCCGCTCATTATAGCAATATTTTTAATTAAAATGTTTATCTGTTCACGCATACGCAAGAACATTGTTGTCCTGCATGTCTTATAATTGTGAATTTCCTACAGGTGTGTTATCATAGACTAAAATAAAGCCGTTGCTATGTAAATGCAAAGAGTTGTTATATTATTGCTGAGCTTAAAATATTGAGGCCATTAAAAGATCTTATTTTATAATAATATATTTGAGTTACCTAAAATGTTTTTTCTCTTTTGCATTTGACTCTGACTAAATATTTTATTAATTTGTCCCCTTTCCCTCTTGGGAGGAACTGACCAATCTTCTGAGTCTCATCTATCTATCCTGGAGGTCAGACATTTTAGCACCTCTACTTCATATTTCAGTGCTCTTGCATTTCCTCCACATGGGGCAGTGAGCTGTTCTGATCACACAAACTGACATGTACGGTATGAAAAGGGAGCTGGCCATGGTCAAATGTGGGCAACAGGTTTAGAAAATAGTTCCTGGCTAGATGATACAATAGATACAATATTAGACAATTTATTTTTAAGTATGCTTGAATGATTCCATGGATGATCTTCCATAAATGAATAGATCTTTTGTTATGGGCCTTGATCTCTCCCTCCTCCCCTTGTCAGGATGAGTCCACATCTTTCTAACTGAGTATTATTTTTTTTACTTTTTTCAGGTTTTAGGCTATAAGTAAGTTCAATTATTTAACTACATAGCCTTGGAGCTCTGAAACCATTTTTCCTTTAACAAGTTTATTGCTTCAACAGTTATTTGTTTCAGAAGGTGCAACAGCACTGCTATGTATATTTATGTGGCACACAGAAAACGTACAACACAATTCCTTTTACATCTGTGAAATGGCAATACTTCCAAAGAAGGGACAAACTGGTTTCCCATGTCATTAAAAGAAGCCAGTTGATTTCTAAATAATATTGTAGGCATGTTCATTCTTTAAATATGGTCCAGTATACTTTCAGAGATAATTATCCTGCCCTCTCAGTGGTACAAGAACCTGCATTATCTGGAACCTTGAACCATAGGATGCTGACACTTCTACATCACCCACTTCAAGCTTAGGAAAGTCTCTTACAGGAGGGCCCTTGGAGCTGGGCTCAGCAGAAGGTATTGCCCAACAGGACCTGAGTGGCAACACCTCACAGCCCACTGATCGCTTAGTACTAGTATAGTACTTAAACCAGAAAGCTAGGAAGGGAGTTGTCAGAGCAACAACACAGACTGCCTGCCTGTCTCTTTACCAGACCCTGCTTGCAGTAGACCTTAGACTCTGGCTTCCAATGCTGGTTTGTCCTTGACTTTGCTCTTTGATAGTTATCTGTAACCTGGTTCCCAACTCTGATCTCATAGTAACCTGACTGTGCCTGACCTCCTTTTGCTTGACACTCAATTTGACTTCAGACCTATCTCAGACTCTGACCTCCTGGTACCTGATTTGGCCTGACTGCCGACTCCTGCTCCGGCCACTAGATCTGACTGCCCTCATCTCAGTCATGACAAGTGGTAGCTCTTATTTAGGTAATGCATCTTCTCTTTCTCTTTGTGACAGGTGAGCATCTAAAGTCTGACCTCAGGTGAGTTGGACTAGACTTTAACATTGTTTTCATTTTCTTTTTTGACTGCCCATTCTAGTGACAGTCTTCTAACTTGTTCCCATTGGAGATGGCTGAGAGTTGCATTTGCAAATTTCCTGAATTCTCGTCTTTGCATTTTTAACAAATAATTATACATTGCAGTTCAGTAGTGCCTGTTGTCCAAAGGTCTCAGAGCATGTTGTAAAGAGAAGTGCACAGGACATTCCTGAGGGGTAGATATTATCACTCTTTTATATATTAGATAAAGGAGGCACATAATTAAGTGAATTACTTAAAGTTATTCAGGAAGCTTGTGATACAGTCAAGAACAGAACAGAGGCTTCCTGAATAAAAAAAAAACAAAAAAACCCACCTCAATGGAGATACATAGAAGAATTGCCTTAAAAAGAAAAGCATTCTTGGAAATCAATCCTCACCTCTGCTGAATTTACACTTGGGTTGAAGATTGAGGGTGTGAGAGAGATTTTTATATGAGATATAGTGACTGAGGTGTGTAAGCTGTTTGTGCACCGGGGAGCCTAAAGTCATGGTGTCCGAGGCAAAGAAAGAGACACTCACTATTTCAGATTAGGGTGTGACCAAATACGAGGGGCAGATTATCCCACGTCTGCCTATTGTGAGGTTCTCAGACTTTCCCCTGGTGTTGGCTGCTGTCTAAAATGGGATATTGAACTAGATGGACCTTTGGGCCTGATCCAATCTGGCAATTCCTATGTTTCACCCACTCTGCAAACTGGAACAGCAGAACAACTACGGATAATGAGAAATGCCCATAAATCAGCTCCCTATATGCTAACCAGCACTACTTACTATTCCTTCCCCTTTCCCCCACTCATCTTGGGAGTAGGAATAACTACAGTCCTAGAGCTGTAGAAACCATAAATAAAAATATTCAGTTTGTAGGATGGGTGGCGGTCTCTGATTCCCATCTCTGGTAAAGAGCTGTTGAGACAGCTACTACCAATGATCAGCTGTTTTTGAAGTGGTGACAGCTCCCATTCCAAATCACTGTGGTAAAAAGGCAAAGCTAAATGTTGTCTCTCTTCTCTTCCCTTCCCTCTCCTCTGATCACCATTTGTGGGTACAAAGAATGAAAAATATTGGGGCAAATGAGGACTGAGGCCTTTTCCCCCCTCTTCTCCTAAGCTGCCAGGAAAAAAAGCTGTCATCTGGGAGAGGGTCTCTAACCGGAAACCAGTCTTTTTTTAAATCTTTGTTCCAGGTGGCTGACAGGTATTTGGGGAAGTACTAGCCTGTCACTAGGATGTTGCTGAGTGCTTTCCATAATGGCACTGTGTGGATTGAGTCACAGTTGCTTTTCCCCTGGCTTGCACGTGCATTTTTGTTTATACCAAATCAGAATTTGCACTGATGTAAATGAGTGCACAAGATACAAGCCATGGAGACTCAGTCCCAATGACTCCACTACTTTGTGGCTGGCATATAAATTGGTTACCTTGTGTGAGTTTTGATTTGCACTTCTGAGCTGAAACATGCCCTAGAATGATTGCAAGGCTGATGGGAATGAAATTTGAGTCTTGACAGAACCTTATTTAAAGTGCTTCTATGTTAATTCCTTACATTGTAGACTGAATGATGGGAGTTTTTCACCAGTGGAGGTAGTATAGAATGACTTGAACAGCAGTGTGATAACAATGTATCATAATGGAGGAGGGCACATTAAACAGCTGGGCATAACTGTGCTGGTATTACAGACCCCGTACCACAGTACAGTCTTGCACAAAGGAACACCAATATACCAGTGCTAAGTGGTGCAATCATGGGGGAGAGAGGAGTGTGCCACGCAACTGCAAGATGTCAACCAGGATTGCTCTCACAGTTGTACCAAGATCTTGTATTTTATGCAATAAATATGAATATTCTCTATTTCGTAAGTTACAGTGTATGGTCAGTGAGTGGGATGAGTTCCTTTTTGGTAGTCATAGAGCAGATAGGTTCTGAGTAGCGTCCCTGGTATTTAGCTATATTGGTATCTCAAAAACAATAACAGAGTATAGATATATATATCTTAGCCTAAGCTTCCTCTTTGGGCTTTTACTGGGTTTCCCACCAGGACCTCCCTTCTCCTAACTCCTTAATTTCCTCTTCCTACAAGGCAGCTCCCTACCTCCTTTATATTCCTGAAGAAATTAAAGAGCTACATTTGCCACAATGAGACAGCAGAATTTCAGGAACTTTATACAGGCTTCTAACACCTAACAGGATGGGCTGACAGAAGATCCCTGCTATCCAATTACAATGGCAATAGGAATATAAATCATACATTATATGCTGCAGTATGTGTGTTCACTCTTCAGTCTCATCATTCCAATTCTACACAGGTAATCCCCCCACGATTATTTGTTTTCTAGCCTAAGCCTTGAAGAGAATGACATTCACTTTTTGAATTACCACATGTACTTCATTTAAACCTTGCTCTCCGTGTCATATCTTAGGCAGCAACTGCATCATAAAACTTTCAAATGTTCACATAGCTAGAAAAATATTCTATTCCCCCCGTTATGTTGTTTGTTAAATCTACTTCTGCCTTATTGGTTCATAGGAATAATGTTTATGGGGTTGGAATATTCTAGCAATAAATAGCTCTTGCACTTACCATTGCCTCAGCTCTACTTCAGTATTTAATCACCCTCGAACTCTATAATTTGCCTCATATACACCACCACCATGAATGTTATCCCTTAATCAAACTGGATTAATAAGTTACACATTTACATATGAACACTGGTGGGTCATGAGAGAGATGAGCTAGATGTAGTGGTGATGTAAATTGTGGCATAAGTTAGACATCAGTTAAGTTGCTGTAACTCTTATGAATGCTGAGAGGAAAGAGAGACGTCTGTAGCAGGAAAAACTATTAACAGGATTGTTCAAGCTATGTTTATCTTATACCACCATTTAAATTTGGCCCCATGTATTTATTCTGATTCAAGAGTTAAGTTTATTTCTTGCCCCAAATAATAGCTGTGGAAAAATTGAGTGTTTTTAAATTTGGACTTTCTTGATACTGTGTCATAGTTATCTATACTTTACATCAAGTTGGGATGTCTATCAAAAATAGTATTTAAACTGACCAAAAGTTATAGGTTTAACTTAGGAATCAGTGGTGAAATGCTATGATCTGTGTTATGCAGTTGTTCAACTACATGATCATGTGGTTCCTTCTGGCCTTCACATTTATGAATCTATTAATTTTGTCAGTGTATTTTATTTATTCGTGTAAATAAACTAACACAAATAGATGCCTATAGTGGGCTGTAGGTGCCCTTGCTATTAATTAAAACAATTTAAATACAAAAATCGTTACAACTCAAACAGGAGCACAAGCCTCTCCCCACTTCCCTACCATACAACATAGCATCAGTCCTGAAATGTATTACAAATCAAAATTACCCACTTTCACCTTCTCCAAAGTACACCACCCTAACTGTCTGAGCCATCCCCAAATGCCTGCTGAGCAGACAAGTTCTACAGTGTGCCTGGAAGGTCACAGACTTTGGCAATTTAGAAACAACATGGATGGGGAACAGGATTTGAATTCCAAAGCTGATGAGCCCAAAGAGAAGATGTCCTATGAGACTCTCTCTCTTATATATGCACCCAGGTATATCAAGGGCTTCTGCTGATCACAGCTGTGTCAGTATGGCTCATGTCATACCAATTTACAGTGATGACTGGTGCAACACTGCTTATAAACAGAAAACTAAAAGCTTTTTTCTGTAAGTGTATTCAGTGTTTGTGAAAGGTGCTGGAGAGACAGTGCTGGGAACTGAAGTCTTCTGTTTTTGCACAGAATATAACGGAAGCAGCAGTGCAACCATTACTACATGACCAAAGTTCCTTTACCTGAATCTTCCCGATTATCAATCCCCTAAGCCACACATGCCCCACAAAAGAGCAATGGTTAAAAACATTAGTAATTTAATATCAGTTTATATTGGAATGTATAAATAATATGCAAATTTTTAAACTGTAACCAAAAACCAAAGAAGGGATAAGTCAACTTTTTCTAATTGGTAGAGTGAAAAAAATGTGGTGAGAAATTATTTAATTTCATTATTTTCTACCTCATCAATAATATTTTTTGCAGCACTGAATAACAATCAACAATTCTCAGTGTACAGTGCCACCATATTATTTTAATTCTGTCAACCTTAACTTGCCATTTTCACATGTTTACCGTAGTTCTAGCTCCTATCATCAGAACTGTCATCTGTCACATTGGTAAAGTTAGATGACAATTATAGTTCTTTGATACTTCATTGGGGTTGAAATAAGTACCCCTCTCACAGAACTCTCCTTAACTATTGTGTAATAAGAACTTCAGCTCTTCAGCTTTACTTTTCTCCTTTCAAAGGCCTTTCCTTTTTTTAGTACTGTCGGTTTGCCTTACTGCTACCCTGTCTCCCCTCATATTGATGAGGATAAAATACATTATCCTTTGCCACACATGAGTTCTAGGCATTCACCTTCAAAAATGAGGATAAACATATAATCTCGTGGTCTACTGTAACATATCCTTCACACTGCAGAGTATGAGGCCACGTCTACACTACGGGATAATATCGAATTAGCTAAAATCGGTTTTATAAAACTGATATTATAAATTCGATTTTATGCGGCAACACTAGGCACAGTAATTCGGCGTTGTGCATCCATGGTCCGAGGCTAACTTCGATTTCTGAAGCGTTGCATTGTGGGTAGCTCTTCCGTAGTGGGATTTGGTAGCTCTCTTCCGTAGCTACGAGCTACCATAGTTCCCACAGTCTCCCCCGCCCCTGGAATTCTGGTTGAATCATTATTGTCGCGGTGTTCTGGGTAAAGTCGTCAGTCATTCTTCCTCTGGGAAATCATCAGCTCACAATCCTTTGCGCCGTTTTTCCCTGATTGCCCTGGAACACCATGCACGGCAACCATGAGACCCTCAGCTTTTTTTTTTTCTGCACCGTATGTGACTGGATGCGCTACAGAGAGGCGATACTCCAGCGCTACACAGCAGCATTCACTGCTTTTGCATGTAGCAGAGATGGTTACCAGTCGTTCTGTACCGTCTACTGCGAGTAAACTGGCAATGAAATGAATGGTTTCTCTCCCCCTCTGTACGTCCGCTGCTATATGAGTGCCTGGCTGAAATCGGCCGGGGGCGCAACGCTAAAGCAAAATTGGGATGACTCCTGCAGTCAATCCTCTTCCTTAGGTTTCTAAAGAACTAGCCCGTCTAGAACTACGCCGTATCGGCTCGGGCCGTTAAAATCGATTTGCTCGGATCGATATACTCGCGTATCTAATCTAGACGGATATATCGATCCCGTGAGATCACCGCTTATACGATTCCGAACTCCCACCAAACCCCTAAAACAGAGTTCCGGACTCGACATGGCGAGACCAAGCGAACATCGATCGCCTTGAGCGAGGGTGAGGACGAGTGAGTTAAATGCGATTTTTAGATATTCGACTTCAGCTTACTTCCACGTAGCTGACATTGGCGTATCTAAAATCGATTTTACCCCCGTAGTTAGAGCCAGTCCCATAGAGTTCAGTCCTGCCTAGAAAAGGGGGCAAGTTATTAGAGAACCATTATCAGAGAGCCACCAGCTGCTCCTGCTCAGTATTCACAGGCAGTGCCCTGGCAACAACCCCACCCGTTGTTCCCTTCTCCCCCAACCTTCCTGGGCTAATACCGTGCAGTGTCCTGCACATTTGTGTCATGGAAGTAATAAAGAATGCAGGAATAAGAGAAACACGATTATGACATAAATATGGGAGCAAGCCTCCCGCGCGATATGCAAGTTCCAGCAGGACATTAAGCGGTGGGGAGAGGACAGCAGCATGCTGGCTGCTATGGACAGTCCAGGCAGTACAGAATCTTTTCTTTACACAGAAAAGGAGCGGGATATTTGAAGGCTCAGCCCCCAGTGGCTATGAATGAAGACGGTTACAGCCGTTTTCGCCTATCTATGGAGTGACCAGGAATCATTCCTGTTCTTACCCAGGCGCCCCCATATCAGATTAACAAAGCATTGGAGCACTCAAGGGGTCATGAGGACCAAGTTACCAGTTTCCTATGCACCGTCTACCACCGGGAGGGGAGAAGAAGTGGGATACTGCTCTTCACTGCTGCAGCAACTCACGTCACGTCAGCAGCATTCAGTACACATACATAGGGTACATAAAGAAGTCAAAAATGAATTTCTTTCTGCTTTTTCACGTGGTGGTGGAAGGTTGGAAAGAACTGAGGAGTCTATTCTTCCCCCGAACCCCCAAAACACTGGTTTGAACCTACAGACATTGGTAGCTCAAGCCAAGAATGCAAATACTTTTCAGGAGACTGCTGTGGACTGTGGAGATCAGCTGGAGTCCTCAGTACACCGCTCCCTCCCTCTCATGAGCGGATCCATTTGATTCTTTGCTTTTCCGTTACACTTGCATGCAGCGCTGTGTGCCTGCGAATTTTTCAAACGCCTTGGCATCGTCTTCTGTAACAGACTTGATAGAACCGATGTCTCCCCATAACACAATCAGATCCAGTATCTCCGTACGGCCCATGCTGGACTCTTTTGATGTGGACTGCATCGCCACCCATGCTGATCAGAAGCTCCACCTGGGCAAACGGAAATGTAATTCAAAAGTTCGCGGGCTTTTCCGTTTACCTGCCCCGCTGCATCCGAATTCAGATTGCTATCAAGAGGCGGTCAGTGTGCAACTGTGCATACCGCCCGGAGGCAATAACTCGATTTCCGTCCCACTAACCCTATGCCGATTATGTTGAATATCCGAATTTAGCGCTCTCCTCTCGTCGGGAGGATACGAAATCGATTTATAAAGAGCGCCTTATAGTGATATTAAAGGGCGTTGTATGTACGGTACAGCGTTAAATCATTTAACGCGCCTTAAATCATTTAAACGCCGTAAGTTAGACCAGGCCTGAATATCTAAAAACTGGTGTCTAGAAGATACTTAGATAACATTTAGATGTACCTGTATGGTAGTCTATAGAAATATTTCTAAAACCTTTGCTTAATGTACCCGATTCCAAGAAATTACTCTGCGTTGCCATGATGCACATATATAAAATTTTGCAAAACTGCCATCAAGGATAACACATTCAAATATTGCTGGTGACATGCTTCAAGATTCTGATCTTCCTTTATTCCACTGTAAGCCAAATACTCTGATTTCATGACTGGTTTAATAATCAGAATTTATTATTTTTTTAAATTATAGAAAAACAAAACCAAGGCATCGCTGCTGCTCACCTTCTGCAGTATGACGCATTTTCAGATACACATCAGCGGCATGTCACAGAAGAGGAATTAAGCCATTGCTTTCCGGGCAAGCCATATTTATTGAATTTTTATGGGAGGAGATGAGAGAGTATGTAGACAGAATCTGGGCCATCTCACCGTACTCCATTGTAAAATAAAAATTCTTTACAATATTATGTCTATAATGTGAGAAGTATAAACTACCGAAATGCTGAGAACTTGACCTTGTGGAAAGTTTTTCTTTCAGTCTGTAAAAATTATTGGGTCAGAACTTGAACAGTCCTAAAGTTGCTCTCAAGTGTTTTAGGAACAACTTTTAAATCACTGACCTCAAGACCACTTGCAGTTAACTCTCTCCATCTTTTTAGGACTCTTTTTATTTTCCTTTGGTTGTATTAATAAGAAAATACTAATAAAGATAACCTGATCATGAGAGATTTAGATATTTTGACACAGAAATCACATTTTCATGCTTACAAAATCTGTACGAAAGAACTTTTACAGATGTATAAATCCAAAAATGTTTTCAGTCAATGTTGACAATAATTGTCCATTCTTTTCTTTTTAACAACAGAGGCTATAAAAGCAAATCTGATGATGATAATTAGATATTCTGGGAACTTTATTTTTGTGCTAATTCTTCTAAATTTCATGACTTCTTTTCATAACCTATATGCGATTAAATTTTGCATTCCTTAAGACAAATTTAATTTGGTTTATTTTCATTGTTTTTGATGATTGTATCAATACTCATTTTTATTTTAAACTGATGCTGCATTTCTGAAAAGATAAATAAAATGAAAAAAAACCCAAAAACACTCTATAGCTTTAGAGACTATCTTGATGATTTACCCCCATATTTCTTTTATCCCCTTTCCCAGTTCTTAGGCAGTTTTTCTTTGCTGTTGATTAAGACATTACGCTATGAATATTTGTGGTAATTAATTATCTTGTTTGTACTGCATTAAAAATTAAACACTATTTAAATACTTGGTATTATTTTTATTTCTTCACACAGAAAATACATAATAAATACAGATTGGGGAATGAGCCATCATAATGGTGCTACCACCACTCACTGTGACCACATTTTTACCAATGACTCTACCTTTCCCTCCAATAGTTTCTTGATAGTTTCCAAATTCTTGTAGCCAGAAGGTGAAAAACAGAAGCTATTTATGTAGTCTGTTTTTTCCTCTGTAAATTGTATTAATAGTGGTTACTGCTGTTAAACACAGAGTTTACCACATCTTGGTCAAAGTGTCTCTCTTCTATCCTACATAATTTAGGCCCAGTTTTTCTCCCATTAATCAATGGTAAACTCCTTAGGCTTCAATTGAAAAGATCATCATTATTCTGGCCTGAACTCTGACAGTACTGAACCCAATTTTGAATCAGCATGGAACACTACTACGGGAAGACCATTCTAATCTTATTGGTACACCTGCTTCACCAGGAGTGAAGTTTCTAGATACCAAATGCTCTTTGTTGCAGAACAACAATCCCAGCATGCTCTGCTTGAGACCTCCCATCACCTTTCCCAACTTTAGTCCAAAGGCTGGTCTCCCTGCTTCCAATGGGAGTAGGATTGAGCCACAAATGGTTTTAACAAAATATAGACACTATATAATCCTGCTAGCTCTTATACAGAAAAGCTACAATTATTTCCTTTCTATTATGTAACCTAAATAAATTTGTATCAAAATTATTCTGGTTTGACTCCATACCTGCTACTGAGCACCTGCCAAGGTTAGAAGTAACCAAAAAACCGTCTGTCCAAGAATCCTTGTAACCCAGTTTCGAATTCCTTAAGCATGAGTGAGGGATTTTCAGCCACCTGCTTTTAGCCAAGTGATCTTTAAAACTCTTTGCCCCCAGAGCTATAACATCCAGTAGGCTTGCAAAAGTCAGGTTTTTCAGGTAGTGAAAACAGATCATAGATACTATATGGGACAGATTTTGGGGCCAGCCCATTTCATGGCATCATCAGTTTCACTGTCAGTTGTCTGCTCTGTTCTTGGCTAGCTTATGTTATTTTTATTAACATCAAATAATCAATTATAATTCAAATCAAAATAATCTTGCATAAATGATAGCTCATCCTAGTATCCACAGTCTCCCCCAGCCCCTTGGCAATTCTGGGTTGAATCAATTATTGTCGGGTGGTTCTGGGAAAATGTCGTCAGTCATTTTTCCTCTGGGAAATCATCAGCTACAATCCTTTGCGCCGTTTTTCTCCCTGGATTGCCTCGGCAACACATGCACGAGCAACCATGGACCGCTAGCTTTTTTTTTTTCTGGCACCGTATGTGACTGGATGCCGCGGACAGAGAGCGGCGATACTCCAGCGCTACACAGCAGCATTCATGCTTTTGCATGTAGCAGAGATGGTTACCAGTCGTTCTGTACCGTCTACTGCGAGTAAACTGGCAAGAAATGATGGTTCTCTCCGCTCTGTACTGTCCGCTGTATCACGCTGCCCTCTGCCGAAGCGGATATAAAGGGCGTTGTAGTGTGGACGGGTACAGCGTTAAATCGATTTAACGCTCCTTAAGTCGATTTAAACGCGTAGTGTAGACCAGGCCTGAGTATATCTAAAAATGGTTGTCTAGACAGATACTTAGATAAACATTTATGTACCTGTATGGTAGTCTATAGAATATTTCTAAAACCTTTGCTTTAATGTACCCGATTCCAAGAAATTACTCTGCGTGTGCGCATGATGCACATATATAAAATTTTGCAAAACTGCAGTACAAAGGAATACAACATTTCAAATATTGCTGTGGACATGCTTCAAGATTCTGATCTCATTTATTCCACTGTAAAGCCAAATAACTCTGATTTCAGGACTGGTATAAATGAGATCAGAATTTATTATTTTTTTTAAATTATAGAACAAACAGCATCCGCTGCTGCTGCTACCTTCTGCAGATGACCATTGTTCAGATACACATCAGCGGATGTCACAGGAAAGAGGAATTTAAGCCATTGCTTTCCTGGGGGAAGCCATATTTTTGGAATTTTTATGGGGAGGAGAGAGAGAGTGATGTAGGACAGAATCTGGGCCACCACCGTACTCCATTGTAAAATAAAAATCCTTTACAATATATATTGTCTTATAATGTGAGAATATAACTACCAGAAAATGCTGAAGAACTTGACTTGTGGAAAGTTTTTCTTTAGTCTGTAAAAATATTGGGTCAGAACTTTGAACAGTCCTAAAGTGCTCTCAAGTGTTTTAGAACAACTTTTAAATCACTGACTCAGACCACTTCAGTTAACTCTCTCCATCTTTTTAGGACTCTTTTTATTTCCTTTGGGTTGTGTGATTGATAAGAAAATATAATAAAGGTAACCTGGAGTCATGAAGGAGATTTTAGATATTTTGACACAGAAAATTCACATTTTTCATGCTTACAAAATCTGTACGAAAGAAACTTTTGACAGATGTATAATCAAAATGTTTTTCAGTCAATGTTGACAAATAATATGCTCATTCTTTTTCTTTTTAACAACAGAGGTATAAAAGGAAAATCTGATTGATGATAATTTAGATATTTCTGAAGATTTGATTTTTGTGCTAATTCTTCCTAAATTTCATTGACTTTTTTTATAACCTATATGCGATAATTTTGCATTCCTTAAGACAATATTTAAATTTGTTTTATTTTATCATTGATTTTTGTGTGGATGATTTGTATCAATTACTCATTTTTTATTTTAAACTGATGTGCATTTCTGAAAATATAAATAAAATGAAAAAAAATCCAAAAAACATTATAGCTTTTAGAGACTATCTTGATGGATTTACCCCCATATTTCTTTATCCCCTTTCCCCAGTTTCTTAGGGCAGTTTTTTCTTTGCTGTTGATTAAGGACATACGCTATGAATATTTGTGGTGATTAATTAGTCTGTGTTTGTACAGTGCATTAAAAATTTAAACACTATTTAAATACTTGGTATTATTTTTATTTCTCACACAGAAAATACATGATAAATCACAGATTGGGGAATGAGCCATCATAATGGTTGCTACCTACCACTCACTGTGACCAACATTTTGTGACCAATGTACTCTACCTTTCCTCCAAGTAGTTTCTGATAGTTTCCCAAATTCTTTAGGACCAGAAGGTTGAAAACAGAAGCTATTTTATGTGAGTCTGTTTTTCCTCTGTAAATTGATTAATAGTGGTTACTGCTGGTTAAACACAGTAGTTACCACATTCTTGGGTCAAAGTGTCTCTCTTCTATCCTACATAATTAGGGCCCAGTTTTGCTCCCATTTAAGTCAATGGTTAAACTCCTATTGGCTTCAATGGGAAGAAGATCATGCATTTATTTCTGGCCTGAACTCTGACAGTAACCTGGAACCCCAGATTTTTGAATAGCTATGGAAACACTACTACTGGAAGACACAATTCATAGATTTCTTATTGGTACACCTGCTTCACCAGGAGTGAAGTTTCTAGATACAAATGGGCTCTTTTGTTGCAGAACATACAATCCCAGCATGCTCTGCCTTTTGAGAGGACCTCCATCATCCTTTCCCAACTTTTAGTCCAAAGGCTGGTCTCCCTGATTCCAATGGGAGTAGGATTGAGCCACAAATGGTTTTAACAAAATATAGACTATATAATCCTGTAGCTCTTATACAGAAAAATCTACAATTGATTTCCTTTCTATTATGTAACCTAATTAAATGTATCAAAATCTATTCTGGTTTGACTCCATACCTGCTATCTGAGCACCTGCCAAGGTTAGGAAGTTAAACCAAAAGACCGTCTGTCCATAGGAATCCTGTTGTAACCCCAGTTTCTGAATTGCCTGAAGCATGAGTGAGGGGATTTTCAGCCACCTGCTTTTTGGGCCAAGTGATCTTTTAAAACTCTTTGCCCCCATAGCTATACAGTCAGGTAGGCTGTGCACAAAGTCAGGGCCTTTTTCAGTAGTGAAGAACAGATCATAGATAATATATGACAGCATTTTGGGGGCCAGGCCATTTCCACTGGCATAATCAGGTTGCACTGTAGTTGTCTGCTCTGTTCTTGGCTGTAGCTTATGTTTATTTTTATTAACATCAAATAATCAATTATAATTCAAAATCAAAATAATCTTGCATAAATTTGCATGTATTTTTAAAAACCAACCCTGCTAGATCAATCCTGGAAGACCACAGGGGAGTGTTTTATTTTGTTGGTTACTGATAATTAGGGTAATTTGAAAACTATTGGAATTCTAAGCATATATGTTCTTCAAGAAAATGAGACACAACAGCTGTGGTGTTGGATTGTTACTAAATATTCAAATACTATCTTTTTTTATTTGTAGTGTATTGTCCGTTTAAAAAAAGCCCACCTCAAACCCCCAAATAGCTGCTTGTATAATTTTACATTAAGCTGTTTTATAAGGCTTGATAACATAAAGTTAAATAAAATGATACTTTAACATTACAGCTTTTACAGCATTTTCATTAATACTTCAAAAATGGTAAGAATAAAATATATTAGAAATAGAGGAAGAGAGAAATGAATGAATTTGTACAAAGTAATAACCTTACCCACTAAACTAGAATTGTAACCATTTACTTTGTAAACTAGAAAACACTAAAATTTCAGTGGGTTTTTTTTCTCCACTGTAACTTTGATAAATAATGATGTCATGACATTTACTTGATCATTCTACTATGCAGGATTACCCTCCCCCACATTAACTTAATTTCACTGTTCCTGCTGTATTTGGGGGCTTTCTTGGTTCTAGTTTCCATGTTATGACCTCCATGTTATGACCAGCTGAGGCACTATTACATTTATGTGTGGTTTTATAAACATCTTGGGTGGTTGATATTTGATACTTGCTATCAATTACCTGAGAGAATATTAAAACATATTGGAGATACTGTCTCCAAAGTAATATTAAGATTATAAAATAGCTTATAGACTATGTATGAAATACTTGTTAATAATAATGCTTATTAAAGTAATACATCAGAACATACTTCGAAACTTCCGGCTGTCAGTGAGGTCACACTCATGTTAACATGCTCAGTAAATGTACAGTTCTAATTGATTGATGTCATTGTTTGTTATCTTATTATTAAATTGCATTGCCTAAAAATAATACTAATAGGGCAATCATCATAATCATCTCCTTTTCCCAACACTAGGGTTGGGCTGGGCCAAGGTTATGAGCAGATTCCATTCACATCTGTTTTGATCCATCTGTTGAAATTGTTGGGGCGGGGGTTGCCCAGATGGTTTTGTATACTGTATTCTACCAGTGTCTTCTTGGACATTCATGGCCTCACCATGCACTCTTCCACAGAGAACAGTTTTAGGCAGTTGGTGTGGGGACAGTCTGGTTACATGGTTGAACCATTGTAGGTAGCGCCTTTTGATGATTGAAGGCATTCACTGCACTTTCAGTCTTCCATGGATGTCATCATTTCTTAGTTTGTCGAGCCTTCTGAAATCTAGGATATGATGCAAACACCTCATTTCAAATGCTCCTTTTGCTTCACACACTTTGTCAGAATGCATGTTTTGCATTGTATACAATCTGGTTAAGGTTCCAAATGTTTTTCTTTGAGTACAGGAATGTTCTGCTGGCAGCAAGTATCTGCTTGCCAATGTCACCTTCATAGCAGTTTCCATGTGTTATGATGGAGCGCAAGTAGCAGAAGCTGTCTGCTTGTTCAATATCTATACAGGTCATGACTACTTTAGCCTCTTTCTCACGGCCAGTGCTTCCATTTAGGATACCTACGTGGTCGCCTAGGGCACCAGGATTTGGGAGGGCGGCAATTCAGTGGTGGGAGATCCTTCCGCACTCTGGGTCTGCAGCGGCAATTCTGCGGCGCGTCCTTCACTCGCTCCGGGACCCGCCACCAAAGTGCCCTGAAGACCGGGAGCGTGGAAGGACCCCCCCTCACCGCAGAATTGCCGCCAATGACCAGGAGCATGGAAGGACCCCCACCTAGGGCACCAAAAACCCTGGGGCCGCTCCTGCTCTTTCTTGATATTTGATGTTACTATTAGTTTGGTGGTTTCTATCATTCAATTTTAATCTCATTCTCTGGCTGTAGTGTACAGGTTAATTGCTGCTTTTTGGTTGTAGTGCTCCATAGGCATTATCATTAGGAAATGATCTGAAAAGTCAAGGTGACTGATAATTTGGTCTGATATCATGCAGTCTTCATCACTATTCCTAAGGAAGGTGGACAAGATGTTTTCTAAATATAGAGCAAAAAGTACTGGACTGAGTATGTATCCCTGTTTGACTCCAGTTTTCACTTCAAATCAGTCTGTCATCTATCCATTGATTCTTACTGCATGCCACACTGCTACATAGACCGTAGTATTTGAATCAGTTTGCTGCTAAAACCATACCACTTGATGACTTGCCACAGATTTTCTCTGCTGATAGAGTCAAATGCTTTCCTCAAGTGAATGAATCTACAAAACCGGGTTTTGTGTTCAATTTTCTACCCTATTCCATCTTGGGTTTCTCTATCAGCTGTCTCCCATTTTGTTTTGTCTCGCCCTGTGGCCGTCCCTCCTGTGCTGTTAATTGTTTTAGTCAAGGCCCCTTAAAGCTTTTACCAATAGCCTTGGCCCCTTTGTTAAAGGATGCAATTGGTGGCGTAATGGGACCTGACTGCCCGCTGTTCAAGGGGTAGTCCTGTTAATACACTCGTTAACCTGGCTCCGGGTGTATGGTGCCGAATGATCCAGTTGCAAGGCCTTATTGTGTTTCTTTAAGGTCCTGGCAAACAGTGAGGTCAGGCTACATTCTTCTGAAGCTCACCCTATTTCACAACTCTGCCTAGACATTCTCTGTGTCACCTTCTTTTTTTTCTCGTCTCCCTGCCTCTGAGCCAATCAAAAGTACTGGTGGAAACTGCCTAAGTTGCCTTAAAACCAGACATTTTCTGACAGTCCTCAGAAAGGTTCCTGCATTGCTGCCTGGTCTGATCAGCCAGGGTTCTGGGGGTCCTTCTTCTCCGCTCTCGTTTATTTTTGACGTACCTCCCGTTTTTTGAACCCCCCCCCCAACGAACGAAGAATTTGCGCTGAGAGATCTCCTGATTATTGAGACTGTACCCAGCCTTCTGATGATTTTCCTGCTTTTACCTTCTGCTGCTCCTTTGGGTTGGTAAATGACCCTCTGTGAAATTCTGTGAGAATTCTCTATACTTTTATTTATCTATCTTAGCTGCTCTGTCTCTTTCTCCCATCCAGTACTTAACCAGCACCCAGATTAGCTGTGGTTAAGTCAGGTTTAGAGAATTAGGTTTGTATTGTGTTCTGTAAAGTTAGGTGTTAAGATATTGTTTGCATGGTCTGTTACTGCTAATTGTGTATGTCTTGTTAAGTTAGGTCATAGATAAGATTCTGCTGTGTTCGTATACGTGTGTTAAGTTGTCTTCCTGCTGCCCCCCCGCCCGAGCTCTCCAGTCACCCCAATACCTCAGTTTCATGCTTTAAACCTGCAGCCTCTCCTCTCTGTCTCCTGAAGCTCTCTTCTCTCTCTCTCTCCTTTTAATCCCTCCTCACACTCTCCCTATTACCCCCAAACCTCAATTGATTATTAAGGCTAGCATAAAACCCATGGTGACCCTTGTCTCTTTAACAAGAAACTCACATTTTAACATACATTACACTTGTGACACTATTTTACACCAGAGTTGGTTACTTACCCACATTTTCCCATAACTGTTAGTTGCTATGAGCTGCTGGTGACACTACCCATTATACATAATAACTTGTTAGCACCTGTTTACATTTTATGCTTCAGTGTATGTTACCAACCTGTGTGTACCCCACTATTGAAACCCCCTATACTATTTGCTAAAAGAAACCCCTTCCCAGTTATCTACCTTAACAAACCCCATACCCCTCACTATTGAATTTTCCCTGTTTTGGCATTTTCTTAATAAAGTTTATTTTGCACCCCACCTGTGTGGTAATTGCTCCCCAAGATCCCATATACCTGCTGGCAGGGACATAAAGTTTATTTTGCACCCCACCTGTGTGGTAATTGCTCCCCAAGATCCCATATACCTGCTGGCAGGGACAGTTTGTTGAATTCTGTGTCACTATAAGATTTGACAAAAAGCATATTTCTGATCTATGGTGGAACATCCAGGTCTAAAGCCAGTTTGTGACTCAGAAAGGATTTCCTCTGCTCTTAATACTTCAACATTTGCTAAAAAACAACAATAAAAACATGAGATTTTATAGTTTAAAGTTTTGAAAAATACAGACACTGTGGTGATTTTTTAGAATACAATTGGTGGACACTTTGCTCCTCTTTAGCCCTAGAGGGCACAATAGTAGAACAATTCTGGGCAGAGGTGAAAGGCATCATGTATATCCTGAGTAAGGAGGTTTTAGTGATAGAGTCGAATCCAAAAATGAGATACTAGGTGACACTAGGGATTGAAAATCTGTTAAGAAGAAAAAAGGAAGCATATCAAGAACACGTGAAAGTCGAAGACTGTCCTGAGGTGAAAAACAAATAAATACAGCTCAAGAACTAAAAAGAAGAGTCAAAAAGGCTAAGAAAGACTGTCTTCAAAGAGAAGGCAAAAAGTTTGAAAGACAATTTCCAAAAAGCAATGCAGAAGGCTTTTTCAGAAAGCTTCATTACTATCAAATAAATTAACACCTGTATCAAGTCAGCTATGAGACACGCAGGGGAATAATATCGCAGAAAAAGGATCAGAAGTTCAAAAGATGGAAAGAATAGTTTCCTCAGCTATTGAACGTGCATAGTCAATTTAACTCAGCTGTCCTTGAGGCCATCAACTGCAAAGGCAACAATGAAGAACAACAACTAGAAGCAGGAATTGAAACTGCAATCAAGTCCCTGAAAAACAACAATGCACTTGGTCCAGATAGTATACTGCCTGAAGTGTTAAAACATGGTGAAAGAGGAATGGTTATGCTCCTTTGCAAACTATTTAATCTCATTTAGATGAAGGATGAAGTACGTGGAGAATGGCAATGCTACCACTCTTTAAGAAAGGTGATCCGACAGATTCCTGTAACTACAAATGACTAAATCTTATAAGCATTCCTAGCAAGGTATTCTGTAAAGTGATTCCCAGTTGAATGGAAATAGGATAATCTAGTCCATATATTTCTGATGATTATTGCACATATCGGCTGCCCAGAGTCACTCAAGACTAGATAATGTCACCCTTAGTTATCTTGAGGAGTATTTTCCTTGATCCCTCTGAAATCAAACAGTTGGAGTAAAAGCATCCAGTTCCTCAGCCTTCCTGTAGTGCAAACCAGCATAAACCTAATAGAAAAGCTGAGAATTCTTTTTGCATGGGGAAATTCCTGGGAAGCCAACTCATGCCATCACATCACAATCCTTAGTGTACTCAATGGGACTGCTTAAGGAGTACAGTAGTAAGAGTGGAAGAATAAAACTCTATGTTCTATGTCTTATTGCTTTAAGAGCAGGTCTGGTACCCTTTACTCCCATGACTAGTTACTCAGATGAACACTTGTGACCATGGAATCCCTCAATGCCAACTGGCAGAGGGCATAGCATACTACAACTCACATCAGGCCTGACATATTCATTGCCCTAATTCACTGTTGTTACAGTCTGTATTGTAAAGGTGTTGTGTAAAGTATTATATACAAACAGCACTTTGTTACACTGTGTGATGTATGTAGAGTGTATAAAAAGAAATAAAAATGTATACTGAAAATATGTTCTAAAATGTTTTTGGCAGGCAGAGCCTAAAGCTGAGTCTGCCTTAGACAAAGGAATGTGTATTTACCTCTCTGACCAGCTTGACTGCAGTGCACAGTGAAAAGGATATTTACATATAAGGTAAATAAAGCCATCAAGTTAGCAATTGGGAGAGATGACCACTAATGATCACAATGGGACAAGAGTCTGCATCTCCAGGAAGTTTTCCTGGCTCTTGAAACAGACACAATTAACTTTGGGGAAATGTAAAGGGGGCAAAGAGATATTTGCATCATCTATCATCTAGGGACAATGAGGAGCAGCACCCTCTGAGATCATGGAGTCAGTAGCTGGAAACTGACTACAAGCAAGAAATCTGCTTAGACAAAGATTGTAACTTGCTGAAATTAAGTTTTAGTTGCTAGAAAGCATTTTGTTTTATTTTACTTGTAACTATACCTGTTTCATTCTTATTTATTATCACTTAAATCTCTGTTCTTTGTTAATAAACTTATTCTTGTTTTATTACAAAACCATCTCAGTGCTGTATATTAAAGTGGAAGGTGAGTTCTCAGCTAAATGTACATACTGTCTGTCTGGAGGCAGTGAACGTAATCACTTCTGTGACTGTGCAGTGAGAATTACAGGACACTGCGGAGACATATCTCTGGGGAATTGGGGTTCACTGGTTATTACCTGCAAGGCAAGGTTTGGACTGGCAGTAGTTTGCTGGCAAGGCAGACAAGCTGGTGTGTCAGAGAGCTGACACATAGTCCAGCAGCAGCAAAGCTCTCCCTTGCTGAGGCTGAGAGGGGAAACAGTGTTCATGTCTAGACTACCCGCCGTATCGGCGGGTTAAAATTGATTGCTTGGGGGTCGATATATCGCATCTCATTTGGACGCGATATATCGATCCCTGAGCGCGCTTATATCGATTCCGGAACGCCACCAACCCCAACGGAGTTCCAGAATCGACATGGCGAGCCGCGGACATCGATCCCGCACGGTGAGGACGAGTGAGTAAATCGATTTTAGATATTCCACTTCAGCTACGTTATTCACGTAGCTGAAGTTGCATATCTAAAATTGATTTTCCCCCGTAGTGTAGACCAGCCCAGTGACTCACAATTCTGAGTACCCGAAGAGAAGTGTCACTCGCAGCACTCTAACTGGTTCCAGTGACTCTTCTTGCGCAAGTAAATGCTCAACAATGAGAAAAGGAGTTCACATTCTGGCGTTAAATGTATACACACTGCTCTTATCTCTACAAGAAGCTAAAGATTTTGTGAGTTTTCTCTCTAATTACATAGACACATTTATGGGAGTTAGGTTGAGATTTTAGGCTCAACCCTGAGTAAGGGGTGGTACATAGCCATGCTGGGAAGGAACTGAGGCTTAGCAAGCGACAATTCCTCACCTGCTCCTCTCTTGTTTCTGGGGATTGGAGGGGCAGTGAGTGACTACTGTCTTTGAAAGAGTACAGCTTATTTCCCCTGTCATATCTGGCTTGTTACTCTGGCCAGTCATTGGCAGGAAGAACCAAGGCTACCTGTCTTATCCACTTGCAAAATTGGGGAGAGTATCCAGAGAGCATGGGCTGTGCTTTACACCAGATCTGGACCCAAGATCCAGGTAGGCTTTAGCTGAGCAAGTGAATTAGGCAGAACATAATTCTCCTTTATTCCTCTGCTTGGGTAAGTAAGATGAAAGCACAATCTAATACCAATTTTTTTATGGAGACAGTGATGCAAATTCCATGCATTATTTGCACAAGTTCATCATGCTCTTTATCAGTATAGTAATACTGTCACTTTATTGACCAAAATATTGTATTAGTGTCATACAGTTTTGTGCTGTAAGAGATGAAGAATTTCACCCCAATGGCAGAGCTGAGGTATGAATGCCAGAAGAGAGGGAGTGTGTGTGTGTATATGTGTGTGTGTACAGAGAGAGAGGGTGGGAGAATGTTCAGTATGTTTTGCAAATAATTTTGAAATAAACAATCATTACATTCAAAATTTTCCACAGAATTTTTTTATTCTGTTGAAAATCTGGGTGGTTTTGTTGGTTAGTTGGGTTTTTTTGTTTGTTTTATTTTTGACAAAAATATTTCGATGAGGTCTCTGTCTTATACTTATATATATAATTAATGTGAGCTTCTGGCTGCTCTGCACTTTTGAGAATCAGAACACTTAGGTGCTGAAATACAAATTCAGGAACACAATTGAAGCATCCATTTTTTAAATCTTGGTCATAGTTATCCCAGGGTGAGAGAGAGAGAGAGAAATGACTTTCTGAACTATCTTGCAGTAAGAAAATAGTTCATTGAATTGTTACAATTCAGAACTGGTTTTCCTCAACAGTTGCACAGACATAAGTGAGAAACAACTCTACAAAATGGCAGAGGTATTTGAGTGAGAAGCATGAGTGAACAGCTTCTGTGTGTATGTATATTAACTACTTTTTATAAAAGATTTTACTATGCATTCAATATTATAGACTCATAATATGCAAATACATTCTACTGTTAATACGTATTCACAGCATACACATTAATGGTTCCAAAGGAGCTGTTACAAGATATGCTCTGAATATGTATTAGGAATAATACACAATATGTAACTAAGATTATTCTATATTATGAATCCATAATACTGAATGCATAGTATTGTTAATATCCATTTATATCATGCACTATAACAGCTCAGAAGGAGACATTATGGTGTATGTTTTGAATGTATATTAAGAATTACACACAAAAAAACTTGGCTAAATCTTTATGGATCCCTTGATGTGATATCCTGATGTAACATAGTAATAAAACATACAATATTCTGTTCCAATGCATTATTCATTCTATTTATATAATAGGCATATTTTTGATATTTTTCATTTTAATATTTTGAAAGGGTTATAGAGCCTTTTTTACATGGAAATCTTTTTGTGTTTGGAGGTGTGTGTGTTATTCTGTGTATTGTATTTTCACTAGCTTTACTTGATGGTGACAAACTATTAGTATGATACTGTTGCGAAACTGTAATATAAGTACTTATTAAAATTACAATTGTATGTGTGTAAAATATAAATCATGAGTGACACTGCATCCAAATATTTATTGAGTTACAAAAGAGAAAGGAGTACAGTCAACTTGAGAATCACATTTGTCTCAACTTTCTTTTACCTGTTATAGACAAAAGTAACATCAAAGATAATCTATGATTCTATGATTCTATGATTACTATAACTGGAAGATGTAAGTGAGGAAAAAATTGTTTATTCAGTTTGTTTACTTGGTGCTTTGTATACAGTCAGCTGCACTGTTATGAACTTCCTGTCCCATTCACTAGCAATTTTGTGTTGTTGCCCTTTTGCTCTTCTTTCTGAGAAGATCCTTATGAACATCAGGGGAGCAGAAAAACCTTTAAAAATGTTCTGAAGGGATTTAATAAAAAATCATTATATAATATTGGAAAGGTGCTCTTTCAAAAACCTGAATGTTTATTGAAATTAAAAATCCTTATTGATAGGCTCTCTTTAAGGTTGTATTATAGTGTGAAAAGTTGAATTCTGAGTATATGCTGCAAATAAATTAATTGTTGCAACCCAACTCCCTTACTTTTGCTTGATTCTTGAATAATTCTTCTTGACTTATTTGTGGGAATATAATGAATTGCTAGTTGACAATTTCTTGTGGTGAAATGTCAGTTTGCATGCTTCAGTATATGATTCATTCCTTTTTTACATGAGGTCTATTACCTCCTTGAGTGAACTACCTGCTTGAGCTTGCTCAGAAATAACTGAAACTACCACAAACAATGCCATATGATCTACTTTGCTAGAAGTGGGATAAAGTTTTTTGAGCCACATTCATCTCTGGTGTAAATTCTTCGACTTCATTTGAATTGCATCTGGAATGAATTTGTCTCATTTTATTTTGCTTTACAGTATAAGTTACATTCATTACATTATAATGTTGATGAACATGTTAAAAGTATTTCTAACCTCCGCTGAAGACACAAAGATAATTTTATTAAATGCAGGAAAGGAAATGATAAAAAATTACTTTTCAATAAAACTTATTGAAAAGGCCCAGATTTCCATTGCTGTTTACATTGGGTTCAATCCTCCACCACTGACCTGAGACACCAAAAATGATACAGAAAACTGCCTTAAATGGGTAGCCAAGGAATCCTCCATCAGAGACCAATCCTCCGGTGGCATAGAACCATCATAGTCTGCTCTATGCTACCTGTTCCTCTCCTCAAAGGGGCCATGATGGGGACAGGGAAAGGCCAGGCCAAGGTGGTACGTGGTGCCTAGTATTAGTCAGTACAGTAGGCCTTTGTGAGACTACTTCAGCTAATATAACTTAGAGCAGCCCTTACGCTGCTTTAGGTCACACCTGGTTATTTCAACTGTATAGAAGCCTAGGAAAGATAGTTTAAGGCCTGCATCATTCTTCACAGCTGCACCAATTGTAATTTCAATGCTGGTGAGGAATGAACTCATTGAATAACTCAATGGTGGTGAAGATTGGGGAATTGGAACCACAGGGCAACCCTAATTTGTCTTGGTCAAGTCTAGTGGACGGCATAATTGAGTAAAAATGTGGGTACCACCACAAGTGGGCCTACACATTCTCATGACCTTATTAAGAGAACAGCAGAGATCAATTGCCTCATTTAAATGGAACATGATTGCACTGAACGTATAGCAGTGAAATGACTTTATTTTAAGTTTCTTCAACTTAATTTCAGGAATACATGGGTTGACTGGCTTTGCTGTATTTTGATTCACTCTGAAGTATGGCAGTTTAGGGCAAGGACCCTTTTAAACAAGCCCTAGAAGAATTTCAGATCATTTGGGGGGAAAAAAAAACAATCCAAAACAAAAAGCTATGTTGTGGAAAGTAGGCCTTGAATACCAAGAGCCAATGGCATCCACTCCCACTGTACCAAGCACCCTTATTCTCCTTCAAATTCCTTTTCAATACTCACTTTTTACCTTGCTTTTTCACTGCTGATCTCCACTTATGTGCTGTATACTCCCTATCTCATATTAAATTTAAAAGAATACAACATCAGAAGTTATAAACTTCACTTGCAATGTCATATTCTTTTACAGAATAACATTTTTTGTTTTAACTCTCATCTGTCTCTCTCTCTTCCTTACCTCCCCTTTTTTATCTGTGATATTCTTTTTCTACATTTGGCTGTTGGTACATTATAAAGTTCCCAAGGTGGAGACTACATCATTATTCTGTTTACATTTTGTTTTCTTATATTTGAAATAGGGCTGTCGATTAATCACAGTTAACTCACACAATTAACTCAAAAAATTAATTGATTAATCAGGTTTAATTGCACTGTTAAACAACAGAATACTGTTTTAAATGTATTAAATATATTTGGATGTTTTTCTACATTTTCAAATATTGATTTCAATTACAACAGAGAATGCAAAGTGTACACTACTCATTTTATATTATTTTTATTACTAATATTTGCACTGCAAAAAAGATAAACAAAATAAATAGTATTTGTCAATTCACCTTATACAAGTACTGTAATGCAATCTCTTTATCCTGAAAGTGCAACTTACAACTGTAGATTTTTTTAGTTATACAACTGTAGTCAAAAACAAAACAATGCAAAACTTTAGAGCATACAAGTCCACTTAGTCCTACTGCTTGTTTAGCCAATCGCTAAGACAAACAAGTTTGTTTACATTTACGGGAGATAGTGTTGCCCACTTCTTATTTATGATGTCACCAGAAAGTGAGAACAGGTGTTCTCCTGGGACTTTTGTAGCTGGCAGTGCAAGGTATTTACATGCCAGATATGCTAAACATTCATATGCCCCTTCATGCTTTGGCCACCATTCCAGAGGACATGCTTCCATGCTGATGGTGCTCATTAAAAAAATATGTTAATTTGTGATCGAACTCCTTGGGGGAGAACTGTATGTCTTTGGCTCTGTTTTACCTGCATTCTGCCATATATTTTACGTTATAGTAGTCTTGGATGATGGCTCAGCACATGTTCATTTTAAGAACACTTTTGCTGCAGATTTGACAAAACACAAAGAAGGTGCCAATATGAGATTTCTAAAGATAGCTACAGCAGTCGACCCAAGGTTTAAGAATCTGAAGTGCCTTCCAAAATCTGAGTGGGATGAGGCGTGGAGCATCTTTTCAGAAGTCTTAAAGGAGCAACACTCCGATGCAGAAACTACAGAACCCGAACCACCAAAAAAGAAAATCAACCTTCTGCTGGTGGCATCTGGGTCAGATTATAAAAATGAACATATGTCGGTCCATACTGTTTTGAATCGTTRTCGAGCAGAACCTGTCATCAGCATGGATGCATGTCCTCTTGAATGGTGGATGAAGCATGAAGGGACATATGAATCTTTAGTGCACCTGGCATGTAAATATCCTGCGATGCAGGCTGCAACAGTGTCATGAGAATGCCTGTTCTCACTTTCAGGTGACATTGTGAACAAGAGGAACATTGTGAACAGCATTATTTCCTGCAAATGTAAACAAACTTGTTTGTCTGAGTGATTGCCTGAACAGGAAATAGGACTGAGTGGACTTGTAGACTCTAAAGTTTTACGTTGTTTTATTTTTGAATGCCATTTTTTTGACATAATTCTACATTTGTAAGTTCTACTTTCGCGATAAAGGATTGCACTACAGTACTTGTATTAAGTGAATTGAAAAATGCAATTTTTGTTTTTTACAGTGCAAATATTTATAATAAACAAATATAAAGTAAGTACTGTAGACTTTGTATTTTGTGTTGTAATTGAAATCAATAAATTTTTAAATGTAGGAAACTTCCTAAAATATTTATATAAATGGTGTTCTATTGTTGTTTAACAGTGTGATTAATCACAACATTTTTATCGTGCAATTAATAGCAATTTTTTTAATCGCTTGAAAGCCCTAATTTGAAACTAACCAGGGTATGGTTATGCATAAACATCTTAAGAGCACTGCAGTAAATGGTTTCATTGCTACCTAAATCTACCTTTCAAAAAACGAACAAACCAATATCTAATAAGGTTCAGTGGCTAGAAGCTGAAGCTTGACAAAGTCAAACTAGGAATAAAGCAAAATTTTTAACAGTGTGGGCAATCAACTATTAGAACAACTTAATATGAGATATGGTGGATTTACCTGAAATCTTTAAATCAACACAGGATCTTTCTAAAAGATATGCTCTAGTTTGACCACACGTTTTTGGGCTCGATTCAATGGTGATTCGATTGACTTCCTGTGGAAGAGAGGCTGATTTGATTATCATAGTAGTCTACTCTAGCCTTAAAGTCGTTGAATAACAAAAAGGAATTTTGCATTTTTTACAGTTTTCGCAGAAAAAGGAAACTGATGAAACTCATATAATGCCTCAGAAAAATTGCCTCATTTCCCAAATTCATCATCTTGATATCAGTTGTAGACGACATCTTTTACACCAGGTCTGTATGAAACACAGGCCACTATCCTTGTAATAGTGTCCCCCCCCGCCTCCCCACCCTCCAGCAGCTGTCTAGATCTGAACAATGATCATGCCCACCTTCCATCTAATCTCTTGAACATTTTAAACTCCCCTTCCTACCCATGTCAATAGACTGTCATTATGGGCTGCAAGAGTATGCAGAGATTTTATTATCATATAATGAAAGAACACATTGAAATATATATGTGCAACAGCCCAAAGCTAAGGTTGCTGTGGTAACAGGAGTGGGAAGGAGGACTTTGTCATATCTCTGTATCCCATACCATATGTGAAGCATGGTATGCACATTCTAGTAAATACCTCACTGAGCTGAACAGGAACTTTTTGCATCCTTGAATTTAAGTTATCTTTCTCACCTGGCAAATTTCTTAAAGCTATATCACAGCTCAATTAATTACAATATGCCAGTCTCAACTGAGAATATTTCTTGCTTTTATTCATTTGTTTCAAACTGGTGTAATGGATTCAATCTAAAACATGTAGACTCCCTGCATCTTGAAAGTTGGCAGAGTAAACTCGTACTGTCATCCATCAAGTTTATTGCAAGACTTGAAAAATTGATATGTCTGCTCCGCATTGACATTTATGAGCCAATGGCATGTTTTGAAGAAGTAGGAGTTTGTCGCAATGTACTTGGCTAAAATTTTGCAGTGTGTCTACTGCAAGAATTAGCATAAACTAGGAGACAAGAAGCTTTGAGTTCTAACCCCTGCTTTACCACTGATTTGCTTTATAGCCTTAGCTCAGTCATTTTACTTTCCTGTCTCAATTTCCTTGTCTGTGAAATGGAGATAATGATACTTTCACATCTACTTCACAAGGAGTGTTCTGAGTAATATTTCTACATGATGCTGTATAGATATGAAGTTTTATATACTATGCACCAGTTGGCTGGTATCCACTTTCTAGCAGCTGGAAGAAAGTATAAAAGAGGGAAGTGACATCATCATTTGGACTCCTCCTGCCCCTCCACATCTCACCTGGAAAAACATTTGTAAGAAAAAGGGTTTGAACTGGGGAAGTTTGGTCCCAGGCTGGAAAGTGGTCCAGTCTGCGTACTAAGGAACTGGAACCTGCTTGTACCATCTGTTAGGGTGAGACACTGCTTGATTCAAATCTTGCTTAGTCTGTTTAAGTAAGAATTTAGGCTACATTTCTATTTTAGATTCTTGGGTAACCAACTTTGATCTATGCCTGTTCCTTATAATCACTTAAAATCTATCTTTCTGTAGTTAATAAATCTGTTTCATATTTTATCTGAAACTGTGTGTTTTGGTGAAAGATCTTGGAAAATCTCAGCTCAGATTACAAAGGCTGGTGAATATCCACTTTCCTATGAATAAGTGGCAAACTAGGTAATGAGTTTACATGGGCCACACCTCTGACCAGTGCAAGATGCTACAGTTCTCGGGTGCAAGATTGGGAAGCTAGCGGGAATTGGCTGAATCCTCTCTGTTGATGGTTCATGAGCGGCCAGGAGATCAACTCAATTGGGTGTGTCCCTGCCTGTGGATGGCTGTTTAAGTGGAGTGCCAGTCAGAGGCTTGTAGCTTTACATTAGCATCACAGCGTGAGAGGCAGCCCAGGTTGGCGTGTTTAGATGGGGTTCCCAGGGCACAGTCAAGGTTGCACCCTGGGAACCCCATCACACCCATCATCCCAAAGATGACTTTATACATATAGTTTCTGAAGTGCTCTGGGATGATTCAGGATAAAACATTTTTCCAAATAAACGTAAAATGTTACCTGGATTGATTTAATAAAGTTATACAAATAATAGAACACAAATATAAATAATATCTTTGTAGAAAAACAAAGAAAAACCATGTTAAGAACATAAAAATGGCCATACTGGGTCAGACCAAAGGTCCATCTAGCCCAGTATTCTGTCTTCCGACAGTGGCCACTGCCAGGTGCCCCAGAGGGAATGAACAAGTAATCAGCAAGTGATCCATTCCCTGTCGCTCATTCTGAGCTTCTGGCAACATACTTCTTTTCAGTTCAGTCATTTTGTTATGAAAAGCTTTAAACATATTTTGTTGGGTTGTTAAATCTACTTTAAATTATTAAAATTGAAAGAAAATTGTATAAAATCGAATTTAAATTTCACTAGCTGTATTTTTTTCCTTTTTATTCCTCATCTTGTCAATAAACAATAGAGTGATCAATTTCTCTTTAGTAAGTTTCACTTTCAAATTCTCATGCACCAGCACTATTAATTATTACTTATAGTGGTTGTCATTACATCTGTATTTTCCAGGAGATACTACAATTAAGTTATTTCCTATTCAAAGACAGAGAGAAACTGTGATGTCTTGGATACCAGTGTGAGGCAACTGATAGCATGTGCAATCTTTTCATTGATGACAATGATTATACAATAGCATCATAGGAATGCAACCTTGTTCTAACTGAAATCAAATGCAAAATTTCCATTTATGTCTGTTGGAATAAGGTTGGGCACCAAAGCTGCATGGTGCTTTGCAGGCATATAAGGATGGCTTCTAACCCCAGGAATTTACAATCTATAATGGTTGGTTTGCAAACACTGCAGAGAAATGTTTCTTTAAAATGAAACTTCTGTCTAGAACACTTCAGCCACATCTTTTAGCGCTTACAGTATCAAACTAGCATCCATCTCTCACCTGCTCTCAAAATTTTATTAATTAGATTATTTTGTCCTTAGTCACATATTTCCTACTTACTTGTGTTTTTTTCAGTTTCTCAGAGACAGAGATGAAAATATGCTTTGATGAAAGATAAAGTTCAAATATGGGGACTGAACCATGGTTTAAGATCTGCTAGTGAGTTTATTGTAATTTCTTTTAAATCATACAAATTGCTTCTGTTTTAGAAGTTTGAATTGCTTTCTAAGAGCATATTAAGGCCCTCAATCCTGCAAACACTTAATACATGTGCTTCATTTTACTATCAAGTACAGTCCCAATGCAGTCAATGGAATGCTCATGGTAATAAAGCTAAGCACAAGCAGAATCAGGGCCTAAGGGCTATAGAAATGCTATGGTGGGGCATCTGTACCGATGTAGCTGCACCACTGTAGCGCTGCTAGTGCAGACAAGGCCGGCTTTAGGGCGATTCAGCTGATTCCCTAGAATCAGGCCCCGCAATGTCCCAAAGGAGCTGCTGAAGTCCCGACACTGCTGGCGGCAGCAGCTCAATCGTTGCCACTGTCTTCGGCGGCATTTTGGTGGAGGGACCTTCCTGCGTGGCAGCGATTGAGCTGCCGCCGAAGACAGTGGTGGGACTTTGGCGGCAGCTCCTTCGAATCGAGCCCTGTGGTACCTAGAGCTGGCCTTAAGTGCAGATGCTCTGTGCCAATGGGAGAGCTCTCGTGTCAGCATAATTACTCCATCTGCCCAAGCAGTGGTAGCTACGTTGGTGGGATTGCTTCTCCTGCCGACATAGTGCTGTCCACACCAGGATCGTGGCTTTTCCACTTTTCCCTGAGTGACTTATACCAAAGTAAGTGCTGGTGTGTACAAGCCCTAAGACTGACAAGAATTTCTTTTCTATAGGGATGAAAATAGACCTGCATATGAGAGGTGCATTAGATTATTGAAGAGGTGCTGGTGGAAGGAAGTGGTTTAGCTTTCTAGGTATCTGCTCTGTAAATTTTTTGCTAGTTTCTTCTTGTGTGCAGACCTTTTGAATAGTTTTGTATAAATGTTTAAAATCACTAAAGATAATACGTATCTTTTCTGTGCAATAATATGTAAATGTTGCAGTGCCTTTTTTAAAGTAAATCTCTGATGTTGATGGAAGACTTTGGGCTTTAGGGCCTACTGTGTCTCTGAGTTTGCAGATCAGTCACCTCAACCAACTTGCTACTTGCAAACTGGTTGAACCTGAAAAGTAGCCTCAGTTTTTCAAACCAATGTGACTAATGCCCAAGTCAGAGGTTAGCCCTGTTAAAGTGCTATTCTCCTCAGCCCTATGCTACAGCTGCAAACACAGCTCAGGTATGAAAGCCTCCTTTTTGGAAGTGGGATCTCTCCCTCCCCCTCTGCTGCCAGCCGGTTTAATCAGGGCACTTGCAGGGTTACAACCCCAGCATGGCCCATACCCAATGGTAGCCACATGGGTAGGAGGATGCTCCCAGGTTCGGCCTGGGGCCCATACCTCCTTCTCGTCCACCGTCCCTGTCCCAGTCTCTGGAGAACCGGTCGGGCAGCGGGACCTGGGGAGCCACCGCCCCCAAGCCTCGATCGCTGCCATGGCTGGATGTGTTCAGTCTCCGGAAATGATGAAAAAGAAGAAGCGTTGGGAGGGCGGGAGAAGGACGAAATAAGTCCCCGTTTGGTGTGTGCAGCGCACTGGCTGGAGAGGGCGAGAGCCCGCGCGGTGGCGGGGCGGGGTGCTAGGGGCTGCACAGGCGGGAGGAGGCAGCAGCCGCAGCTGGAGAGGGGAGGCGAAGAGACGGCCGCACCGGCCGGGGAGATGCTGCTGCAGCTGCTTTGGGAGCCCCGGTAAGTTTCTCCTGCCCGGTAGGGGGGGGAAGGGACATCCCGCCACAGGAGGTGGCGGAGGGGCGCGTGCACAGGCCGAGCAGAAGGCAAAGCCGAGGTATGGCGGGTGGCTTCTGCTGGCTATGGGGTGTTGAGCCCCTCGAGCCCCGGGGGCTCCACTCCAAGCACTTCGTGCCTGTGCACTCAAAGGCGCCCTCCGCATGTAGCGGGGAGGGCAGGGGTGGAGGGACGCGTCTGCCGCGGAGTTGCGAAGTTGTTGCTTCTTTGAGGCCGGCTCCTCCCCAAGCCCTCGCCCCGGAGCAGTGTGTGCGGCGGAGCAATGCACTCAAAAGGCCTCTCGTGTGTTTGTCCCTTCAGGGTGACGATTTAGGCTGGTCGGGGGGTGCAAGCTCCTAGGACGGGAGGAGAGAGCTGGCAGATGTCGCAAGCGAGGGAACCTCTTCCCCTGGGGCCTGACGGGCCGGCGCCTGCAGCTCCGACTGAACGCAGCCTTCTGGTCTCGCTGCCTCGCGGTGAGTTGTTTTCAAGTTTCTCTCCAATTGTTGCGCCTCTGGTAGGTTCCCTGGTTCACTGGGTGTGTGTAGGGAGTGGGGTGCTCAGCCCTGGTCTCTGCTGTTCCTTTGGACGCTGCTTGTTACTTAAAATGTGTCTCTGTTAGGGTGACCAGATGTCCCGATTTTATAGAGACAGTCCCGATGTTTGCATCTTTTTCTTATATAGGCTCCTATTCCTCCCCCCCCCACCCCCATCCCGATTTTTCATATTTGCTGTCTGGTCACCCTAGTCTCTGTGCAGCCAACAGAAAAAAAGTAGGTGGGTCTCACCCCCCACCACCCGAGTTCCTAAACGTTCCTTTTCTCTCGCTTCTCAGTCTTGTGGTTTTGTTTGTAAACTCTTCTCTATAATGCCTCTCAAATTCCCAACGTGTGCTCCGAGCAGATTGAGGTAGGCAGCAGGTCTGTGACCATGACTTGCTCAGGTTGGAGGTCACTTTGTTTTCCCTTTGAGGCTACTCTTGAGATACTGCTGATAAACCAAGTTTGTGCTTTATTAACTTATTTTTAATCCACTATTCAGAGGGATGCATATCATTTGTTTTCATCTTAGTACGCACTCTCAGAATTAAATCTGATTTTTATTTTTAGTTTGGCAGCCAAATGAGTTGATTTCTGGAAAACTTGCATGTAAATTAGTTTGACAACTTATCTTCTGAAGATAACATACAGGAGGATGTGGTTATTTACTGTACATACTTTTGGTCTATGGCAATCAGGCTTTATCTTTTTCTTTTCCCAGCTGGCAGTTTTGACTTCAAGAATTCTGATAGTGATATAAAATAAGTCTCTGAAGAATAGAAAGGAAGAATCTAATTTAAAATTGCTTCACTTTACCAGCTATGTATAAAGTTACACAGCATGATAACACAGTTGTACAACTGTATAATAAAGCCACACTCTCTTCTTTGGCAACATCTTTAAATCAATAGCTACATGGAATCAAAGTTGAAGTCTCATTTGAGAAACCAGAAAGTATCCGAAGCTAAATAAAAATGTTCTGGCATGTAGAAATGTTAAATTGGCTTATACTGATCTTATTGTTTTCTTGTCCTAGAGAGTGACTCATAACTGCTAAACAGCAAAAGTTTTTTTTTTTTTTAAATTAGATACAGAAGATCCACCATGCAGAACTGAACTGTTAGAACCATGTTTTTGCCAGAAGAACCAATTTCTGTAATACCTATTTATTGTCAACATACTTTTTTGAGCATTAGGTGTCACCTTTATTGTGTCTCTTAATCAAATGTCCATACTGGTTAAACTTTACATGTAGGCCATACGTAGAAGTTATTGAAGTTTGGTCAGTGAAGTAATTGATTTAGGAACATGACTTTATTTTTCAGATTTGAGGCTTTGAATTGGGTTATTGTATTTTATTAATATGAAATAAAATAATTTAGCTTCCAAAATATTAGGCTATTTATTTAATGACCTGGGACAAAATATGACACTAATTTTGCCATGGGCAAACTATGTGTAAGAAGAAATTTGAATGACATCTATTACATGTGTAACTATCATTTTAAAGGGTTATATGATCATATTCTGAAGAGCCAATGAATCACAAGGATTGTAAGTGCTTTGATTTAGATTTGTTCACTGGTTGGGGTCTGTCACATACTTTGAAGTGGTTCACGACTGTAAATACCAGTCTCAGGGCAGACACCTGTAACTGGTTGTATGTCCTGTAATTAGATTTCACCAACCCAGGCCTGAAGCATTATACCAGTCTTACCAAGAATTCCCAGACAGTCCCCTTGGGCACTGCAGTCTATTGTGCCACCTAGGCGAGCTGGATTTAGTGATAAATGGTCACTTACACCAAAGATCACAAAATATTCAGGTTGTTCCCAGTCCCAAGAGACCAGTCACTCACCCCAGATCAGTTTGTACCTTAGATCTCACACCAAAGAAAATGCTGGTAACCAATCATAGAATATCAGGGTTGGAAGGGACCTCAGGAGGTCATCTAGTCCAACCCCCTGCTCAAAGCAGGACCAATTCCCAAGTAAATCATCCCAGCCAGGGCTTTGTCAAGCCTGACCTTAAAAACCTCTGAGGAAGGGAGATTCCACCACCTCCCTAGGTAACCCATTCCAGTGCTTCACCACTCTCCGAGTGAAAAAGTTTTTCCCAATATCCAAATCAGGCTATATTAACTAAGAAAAGAAATGAGAGAGTTATTTACAGGTTAAAACAAGCAGACATATACAATACAGAGCTATTGTAATCTGTCAATTCAAAATGTCTTTCAAGGTGGACCCAGTGGTAACCCTGGGGATCTCTGCTTCAGTTTAGTGTCTCCCTGAGAGAGTCCAGACTCCAGAGATGAAAAATTTCTGTGTTAGCTATCTTTATTTCCCTCTTTCAAAATTCAAAGTGATGGAACAAGGCCTTCTGCATGTAGCCTGTTTTGGCGTAATTAGCAAAGTCTATATATAGTGATGTCTTACAATGGCCCGTTTAGTCTCATAGTCCTCCTTGGTGGGTGGGGGAACCATTCCTCTTGTCTGAGCTCTCAAGTTCAGAGCAGGCATTTTTACAGTTATAAAGTAAAAGATGACCTTATAGCATGGGATACAGAGATTACAATGAGATTAATGCATGCGGCAATTTACAGCCAATTTATAAAGTCTAAACACATCCTTACAAGTTTTACATCTATCTTAAACAGTACTAACATACAGGTGAGCTGGTCTGGTTTTCAGCTATGAATTTGTCAATTCTGAGCTGACACCTACACCTTGTCAAGAACAGTGTTACAGCCCCTGCAAACTTTTAAGGACATGCTCAGCTTTAAGCATGTAAGAAGTTCCATTGATGGTTTGGGGTCTTCTTTGCTACTACTTTAAAACGTGATGTATTTTGATGATGAACCTAAACTTGTGTAGTATTTGTGGATATTTATTACTTTCTTTTAGCTTAAATCTGTTTTGGAGGGGAGGGGAAAAGGAAAGAGGTGAGTTTGTATCATTGTTAATCATTATTCCAGCGCTTCTGTCAGTTTAGCAGTATATGGTTACAAAGCCAGGGTAATTCAGGAATTAAAGAATTGAAGGTTTAGGAAAAAATTTAGGCCTTTCACACATTAATCTCCTGTTGCTTAGTAAGTTCTTACTCAGTGTTAGGTTTTAAATCAGTGGTTTTCAACCTGTGGTCTGCAAACCCCTGGTGGTCCACAGCCTATGTCTAAGATTTCCAAAAGGGTCTGTATTTCCATTTAAAATTTTTTCATGGTCCGCAAATGAAAAAAAGGTTGAAAACTGCTGTTTTTAGATGAATAACGTTTTGGGGAAGCATACATAAATTAATGTTATGCCTTTTATAAATGTGATCCCAATACAGTGTGTGCTCTAGTAAATCTTTAAAAACTTAAGAAAAATGAAGTCTACAGACTAGCAGCAGAAGTATATCTTGTAGATTCAATTAAAGAGATTAGTTCTATGATGTCGAAAGGTATATTGTATATAATGTAAGGAAAACAGTATCCACCTCACCTTCAGATCAAGACCTTTGTGAAATATTTACAGCATTTGTTTTAAATAGAGAAAGCTGTTGCTTTTTAAATCAGTACTTAAGAAATACCTCTAAAATACTCTTTGCTTTGTTAGGAAATAGAGGAATGCATGGAAGTGGAGTGCTAGTTTTCCCAATAACTCTGAATATTTGCAAATCAATTTGTATGAATTTTATTTTGAGCAACAAGACTTGCGGGGAAGTACCAATGAACATGTGCAGTATTCTGTAGAGCGATTTCCTTGTGGCCTGATCCTGTTAGGTGCTGCTGAACACCTATGAGTCCACTGATTTCGCTGGAAGTTGTAGGTTTCTTGAAAAGCTTTTGTTTAGTGCACTGAAAGATCAAAATGTGTTTTGGGGTAGTTCAGGGGGTCCATGGAGATAATTTGAGTAATTAATTACACAATTCTAGCCATATTGTTGAAATGCCTTCATTTTTAAAATAGGACTCCATAAATTTGCAATAAAGAGTATTAACTGAATCTCTGTTTGCCTGGGAAAACTGACAAAGTTTCATCAATTAGATATAGCTGGCTTCTTGTGTAGAATAGAAAATATTAAGTACACTTCAGTCAGAAAATCTATAATACAACCTTCAAAAATGTTTTCCAACTATTTGGAAAGACTCTCATTTCTTGAGGACATCCATTTCTTCTTCTCTTCCATAATTCTACGATGCGTTGCAAGGAAAACAGACTCTCCAATGGTGTTCTCCTCACTCAACTACTTATACTTCCAGTTGCGCTGTCAGATAGAGAGCTGAAGACTAAATGTGCTTTCCCTCTTAAAACAAGACTCTTTATAAGGAAGAACTATTTATGGTTTTAATGTCTGAAAAATGCCACAATTATGTGACTAAGAAAAAAAGAAGCGGAAGAAAATAGCTTCAGCAACTAGCTGGGTACACCCATGCAAGTTGTGGGAAAGAAAGAAGATGATGGCAGCAAAAGTTGTGAAGTATATACTGGACCACATCTATTTATTTATTTATTTTACACCATGCTCACCAACATGGCATCGGAGCATCTCTCCAATCACCTTTCTTATTAGACCATTTTAAAATTAATTGATAAATATTTATGTGATTAAGGTAATTGGATTTTGGGTCTTCATATTGCTGGGCTTACCATTGGTAGCAAATGAATTAGTAGTGTCGTCCCTTTTGAAATGAAGTCATTTTAATGCTTAGTTTTGAATCCTGAGAGCCTCATCGGCATCGGTAAGGTACCTCGTCAGTGCCGGGTATATCTCACTGGTACCGAGGAGAGCTCTAAGAATGCACCTTTGATATACCTTTGAAGGTGCTTGTGCATTTCCTCTCTCAATAAAGATTAGGTCTGCTTGGGTGGGGCCATGATCCTGTCTGGACAGGTCCCTTGTAGTTGTTGAACGAGCAGTATTAGCATCTCTTACCTCCTATGCTCCCCAGCTGCCTGACTGCCCCCTGTATTTGTGTTCTGTGGGATGTAGATTGGACTTTGAAGGACACCTAATGCACCTAAATAAGAAAACTGACTCTCAGCATTTCTGACCACCAGTAGCTCTCTTTGAAGTAAAATGTCTAAAAATGTTAGCATTGACCTGGTGCTGTTTATTACTTTTACCCATGGATAGACTTTTTATATTAAATCCTGTGCATTTAAATAAACTATAAATAACTATTAAAAGGTTGATCTTGCACAGAATTTCAGCTGAATAATCAGGCCATGTCTTCAACTGTTTTGGAGTATCATCTAAGAGTACTGAGCAAGCTTTTGCCTTGACCTGTTGTTCTAGATTATTTTTAGTTAATAAAAATTAGTGAACATTGCCTAAGTGTTTGCAGAATAGAGAAACAACCAGTGTTAGTATGAAAGGAAGAATAACTGCACTTCAGAGAGTAACAGATATCTAAAGAAGATTTAGAGTGATGAAACCGATTCAAACACTTTGGTTGAAAAAAACAGAAGAAATAAAGAGAAAAATTCAGAAAATGACATCCAGCAGCCTCCTCTTTCCCTGCAAGATATACTTCCATCCAAATTCAAAATATGATATTAATTTAGGGTTTGAAAAAATAATTAATGTTCAGTGCCTCGGGAAAGCTCTTTGAGCACATTCTCAACTTCAAGCATGTGCTCAAAGTCTCATTGACTTTGCATGCTTTAGTTCTTATGTGAATAAGGATGCTATCCTGGGGCCATAAAAGAATACTGCACCCAGACTGGACTTGGACTGTAGTAATCCTGCTTCACTGGTACTCCTAGAATTCCTTAAGGTTACAGCTAGCTGCTCCAGTTGCCGTAATAGTTACACTTTACCAGCAGTTTCTGAATGTTATGAGTAATGGGGATTTTTTTTTTCAACTGTTGGGCAATTATAGTTATTTTTTCCCAAACTAGTTAAGTACTTACTTTCTGTGTTTCCAAATATAAAATTATCTGGCTTATTATTTTTGTGAAATTGGTTTACTTCATAGTTGTCAGCGTTGGTTCTAAAGTAACACCAAATGAAAAGCAGAAATTCATAAATGCCTAACTGTAGCTTTTCCTGTAAACCTACTTCAGCTTTCAGTTTCATATGCATAGTACCATGTCCACAGGGCTGCGATACATTTGTAAAGCTTTGCGGACGATACCAAGCTGGGAGGGGTTGCAAGTGCTTATGAGAGATAGGATTAAAATTCAGAATGATCTGGACAAACTGGAAAATGGTCTGAAGTAAATAGGATGAAATTCAATAAGGACAAATGCAAAGTACTCCACTTAGGAAGGAACAATCAGGAATGACGTGGACAAATTGGGAAAAAGTCAAGAGAAGAGCAACAAAAATGATTAAAGGTCTAGCAAACATGACCTATTAGGGAAGATTTAAAAAAAAGTGTTTGTTTACTCTGGACAAAAGGTGACTGAAAGGGGACATGCTAATAGTTTTCAAATACATAAAAGGCTGTTACAAGGAGGAGGGAGAAAAAATTGTTCTCCTTAACCTCTGAGGTTAGAACAAGAAGCAATGGGCTTAAATTGCAGCAAAGGCAGTTTGGGCAGGACGTTAGAAGAAAATTCCTAACTGTCAGGGTGGTTAAAAACTCAAATTGCCTAGGGAGGTTGTGGAATTTCCATCATTGGAGATTTTTAAATGCAAATTAGACAAACACTTGTCAGGGATGGTCTAGATCAGTATTTCCCAAACTTGGGTTGCTGCTTGTGTAGGGAAGGCCCCTGGCGGGCCAGGCCGATTTGTTTACCTGCCCCTGTCCGCAGGTCTGGCCGATTGCAGCTCTCACTGACCACGGTTCACTGCTTCAGGCCAATGGGAACCGCTGGAAGCAGCGTGGGCTGAGGGATGTACTGGCCGTCGCTTCCAGCAGCTCCCACTGGCCTCAAGCAGCGAACTGCGGCCACTGGGAGCCGTGATCAGCTGGACCTATGGACGGGGCATATAAACAAATCAGCCCGGCCCACCAGGGGCTTTTGCTACACAAGCGGCGTCCCAAGTTTGGGAAACACTGGTCTAGATAATATTTAGTCCTGCCATGAGTGCAGGGGACTGGACTAGATGATGCCTTGAGATCCCTTCTAGTCCTATGTTTCTGTGATTCTGTCAGGACCTTAGACTGTAGTTAGGTGATAGATCAGCAAGGGGATTTAGGCACCTAATCACCAGTTTTGCTGCCTAAATCCAAGGATTCAACTGAGAAGCAGGTCAGCTAAAAGTTGTAATGGATAAGTACTTTTGTGGGTCTAGTTCTGAACTCCTAGGGACTGTTTTTTTGTTTTTTTTTTAAAAGCAGCAGTTCCTAGTACAAGAAGGACTTGATCCTGAGTCAGTACTGTAATACAATTGAATAACAGTAATAACCAAGGAAAGGGTATGATGCTTTTATTGTATCATTTGAAAAAACTTATGAAAGTTTTGAAGCGAGAGTGGTTTTTTGGATGAACACATTCTAATGAATATCAAACAAAATATCTAGCATGTTAGAGTTTGGAAATAATCTGAGTTGAACTGTGTCTTTTTTTCCTACTCACTGTCAATTTTGAGGGTTTATTTCATATAGGCAGAAAGATGTAATGGAGAAGAGAAAGGTAGTATACAGAGAGAGAAATCTAAAGACCAAACTTCTTTGAACCAGAAAAGTGTTATAAGTTCCTACAGAAAACCCATGAAAAAGGAGTGCATCTGTTTACCGCCTGAGCATGCCATTGCTTTCATAGCATCTTTAGACTCTGTTGGGAAAACTTTCTGAGTAGGTATGACACATCAACCAAGGTTCAAGCATTTGCTTGGATTGTTGGTAATAGTCATTGTAATGCTTTAATTTATTGACCTTACTTTCAGGCCCGTTTCATAACAAAATACCTACAAATACAATTTTTTTTAACCCCTACAAATGGAGGCAATGTTTGACTTCATGTGTGCTTGGACAGCAACTAGCACATTGTGTCAGCACTTCTGGAATCAAGAAAATAATCATAGAATCATAGGACTGGAAGAGACCTTGAGAGATCATCTAATCCTGTCCCCTGCACTCATGGTAGGACTAAGTATTATCTAAACCATTCCTGGCAGATGTTAGTCTAATATAGAATCCAAAATTTTTCTCCATTATTTGAAGTCTAATAATGAAATCCAAGAAGCCTAAAATCTCAATTATGGGGAAAATTCCCATTTAAAAAAAAATAAATTTAGATATTCTGCTGGAGTGGAGGTGGGTTAGGAAGGAGAGGGAAATGAGAGGGTAAGTTAATGGTTATTTTCACTGTGAAATCTGAAAAAATGTTGGGATAGACTTTTGTCTATGGACATTTGGGGGCAGATCCTCACTTGGAAGTTAATGGTGTTATGCTGCACATCTGTCCTTTGATATCCCTTCAGCAATTTAAGATATTCATTTTTGGATAATCCTCAAATCAAGAGTTATTTTACTGGTTAATTGCCACACTCCTTTCTTAAATGTTGCACCTTTATTCTCCTGATGGTAACAGTTTAATCACAATTTCAGGATTGGTTCACAGAATAGCCAATTAAGTAGTGCTGGCTAGCAGCCTACTGTATATACAGTCATAGTTTTTCAAGCAGAGGAAATAAAAATGAGAGAATTCAAGTATGGTTTAATCCTCAGCAATGAAAAGAAGTTGGGAAATGGTGTAAAACTAATAGAAAAGTAAAATTAAAGGTCATGAATTATGAACTATTCCACTGCCCATAGCAGACTTTAGATATTGGGAAGATGTCTACTTAAGACTGAATGATAACTGTTCTGGTGTGGGAACATCTAAGGAAATTTGACTCTTATGGTTGCTTCTACACTCAGAATTCCAATTCACTTGATTAAAATTTATTTTGGAATTTTGACTGCCCCAAAATACAGTTATTCTTTCAGTAGGACTGTTGTTTAATATCATCTACTCCATCAAGATTCTAAATAGAGTTGTGCACCATCACATCTTATACAAAACAGTTACCGCTGCACAGTGAAACATCAATTGTTTTCCAGCAATTTAGGATTGGTATGATAATCTTCTTAATTTTGTTCTTCTGGTTAGTTTAAGAGCAAAATCTTTTAAAATGATTTAAATTGTTATCTGTGTGCTAGAGATACAGAAAATTAATAAAGGTAACATTAAGAATTTCATGCCCTTCCCCCCACTATTCAACAAGTGGTAATTCACTTTATTTTAAAATACCTTTAAATAGCACACATTATTAAACTCATTTAAAAATGTTATGTTGTTTGAAATATTATTTCAACTTGAAATCCAAGTGCAGTATTTTATGTACTGTTTTAACATGGAGTATAGATTTTTAAACTGGTGATCTGTCAGTGACTGATGTGTTGTGAATAAAATAATTGCCTATGGTAGATACTTATGAAAGCGTTCATTTAATTTGGAGAGTGAAAATATGGGTCAGTGCTTGTCAGCAGGAAGAAACTTCACATGGGAAGCTACATGTGAACATATTACTGTTGAATTCCACAGTACTTGTAAAGAAGGCTTAAAAGTCTCTTGGCCAAGACCATGAAGTAACCTTCCTTACGTTTGGAGTATGTTTATTACAAAAAGAAAAGCATTTTGTAAATTTGATTAGAAATTCATTTTAATTCAACAATGACTTTTCATATCTTTAAAAAAACACCTGAAAGTTCTGTTACCAAGGGATTTTTGTCTCCATCAATTTTGGCTATTAGTCAATAAAAGTCCTTAGTCATATGCTGAATCTCAGACCTTTGACACAGTTCCTATAGCTTTTATGAAATTCCCGTGTAGCAAGTAGTTTGTACATGAGATGCACGTCTGCATGGGCAAAAATACCAGATTTTGCGTGTCATTTAGAGGTTTTGTCTGAAAATGTTGTTTTGGAAGGTAAATAAATTTTGTTAAAACTCGAAACACAGTTTGCTGTTAAACTGTCCTCTTAAGGTATGTTTGCATGTGAACGTATAAAATGCAAACCCACTGAAAGACTTTCATTAAAGAACTAATCTGATTAGATGAGCAAAAATGATGGGAAAACTAGTTGAAAACTGACATTATTTTGCATTATTTGAAAGGGGCAAATAACAATACTTTCTACTGTTATCAGTGATTTGAAATTAAAATGTTTTTCTTTGATTTAGAAAAATGTGACAAAGTGAATACAGCTGCAGGAGAGAGAGACATAACACCACCTTCCAATAACCAAAGCATACAACCAGAGATACAAGACCAGTCTGTCTGGGGAAATCGCACTGATGGTGACCTCATCAGAAGTAAGTTTTTCCAGAACAAATTGCTGTCGTTTAGGCTTGCTTTACTAGTGTAATGGAGTACTGACTGTTGACTCAGTTAAATGTGTGTCAAATCAATTATGTTGCAACCATAATGTATGTCAACAGAATTTCTTCCCTGAAATGATTCCTGTCAGCCTTATCAGCAAGAGGTTGAAACCAAGACATAAACAAGATGTTTTGGTGATTTGAGTGTCGCTGCTTTACAGTATAATAAGGAACTCCTGTACAGTTTACCTCTTTAAGACATAATATTATGTGATATGATGTACTTTGCCTATAAGTTCATGACAAGATGAGTTTATGTAGCAGACAAACTAGTTGCAGTGTGCAACTTTACTAGGTACTATCACCATAGGTTTATCAAGTTACATGTTTAAGTTGCAGAGTAAACTAGGCTCAACGCAGCTTTCTGTAAAGTTAGAGCTTCCATTCAGATACACTGAGCAACAGTATTCTGCAAGTTTATAAGGAATTTCAAGTCCTAAAGTAGCACGCTTGCAGAAAGGTCTTGCATAACAAAATGTAGCCTTGGCAGACCCAGAACTAAAAGAATGTTGTAAAACATATCTTAAAGCATGATTAGTAAGGGATTAACACTAGATAGCTTTTACAAGGTGCACCCCAGTCTATAATTTATTTTTAAATAAAGAACGTAAGGCTATTTCCATTTTCTCGTATCGGTCGGTGTTTATGCACTGCCCAATGTATCCTGAAAATTGCACAGTTTAAAGATAAAATGTTTTGCTAATAATTGTTAGTGCTAATACTATGTTTACTTTAACATTCTGTGAATAGTTGAGCTTTTGAAAGTCAAGGAAGTGTTAGCATGGAGAAAAGTCTTTAATTACAAGGTATATTCATAAAGTGAATAAGCTTGAAGCAGCGTTTTGCATCTACTTTCAACCTGAGCAACGTGGACTGACCGTCCACTTAAAGGTCAGAGTTGCGTCACAGTCTGCATGTATTGTCCTCCTTCAGTGAAGTTTCAGTAGGATAAATTTGTGGTGGTCTAGTCCTCAGAACTCTCCATAATTAAACATTTCTTTTCTCTTGTGGGGTTCCACCTCCTCCCCTCTCTGAGCAGCTGAATAAAAGTCTTTTTGAAATATCAGCTTCTCTTTTTTTTTTTTTTAGATAACTCCATAAATATTTTGCTGTATCTTGGATGTATTGTATTACTAGTTAGGTAAATTTAAGCTTTCCTAAGAAACATCTAAGGGTAAATCTGTACATTTTTCATAGTTTGGGGTAATAGTTGTTATATATCAGGGGTTCTCAAACTGGGGGTCGGGACCCCTCAAGGGGTTGCGAGGTTATTACATGAGGGGTCGTGAGCTGTCAGCCTCCATCCGAAACCATGCTTTGTCTCCAGCATTTATAATGGTGTTAAATATATAAACTAGTGTTTTTAATTTAATAGGGGGGGATCACACTCAAAGGCTTGCTCTGTGAAAGGAATACAATTGTTTGAGAACCACTGTCATATATGGTGACATAAATGTATGTAAAGCAGTATGGTGGGAGAGCTGTGCCACAATTAACAGGTTCCTTATCCCAAAGGACTATCAGTCTAAGGGCATAAGCTAGGGCAGTTCAAAATACTGTACCGAGTATTAAGGTGTGTCTGCACTACAAGCTCTACAGAGGCAAACCTTCAGCTGCACCCCTCTATTGCGGACATTTGCTGCAGCAATGGGAGAGATTTTTCCATTGCTGTAGGAAATTCCTCCCCCTTCCTTTGAGAGGTAAATCAATGGAAGAATTCTCCTCTGGACCTAGTAGTGTCCATATTGGGGCTGAGGTGTCATAATTCCGTCTTTCAGGGTGTGAATTTTTCACACCCTTGAGTGATGTAGCTAGGTCGACCTAAGTTTTAGGTGTAGACCTAAGTTTTAGGCCTTAGTAAAGCAGAGTAGCTGGTAGCCATAACTGAGAAAGTGGATGTTAAAAGGTTTTTGGAAAGGAAGAGAGCGATGTTCTAAATGTAATGGCTACAGGCAAGAAGATGCAGAGTTGAGAGTGAGCAAAGAGAGAGGTGGGTATAGTGGAGGAGATGAGAGTAGAATTGTTCACAGAAGGAAGGGTATGAGGATCCTTGTAGGTTAAGAGAAGAAGTTTGAATTTTATGTGGGATTAGAAAAGAGGTTGGGAAGGAAGGCATAGAGTTCTGGGAGAGTAAAATCACTTGGTAGCAATATTTTAGATGGACTGAACTGCAGTGGAAAGAGAATGGTATAGCAGAAGGTTGCAGTAGTCAAGATATAAAAACTAGTGCATGAATTCTGTTCTTGGCAGTTGGATTGGAGACAGAAGGGTGATTTTTTTTCTTTTCTTTTCTAGATATGGTATAGTAAGAAGCAGCAGGAATTAGCAAGTACGTGGAAGTAAGGAGAGTCTAAAATGATACCATGATTGAATGCCTGAGTAATGGGAGGGATCATCTCATCATTGATAAGACTGCAATAGGATAAACATCCACCAAAATATTTATTAGGATTTTCAAAAGGGTTTGGCATTGGCCTAATTGCTCCCATTGAAGTCTATATCAGTTTTACCATTGACTTCAGTGACAGCAGAGTTAGGTCAGTGCTGAATACCTCTAAAACTCCCATCCTTTCTATTTGAGTTTCATATAGCAGTAAAGTGCTGCCTTATGATGAAGCATGTGTGAATAACTGTTGTGAGATAATGAATACTCATTTTTTTATTTCACTATTGTTTTTTTCCCTTAATTTTCTTAATGCAGAGCAAAGTGATCCTCCAAGAAAAAGTAGTAAAAATCATAATACTGAAGCAGATTTTCTCACTGTTCATCAGTTGTGGGCATGAGGAGGGACGTAGCTTTTACATCGCGTGAACAGTATTTGACTCAATTACATACCGCAAGTGCTATTTGTAAAAGTTTTACACATTGGTCTTCTTGATGATTGAATCTTGAATAACAGACCAAGTACAATAAAGAGAACCTTGTGTGTCTAAAACATTGTTTATCATCTGAATAATAAGTAGTTCAGCCAAGTATACTGTAGTATTCAAGAAATATTGTATATAAAAATAAGTCTGGGACTAGAAGTAAACAGTGTTTTGGCATTATGGTTATATTTTAAATAAGAAAATTTATATTACACTGCTTAGTCAAATAATTAGCTTTTTGTGTTTTTAAATTAATTTTAAACAAAGGACACATTGTAATTTTTGTTCAAGAGTCTTGCCATCTATTTACCACTGTCCTAATGATTCAGTTTCTCTTTTTCCGTATGGATTGTTTTGTCCACCCACACAGTTGATACGTGTCTCCTTTTGTAATAAGAACCTTCTAGTTTTCATATTATAAATGTTTCCATCTGTTAATTTTCCAAGTTTTTCTTTTTTACAGATGTTTGTTATCCTGGTGTATGTAACTAAATTTATCGATCAGTTTTACTGATCCACATATAGTACAATAGATTCAAATTTTAGGGACTCTGTGTAACAAGTTCACTATTTTTATCATTGCTCATTTGCATTTGTAAATTCACGTTACCTGGCAGAATTAATAAACTGAACATAAGAATGGCCATACTGGGTCAGACCAAAGGTCCATCCAGCACAGTATCCTGTCTATTGACAGTGACGAATGCCAAGTGTCCCAGAGGGAGTGAACCTAACAGGTAATGATCAAGTGATCTCTCTCTTGCCACCCATTTCCACCCTCTGACAAACAGAGGCTAGAGACACCATTCCTTACCCATCCTGGCTAAAAGCCATTAATGGACTTAACCTTCATGAATTTATTTAATTCTCTTTTAAACCCTGTTATAGTCCTAGCCTTTGCAACTTCCTCAGGCAAGGAGTTCCACAGGTTGACTGTGTGCTGTGTGAACAAGAACTTCCTTTTATTTGTTTTAAACCTGCTGCCCATTAATTTAATTTGGTGGCCTCTATTTCTTATATTATAGAAACAAGTAAATATCTTTTCCTTATTCAATTTCTCCATACCACTCGTGATTTTTATACACCTCTATCGTATCCCCCCTTAGTCTCCTCTTTTCCAAGCTGAAAAGTCCTAGCATCTTTACTCTTTCCTCATATGGGACCCGTTCCAAACCCCTAATCATTTTAGTTGCCCTTCTCTGAACCTTTTCTAATGCCAGTATATCTCTTTTGAGATGAGGAGACCACATCTGTATGCAATATTCAAGATGTGGGCATACCATGTATTTATATAAGGGCAATAAGACATTCTCTGTCTTATTCTCTATCCCTTTTTGAATGATTCCTAACCTCCTGTTTGCTTTTTTGACTGCCACTGCACACTGTGTGGATGTCTTCAGAGAACTATCCGTGATGACTCCAAGATCTGTTTCCTGAGTAGTTGTAGCTAAATTAGCCCCCATCATATTGTTTGTATAGTTGAAATATCTCATCCACTCATTGTCTCATACAAACCCCTTCACATCCCTTAGCTTGCAGCCTGTTCCCCAAACCAGCTGCCTAACTGGTTTTGCTGCATCTTTACATGCTTAGACTCCCACACATCCCTCTGTGACTGGCCCCTCTTCCCCCGAATCCTCAAACCCAAGTCTCAGAAACCAGTAATGAACACAATCATACTACCACTGACAAGTGGCCTACCCCCAGCATGCATCTTTCTCCCAGTTGATGATCATTCAGGGCGTAGTGTAGGCATACTTACAAGATGAACTGTATTCTGGAAAGCAGTGACTCTTAAAAGGACCTGCATGTCATGATGGATAATCAGGTGACCATGAGTTCCCACTGCACTGCTGTGACCAGAAGGGTTATTGCAATCCTTGGATACATGAATGGGAGAATTTTAGGTAGGAGTTGGGAGCTTCTATTACATCTGTATTTGGCAGTACTTGCATACTGTTTTGGTTTCCACACAAGGTTATGTTAATAAATTAGAGAGGGTTCAGGGGAAAGCCATGAGAAAGATTAAAGGATTGGAAAATATGCCTTATAGTGAGAAACTCCAGGGGCTCAGTCTATATATCTTAACAAAGAGAATGTTAAGGGTGATGTGATCACAGTTTATAAATACCTACATGGGAAATAGAAATTTGATAATGGAGGGCTCTTCAAGCTAGCAGATGAAGGTATAACAAGGTCCAATGGATGAAAATTGAAGCTAGACAAATTCACATTAGAAGAAGGGCATATATTTTTTATCAGTGAGAGTAATTAACCATAGGAACAATTTACCAAAGGTTGTGGTGGATTCTCAATCACTGGAAATTTTTAAATCAAGCTTGGATGCTTTCCTTAAAGATATGCTGTAGTTCCAACAGGAATTAATTCAATGAAGTTTTATGGCCTTTGTAGTACAGGAGGTCAAACTAGATGATCACAGTGGTCACTTCTGGCCATATAATCTGTTAACACTTATGCGTGAAGTTAGCTATCTAACACTGAAAGGTTATGAAATGTATGCTGTGACATACTTTTTTTCTTGCATTTTTTTCTTTAATTTCTTAGTTTCATTCTCACTGGAAGAGAATAATACAAATTAATCTAACTGGTAATCATTAGAGGCAGTGAGAGATTAGTGTGAATTCTTTCATTGCCTGGAGGAAGGAAGGAGCCCAACCTTGTTTGTTTATTTTTTTGCATTCCATTCTGCCAACAGTGTGCTAGGTACTGCCTATCTGTGCTGGAGGCCAAAGGGTCCGGTCCAAAGAGCATGCAGAAGAAGCTCAATGTCTCTGTGAAGACAAACATACAAACAGTAGTGGGAAGGAAAGCATCCAAGCATGAGTGGTCTGGAAGAGAGTATCGGCCCACCATTTCTGTTGAGTGTGCATTTTTTGTGCACACATGTGTGTTCTCACAAGTATATGGTGCTTATCAAGTAGTCAGTCACTCAATAGTTAGTATTTGCATCTGCAACACATTGCCCAGTAGGTCAAAACATAGCTATAGTTCTTCTAGTATAATTAGCTAGGCAGGTAGCAGAATGTTTGAACCTAGCCTCAGAACCTGGAAGAACCATTGTCTTGTTCTGAGGCAGGCCAAGGACTCTGTATTACCACATTGCAACCCTCTGACACCAAGTGCTTGGTTTTGAGGCCCTTCTCTGGACTTCATCCTTCTGATGGTAATCTCCTGTAATCCGCCTACTCCAGCCTTCAATTTGGTAGCTGTGTATGGCTCCTGTTGTAAGACAGTTCTCTCTGCACCAGCAGCAACTAAAGTTTTTGATCAGCCAGGATTTTATAGCTTTGAAAAATCCCAGAAACTATTATGAACCTTTTCCCTTCCACAGAGAATCACCCTCGGCCTTCTTATTTCAGTATTCTGCAAGCATTCAGGATACTATTCCTCTAATGAAGCTGTTCTAAAGCCAGCCTTTTACCAGGTTTGCCTTCTTCCTTAGTTGTGAGTTTAAATACCAGCAAATAGCTCTTTTCCTCCCTCATCCTAGTACAGTCAGGCATCCTTTATGGAGACTCTACTTCTGCTGCAAGGCTTCTTTGATATGTGGGGGAGGGGTGCCTGATGGAACATGAGAGCTCTGGGAACAGAAATTCCGCTATCCAGGTATGCAGAAAATAGGCTGGGCCAGACAGGAAAAAAGATGCATTCACGCCTCCACATACACCGCATAGCTGTATATGCTGAGCCCATTAATCCCATCCTGTCCTTGCCCGTTGCTGTGCACCCACACCTTTCAAAGGCTCTGTATGTTTTTTCCCTTGTTAAGCTGAAATTAAAGAAGGTGCTAAAGTTTAACCGCATTTGCTTTAACTAGTGTCTGTGGAAAAGGCTATGATGCAACACCACTGCTTGTAGCAGTGCTTCTCTCCCCCAGTTGGAGATTGGGTGTACATTCTTTTACCGATCCCAAACTACAGTGGCTTCTGCAGTTTAATACTCAAACTATACTGGCACAGAAAACATCTTTTTTTTTTTATAGTCAAAACAACATTCAAAAGGATTAAGTAGGTAGATTTTAGACACAAGTCTTACAGAAAGTGAAAAGTCATCATTAATGTACGTTTTATGTAGGAAAAAAAATGTGTGTGTGATGGGGGGAGAGTTTCAGTGACTTGATCGCTATTTACTTGTGAGGATTTAATATCCGTTCTCGTTCTCAAGAAGGACCTTAGCTTTGTGATATTTAAGAAAACAAAAATCATCTCCCATAGATTCAAATTGTCATGAATAATTGATTAATAATAATCCAATTCTGAAAATTAAATAGCCTAAAATATGCCCATGTTTTACAGATAGAAAGGTCATTGCTATCCATCATTTCTCTGCTTCAATTGCCTCTTTCTCCTCTACTAAACAGCATCCTGCATAAGGGTTCTCCTGGGAAAGGGATACTTCATCTCTGGGGGGATAAACTACCATTTACATTGTGATGCCCACTATCTTAATTAAAGAAAAGGAGATAAGGAAGGTGCTGTGATTATATTACTGTAGGAGATGTATGATCTTCTCTATTACTCAAATTTACACAGATTTTATTTTCTACAGTTAATTAATGAAAACAACTACTATAGGAAAAGGTCTATTTTGGTATTTGCAATGCCGTATTTTTGGGTTTTGGTAGGTTATTTTTATAACTTGTTATAGTATCTGATTTTAGAATGATCCCTTCTGCTTGATTTCAGTCCAAGGATGAATTTTTCATAGAAATCTTATAGTGTATTAAACCGTTTTAAAGTTATGGGAATGAAAAATCTTTTTCTGTTTAAAAAAAATGTCATAGTGCTTGAAGTAACTCAAATAGCTGTTTTCAAACTTCAGAATTGGCAAAGCCTCTATGATGGCTAGTTACTTTGTAAGTCTAAAATGCTTTAAAAATCCGATTAATAGAAATGAATGAAAATAGCATACTGATCCTAAGTAGTCCATCCTCATCCTTTAAAGACGTAATTGCATAATGTTCCAAATGGGATAGACGAGACATTTGACCAGAAGTGCGTCTAAATAAACAGCGCAGCTTTGTTTATTTCGATGCCCTGACATTCAAACAAAGGCATCTGGGATATGATCTTGAATGTTTGATCCTCTTCGAGACGTTTAACACATTTTCAGAGGAAGTGTGTCCAGACAATAGATTTAGTAGTTGTGTCTAGGAGCACCTTTATGTGTAGCCACTTTTTGGGACACCTGAGCAATTTCTCCTTTAGCCAGATCACCCTAACCTCTCACCCATCTACCATACACCTCCTTTACTAACTTCTGCTTTTCCCTCTAATGTGCTTCCTTTTTCTCAACTCTCAGATCTCCTCCAGTATATACTGACATGGCCTAATGCCATGTGTATTTTAACTTGTTCTTCCTAGCCGGTTGTTTAATTCCTTGTCTGAAACTAAATCTATTATATTGTTTATTCAAGTGAACTATTACAGTGAAGTGGAGAAAAGAGTTTGGCACCCAAAAGGCTGATGACCTACCAAATATTAAGATTGCTCACAAAGTGCATACTTCTGAAATCACTGTATTTCAAAATGTTGAGCATAAGCTAATCCTTTCAGCACTACATAAAGATGAATAATGTGACCTATTGTGACAGTTTTCAGCCAGTAAGTACCAAAACATTAATTTTGATTATTTAACTTATTTTAAAAAGACAACACAGGACAAGTTATACATCTTGTACTATATACAGTTATTCTGATAAGCTTGATCTTAGATTGTACGCCAGTTGTTGTGGGAATTCTAGTCTTGAATGAGAAGTTTAAGGCCTTAGTCATCTTGGGGCAGGTCACTGCATTATGTGCTGCTTCTATTCTAGAGTGGGCTCTTAATTGGTCCTTTCTATGGCACTAGAGTTTAGTCCTGGTTCAGGTGCATCAAGCCTAGAGGAGGAGAATTTAGAAGATTTGAATACATGTGCAGTTACTGTAAACTGGTAAATGCAAGTGAGAAATCTGTAAGCCATTACTAGCAGTGCACAGACAGAATAACAATCTTGACTATTCCTAATATGCTCATCACAGTTCTGAGGTAGCACAACCAATCGAATCACATTATATTTCTCCATAATGGATACTATTCACCATTACTCCCTGATGATTGAGCTCTGATTGTTTAGATTCTCTCCCCCATCCCCCCTTCTTCTACTAAGAAATGTGAATGAGTTGGTCTTTCCTGTTGTGAGGAAGGCTTTTGCAAAAAGGTAGGATTTAGATTGTCCCTGGAAAGGGTCCATTTTGGGATCATTCTTATTTTTTGCTGTCATATATTCCAAGGTCCCTCAGCTGAGCATGTTCTGCCCCTTACTCAGTAAGACAGTATCTGAGATAACTAGGCCCTTATCAGTAGGGTCCTTGAAGGTTAGAACCAGGACTTTGAACTGAACCCTATATTGGAAGCTAGTAGGATCAGCAAAGTGCCAGTAATGTGCACTTTGTAGCCTTTTTTGCTTTAAAAAAGAAAAGGGGGGTGGGGTGCTGGTGCATTCTGTATAAATTGAAAATGTCTTGGTTTTTAATCCACAACCCCAGATAGAATGAATTGCAGTGGTTTAACCACCATGGCTACTTTTTCATAGTGTGTAACATCCCGGGTGACTGAATGTGGAAGAAGGTGTTTTTTTTGTTTTTTGCTATGGCTACTACTTGCGTGTGTAGCAGCAGTCATGATTCCAACAGGAACCTTAGATGCTGTGCTGGGTGATCACAGTGTTGATGCACGTATGTTACGTATACTAATGGCCAAGATTATTTGAGGTCTTTTTGTTTTTGTATAATTACATTCCCACCTCAACAGCACTTTACTTGGTTGCTAGGATGACAATCATAAATTCTGTATATAGTTTGTGATTTCCAGATAAATTTAAAGATGCCATGTTTTGAATATAAAGTAAATTCTAGCTACATTTCAGAATAGTGTCTGTTGTTGGTACCATGTCAGATAAACTTAATCCAAAACTGTTATATGCTGAATTGGTTTTAAAAATAGTTCACTATAATTGTAATTACGTCTCATAAGTAGAAAATATCATGTATATTTGTTTTGTGCTTTTAAAGTGAAAGAGGAATAAAAATGTGACCAAATTTAATGTGAAATATTATGGAGTCCCTGAGTAAGTGTGGCTTCACTCTGCTAATTTTCAGTAAGACTGGTTTCAATTAGCCATATTTTAGCAATTGTAACAACAAATTACATACAGTACAAAAACAGTGATCAGACATGGTTTTGTACTTTAAGAATACATTTTTGCCAACCTCTTAACCCCCACAACCCCCACCCCCCCCGCATGAATGTGAACCATTGCAGAAGTGGTTAGCATTTCTCATTTTAAATTCTATGTATTTTTGGTGTGTTTTATAGCACAACTTGGTGTAGGTTGCATGGCTGAAAAGTGTTAATGGGTCTTCCATATAATACGTGTGCGCGCACATGCACATATAGGTTACATATCACAGTGAATTCTCTCTCTCACTTAAATCAGCCTCTGTACAGATGACTGGAAGATAGCTAAATGTATTGCCAATTTTTTTTTAAAAAGCCTCCAAAGGCGATTCTAGCAATTACAGGCTGGCGTGCCAACCTCACTACTAGGCAAATTGGTTGAAACTATAGTAAAGAACAGAATTATTAGACATGTAGATGAACATGAAATGTTGGACAAGAGGAAATAATGCCTCACCAATCTATTAGAATTATTTGGGCTGACTCAACAAGCACGTGGACAATGATGATCCAGTTTTATAGTGTACTTGGACTTTCAGAAAGCATCTGACAAAGTCTCTTAGACAGAGGAAGCAGTCATGGGATAAGAGAGATCCTGGATTAGTAACTGGTTAAAACATAGAAAACAAAGGTTAGGAATAAATGGTCATTTTCTTAGAATGGGGAGAGATAAATTGTGGGGCTTCCCCAGGACGTATATTGGGACCAGTGCTGTTCAGCATAATCATAAATGATCTGGAAAAGGGGGTAAATAGTGAGGTGGCAGAGATTGCAGCCGATACAAAATTACTTATGAAATCCAAAGCTGATTGCGAAGAGTAACAAAAGGATCTCAGAAAACTGGGTGACTAGACAACAAAATAGCAGATGAAAGTAAGTGTTGATAAATGCAAAGTAATGCACACTGGAAAACATAATCTCAATTATACATACAAAATGATGGGATCTAAACTAGCTGTTGCTATTCAAGAACGAGACCTGAAAGTCATTGTGAACAGTTCTCTGAAAATATCTGCTTTTTAGACTCTTGCTGAATATTGAGTAAACAGTGCTAGGAACCATTAGGAAAGAGAGAGATTGATATTTTCTGTCTTATCATATGTCACTATGTAAATCCGAGATATGCCCATACCTTGAATACTGCATGCCGTTCTGGTTGCCCCATCTCAAAAAAGATATATTTGAATTGGAAAAGGCAACAAATGTTATTAGTGGTATGGAACAGCTTCCATTTGAGGAGAGATTAAAATGAGTGGGACTGTTCAGCTCAGAAAAGAGTCAACTAAAGGGTGATATGATAGAGGTCTATACAATCACGATGGCATGGAGAAAGTGGATAGGAAAGTGTTTGTTTGTTATTTACCCCTTCATATAACATGAGAAATGGGGTCACCCCATGACATTAGTAGGCAGCAGGCTTAAAACATATATAAGGAAGTACTACTTCATACAATACACACAGTCAACCTGTGGAACTCATTGCCAAGGGATTTTGGAAAGGTCAAAAGTATAACTGGGTTCGAAAAAGAATTAGATTAGTTCCTGGAGAGTAGATTCCCCCCCCCCCCCAAAGGCTATAAGCCAACCCCACGCTCTGTGTGTCCCTTAACCTCTGACTGCCAGAAGGTAGGACTGGATGACAGGAGATGGATCACTCGATAATTGCCCTATTCTGTTCATTCCCATGAAGCATATCACACCATCTGCTAGTCAGCATTCTGGGCTAAATGGACCATTGGTCTGACCTAGTATGCCAATTCTTATGTCCTTAATTCTTAAAATGAGAGAACCATAATAGTAGTTTACCCCCTAGTCTTTTATAAACACTTATGTGTTTGTGACCTGTCGTGAGTGACAAACTAGCGATCGTCTAAGGGGACTTTGGTACACAATTCCCACTGCAAGTTAATGAGTGATTATGTGAAGCTGAATTCTAACTGTCCAGAGGACAGAAGGATCTCTGAACATTATTAATTTATTTTGCATTCTGGTAGTCCCTGCAGTGTATGAGGCACTGCCTACTAATAATACTGGTCACCCCAATTTCAAGGGTGACATCAACAATCACAGTTTGTACTAATGGGGCTTTCCATGGCTCAGTAAACCAATTTGGGAAGAACAACATTTGCTGGACTGACCACAGAGCCATTTGGTTGCCAGTGTTAATTGAGTTGCCCGTTGTTTCCATGTCTGACCCTGTGCTTCTAGCTGCACCTCGTGGTTCTCCTCAGCGTTGTGGACACTCATACTTACAGTGTGGTGCCATCTGATATGGTCAGATGCCAGTTCATCAACGATCGAATCAGAAATATTCATCTTGTGCAGATTTTGACTGAGCATCTTTGAAGTGTTTCATCTGTTCTTCATAGTTACAGTTGCTGGAGCATAAATTCAGAATGTAAAATTTGTTTTGCTAGATGATTCTCAGGCATACAAATTACATGACCAGTTCATCTCAGCTGGGTGCAAATCAAATGAGCCTCAATACCAACTATCTTTTGCCAAGACTTCCCTGTTGGACAGCTGGTCCTACCATTTGATGCCCAGCAGTCATCATAAGTGTTGTAAATGGAAACTGTCAAGGTTTTTAATGTGCCATTAATAACAGATCCATGTTTCACCCCGTAGAGCAATGTCATTAGGACAACAGCATTATACGCTTAGATTTTTGTCTTTTTTACAGAGATTCCATGTTGCTTTCTGGTTCAGTGACAAAGGAAACCATATTGCGGCACTGCCTTGCTTTATTTGCATACCCACTTTGTAATTGATTGTCATATCAATGATTAACATGCTGCTGAGATTACTAAACTGTCTGACAACTTGGAGCATGGTAGCTTCCAGACTTGTATGTGGATCTTGACAAGGTCGTTGAGGAGCTGGCTAGTACATAGTTTTTATTTGAGTGATGGTAAGGCCAGAGTTCTGAGCTGCCACAGCAAAGCAGCTTGTAAGGTCTTGTAGTGCTGCTTCAGAATTTGCTACGAAGTCAGTTATTGGGGTAGAGTAGTTTCTGGATCAATGCTTCGCTCACCTTGGTATTCACATGTAGACGATAGAGATTAAAGAGCTTGCCAGTGTGAAAGCGGATAGAGACTCCATTTGAAGAGTCTTGGAGGGTTCCTCTAGTATTACAGTGAAGAATAAACCAAAAAAGCTAGGAGCAAGGATACATCCTTGCTTCGCCCCATTTGTGATTGGAAATGGGTTTGTTAGATCACTATCAACATCAACTCTTCTAAATGTGGTTTGTGGCATTGCCAAATGATCATAAAATTTTATCTGAACAGTTCTACATCTATTCTCTTTTGGAACCCCCTTTCAGGTAGTGGAAACCAGGTATCAAATCCTCCTCATGCTTCTCTTTCTACAGACTAAATAAGCCCACTTCCCTCCAGCCTCATCCTCACGTCATGTGCTCCAGACCCCTAATCATTTTTGTTGCCCTCCCCTGGACTCTTTCCGATTTTCCACACCTTCTTGTCGTGGGGGGCTGTCAATAAACAGATTAGCGAAGGTTAATGTTTCTTTCCACCTGTAAAGGGTTAACCAAAGGGAACCAAACACCTGACAGAGACCCAATTCAAGGAAACCGGATTTTAAAGCTCAGGGAGGGACTGTTGGGTCTGTGTCTTTTTGTCGAGTCTCTCAGCTAAGAGAGGATTCTTTCTATCTTCAAGCTTCAATCTTCAGTTTCCAAGTTGTTGAGTACAAAGGTAGAAAAAAACAATAGGCTTTTATTGGTTTTTGTTTTGTATTTACATGTGTGTAGTTTGCTGAATGTTAAATTGTATTCTTATTGAATAAGGCTGTTTATTCATATATTTATTATAAGCAAATAGCCCTGTGTATTGCACCTTGATGCAGAGATGTATGTTTATGTGTCCTTCTCTCTTTTATATAAAGCTTCTTTTTAAAGACCTGTTTGAGTTTTTCTGGGTAGGCTAAGAAACGAAGGGAAGGGAAGTTCTCTTTGTGTTAGATTTATGGAGGTGATCTGTGCAGCCTCAGGGGAAGAAGGAATGGGGGAGGTAAATTGCCCTCTCTCTGTTTTGCATTCAAGGAGTTTAAGTACAGTATCGCCACAGATAACCCAGGAGGGGGAGCTGGGATGAGAATAAAGAGGAGACAAGGGGAGGAGGTTAGTTTCCTTTGTTGTAAGAACTGCAGGGCATCTGAGTCTTGGGGGGTCCCCCAGGGAACGTTTTGGGGAGAACCCGAGGGAGTCAGGCCCTGGAAATCCCTGGCTGGTGGGCAGCGATATCAATCTAAGCTGTATTAAGCTTAGAGGTTCATGCTCGCTTCTCAGTTTATGAACGCTAAGGTTCAAATCTGAGTAGGAAGCTACGACAGGGCCCAAACTGGACACAAGTACTCCAGAAGAGGCCCTCACCAATGTCGAGTAGAGGGGAAAATCATGTCCCTCAATCTGCTTGGCAATGCCCACTGCTTATACAGTCCAGCATACAAATGGCATGAGTCCTTCTTGGCAACAAGGGCACACTGATCTCGCACGTCTTATCCCAGCTTCTCATCGGCCTTCGTTAGGAGAGATTCCCCTTAGGTCGCCTTCTGCTGGCAACATAATGCTGCCTAGCCATTTGGTCCCTAGCTCTCTGCATGTGCATGGGAATTCTTCTCCAAGTGCTAGAACTCTGCACTTGTCCTTGTTGATCTCATCAGATTTCTTATGGCCAATCCTCATTTGTCTTGGTCCCATCCTGTACCTACCCTCTACTCATTCCAGCGTATCTCCCATTCCCCTCAGTTTACGTGTCACCCTGCAAAGTCGCTGAGGGGTGCAGTCCACACAGCTCTAGATCATTAATGAAGACTACTGACACAAACACAGGAAGTGACCTTGGGCAGCGCTCCCTTGAATACCGGCGAGCCAACTAGACATGGAGCCATTGATCACTACCCGACAATCTAGCCAGCTTCTATCCACCTTATAGTCCATTTATCCAGCCATACTCTTTAACGTGCCAGCAAGAATACTGTGGGAGACCGCTGATTCAAAACCTATTGCTAAAGTCAAGAATAACACGTCCACTGCTTTCCCCTATCCCACAGAAGCCACTGGTTAGTCAGGCATGACTTGCCTTGGTGAATCCATTGCGGATTGTTCCTTGATCACTTTCCTCTCCTCTAAGTGCTTCAGATTGAGTCCTGAGGACCTGCTCCATCTGTTTCATGTCCAGGGACTGAGATGAGGCTGATGGCCTGTAGTTCCCTGGATCCCTACCTCCTTCCCTTTTATAAAGATGGCACTACATTAGCCTTGTTTCCAGTCATCGAGACTTCCTTGATCGCCACTGAGTTTCATAAGATAATGACCAATGGCTCTGCAATCAACATCCACCAACCCTTTAGCACCTCGGATGCAGCGCATTTGCCCCATGGACTTGTGCTCGTCCAGCTTTTCTAAATAGTCCTGAACCACTTCTTTCTCCACAGAAGGACGGTCACCTCCTCTCCATGCTATGCTGCCCAGTGCAGCAGTCTGGAGCTGACCTTGTTCTTGAAGACAGAGCAAAAAAAGCTTGGTAAATTATCTTTTCCAATCCTCGTCACTAGGTTGCCTCCCTCATTCAGTAAAGGGGCCCACACTTCCTTGACTTTCTTCTTGTTGCTAACATACTTGAAGAAACTCTTCATGTTAACTTCTAATATCTCTTGCTAGCTGCAACTCGAACTGTAATTTGGTCTTCCTCATTTCCACTCCTGCATCCCTGAGCAAATATTTTTTATTTTCCTCCCGGCTGTCTTATGTCCTTTCTAAGCTTCACTTCTATTGATCTCTTTTTGAGATTAAGATCAGCAAGGATTTCAACTGTTAAGCCAAGCTGGTTGACCTTGCCAGTATTATAGCTTATGCTTTCCAATCTTTCACTATTCATAATATTGGCATTGCAATTTCTAATCCGCATGTACTGAGGGGACTGAGAGGTCTGATCAGGCAAATTGAAAAACAGTCTAAACTCTTGTGTCCTAAATTGGCCATCCAGCCAGCTTGAAGTTTTCAAACAGGAAGAAGCTTCATATTGACAAGCTTCTCACATATCTGCTCAAGAGAGAACCCT
>NC_133769.1:51277042-51288397 GCF_003597395.2 Chelonoidis abingdonii | reverse complement strand
GTTCTCAGTGGTAGCAGATGACAGAACAAGCAGTAATGGCCTCAAGTTGCAGTGGAGGAGGTTTAGGTTGGATATTAGGAAAAAAATTTTGACTCGGAGGGTGGGGAAGCGCTGGAATGGGTTACCTAGGGAGGTGGTGGAATCTCTTCCCTTAGAGATTTTTAAGGGCAGGCTTGACAAAGCCCTGTCTGGGATGATTTAGTTGGTGTTGGTCCTGCTTTGAGCAGGGAGTTGGACTAGATGACCTCCATCCCTGATATTCTATGTCCCTTCCAACCCTGATATTCTATGATTCTATTAGTGGTATCAAGGCAGATTGAGTAGGGCTATATACAGCTTTGATTGCAAGCTCACACTGCAAGTCAGTGAGTGATTATATGAATCTGTATTCTAACTGTCTAGAGGAAAGACGGTCTCTGAACATTATTTATTTTGTATTCTGGTAGTGTCCGCAATATCTGATGCACTGCCTACACATACAGGAAGACAAGGTGCCTACCCTGAAGAGCTTGCAATCTATGAAAACTGGATGTTCTCTGGTCTCTTAGGAAAGTCTATGGGTGCCCAGGTTTCCTTTGTGTCTTTGGCGGCTGATGTTCATTAAGGCTGTACTGGTGGTGTGTTTTTTGTGATTTCCAATTAAGATGCAGGTTGTCTTATGTGTGTTTGACATTATATAAAACTAACTTTAGAAACAGCCCGCTTAGAGTAGCAAAATATGAGGTGTAGCCCAGTGTTGATCACTATTTATGTGGATATATGTAGGCAAGTGAGAGCAGGCTGTTGTTTTTGTATTTTTCAGATAGCAACCGGACTTGAAATATCTATTTGTCTGAGACCATAGACAACTAATCTATTTGCTTGTAAAAGTGTGATGATGTCTGTAGTCATCTGCAGTGCAAGTAATACTTTTAAAATAAATCTGACTGTCATTAGAGATACTCTCATATCAAATTTAGCTCAAACTTTAGCTTATTGTAAAAATAAACTTTTTTAAAGGCCAAGTCCCATAAAAATGCTTGCATAAAATAATAAAATCTAATAAATTAAAAAACAACAAAAACAAATTACCATTCCCCTCTAGTGTTTGCAACCCAAACACTGCAGCACTGTGCTAATACATGAGAAGTCAAATGTAAAATTGATTGGAAACAGCCTATACACAAAAGGGAAACAGACTATTCCATTTTAATTTGCTAAGTCAACTGAGTTGCAAAAAGTATTCAACATAAATTGTGAAAAGTGAATTAGATATAAAAGGCTCTTTCAGGTTTAATAAGTGAATTTGCTTCAAAAAAATATTAGTAGAGATTTTAGTTTTAAAGGAAGCAGCAAAGGATCCTGTGGCACCTTATAGACTAACAGACGTTTTGGAGCATGAGCTTTCGTGAGTGAATACCCACTTCGTCAGATGCATCTGAGAAAGTGGGTATTCACCCACGAAAGCTCATGCTCCAAAACGTCTGTTAGTCTATAAGGTGCCACAGGATCCTTTCCTGCTTTTACAGATCCAGACTAACATGGCTACCCCTCTGATACTAGTTTTAAAGAATAATTCTTAACCTGATAATGTATATCTTTAAAATTAGTATCAATATAATTACTAAAAAAGAGAAGTTATTTTCACATTCAGGAAAATATAGCCTTAAAAGGTGTTAAGACTATAATGGGATTTAAAAAAAAATTAAAAAGCTATAATATTTGAATAGATCTTTAACTCTAGCCTGCCTGTTAGCCAATACTGGGACTACTTTTAACTCAACTCAGAATGTGCATTGCTACAACAGAAAAATTTGAGCTGTTCTCTCTGACTGGTAGTGTTACTCAACTTGCAAATGTGTTAGATGTGGCATTCCACATAAGCTGCAAAATTACTCTCTGGGAGGACTGTATGTGGCAGTATTTCATTGTTTGCTTGATAATAGGCACTATAGGTCAGGTTGCAAAACAGTCTAAACCAGGGGTCTCAAAGTCCCAGCCCATGGACCATCTGCAGCCTGAGAACCTCTCCACTGTGGCCTGCAGAGGAGAGACGCATGCAGACATGCTGTCCGCAATGTTTGCTGCAGGCGCCACCACCTGCAGTTCCCATTGGCTGGGGGAGAGGGACAGAGATACCATCACTAGTTGCCGGGCAGAGTCAGCCGTGGAGGAAGCATCATTAGTTGCTGGGCAGAGTCAGCCATGAGGCAGCATCACTTTTTTCCACAATGAATATAAACAAGTCAAAATACCGAACACAACTATCTGGTGCACACCTTGCTGCAATCCTGAAGGTTTCAACTGCTCAGTCACTGAGGCCAAACATCAACAAACTAACAGAACTGAAGCATTGCCAGATGTCTGGCAAGTGAAGAATTGTATGATAGTTTTATTAACTTTAAGAAATTTGGGGAAAAAATATAATCTAAACGTTTTATTTTCTGAACACCATCTTCAGTGATTCATAGACTCATAGACTCGTAGGTCAGAAGGGACCAATATGATCATCTAGTCTGACCTCCTGCACAAAGCAGGCCACAGAACCCTACCCATCCACTTTTATAACAACCCCTAACCCATGACTGAGTTATTGAAGTCCTCAAAATTGTGGTTTGAAGACCTCAAGCTGCAGAGAATCCACCAGCAAGTGACCCATGCCCCACGCTGCAGAGGAAGGCGAAAAACCTCCAGGGCCCCTGCCAATCCGCCCTGGAGGAAAATTCCTTCCCGACCCCAAATATGGCGATCAGCTAAACCCTGAGCATGTGGGCAAGACTCACCAGCCAGCACCCAGGAAAGAATTCTCTGCAGTAATTCAAATCCCATCCCATCGAACATCACCTCACAGACCATTATTGGTCTGCTGGGAGGATTTGAGGATTGGCACTGGCCCTAAGGCTAATTGAGTTTGAGACCCTTAGTCTAAACTAAACTTTCTTGTTATCCCTTAATATTCTCCTTTGGACCTTAAAAATGTCCATGCTTGGTTCCTGTGCAAGGGTGTATGTGTAGGTGGGGGTGTCTCTTGAGTGGGTGAGTGTTAATTTTTTGGGAAGTTAGAGTAAAATCTGAGTGATTTCTAAATTATTTGAGGCTGACAAAATACTTCCAATATTTAAACTAAACTATCACTTGTTCACAAAAATGACTCAAATTGGCTGACCTCTGAAATTTTCATTTATATGTTTCTGACCAAGTCTGGTAGGAGATAGGAATTGTCTAGATAACAGTTTTGATAAGTGACTGTAAAATCACTTCTCGGTCTTGATTAACATCATAATGGACTTTAAATATTGAAGATAGAGCTAAAAAATTTTCTGGAACCTAATGATCTTTACCCAATTTGTAGCATACAATGTATATTTTCTCTGTCCGGATTTTGCTGGGATAAGTTACATAACATAGTTTTATACATGTCTATGAAAAATCCTTGACATAACCCACTAAAAATCCCTCTTCCCTGACCTTATTGGGAGGAAGAGGAAATAATGTGGGTGGAAAAAATTACAGATCCTACCAACTTTTTTACTGCATTCTGTCACCTGTAAATTCTAATCAATAAAATCCATGTTTTACTAGTTGAACTATATAAAATAGCCTTTGGTCAAGCATGATTTGTCATTAAATACATTTTAAACCCCGAATGTGATGCGTGAAAATATTGTAAATATATAATTTATATTAGTAGTCTGAATTAATGGACAATGTTCATTTTGCTTGAATTTCCAAAGAACGTCGTCAGTGATAGTAGAAGATTTGGGGCCAGTCTGCCATGGATTGGAGGTCTGAATGGTAAGACTGAGTCTCTCGTAGAAGTTTCATTATGTATTAGGTATACTGGATGGTGATGACAGGGGTGCAGGTTTTAGGCTTTGAGTGATTCTAAAGTAGACTTCCATATTTCCAGTTTTATATAGTTTCACTATTTAGCATATCCTGGCTTTTTGGTGTGTAATTACAATGTTCATATAAAATACCATTTGCCCCTCCCTCAAAAGTCCATAATACAATTGGTAAATTCTTCAGTGGAAGTTATCACTGTGCATCTTTGTATCCCTGAGTCTGTCTTAAGAAAGATTTTTGTCTGGGAAAAGGCTTTGCAATAGATCTTTACACTAACTCCTTCACAGTTCCTCAAGCAACATGCACCCATAATCTGAAAAAGTTATCAGGTCCTCTTACATATACAGTGGTAATCTTACTTATAGCCAGATTTAGTAAGGTGTGTCGTACTGGAGCAAGACTTGGAAGTGTGAAATTAATGCGAATTTTCACCTTAGGAAGATTACAAGTATTGGAAACTAAGGAGATGTGAAAAAGATAAAATAAAATAATTTTAACATCCTTTATTTATTTAAAGTCGTCTGAATAATTAAAATAGAAATAATAAAATTCTCCCATCTCTACTTTGCTTTGTCTTGCCTTTCAGTCCCTCTTAATCTGCCTACAATTTCCTCCTTCCCTGCTCATCTTCTGGCTCTTCTCTGTGAGGCGGGAATGCTGCTAGTGCAGCTTCCGCAGACTTGAGTTGCCCAGCATTGCAGTTCGTTTATCTACAGCCCTTATTATTGGTGCTCTGGTCCCTGATCCTCTGATAGGTGGTCATAGAACAGATCAGACATATTGAAAAGGTGGAGCTGTTGCTTGGGCAGCCCTTCCAATAACATGGGCAAAGGTCCAATATAGTAGTCTGCTCTGCCTCATAAAATGAAATGCAGACCAGGAGTCAGAAACTAAATTCTTGGTAATATAAAAACAGCATTTGAATGTTTTGATTAAACAGATAATTTTCTTTAAAAAGCATTTATGCAAATTTTGGAAGAAATAGGGGATAGGATATAGAGCATAAACAAGATAGTTGCAGAATAATGGTTATTATAGTTGCAAGAGGGAGTGGAGGGGAGAGAGAGTTCTCTCCATAATTACAATCCTTCCATTTGCTATATGCCCAATCCCAGCCTTCCTCTACTTCCCACAGCTCACTTTATTTGGGTCCTCCAGCATTGAAACTGAAATAATACTCTACACCAATCAAATTGCTTTAAAATGGTTTTTAAGCTTATTTATTTATTCATTTATTTATTTTTGGTAATATTCTGTCATTTAAAATTAATCAGATACATTTGTCATATGAAGAAATGGTATAGAAGCTACGCTACCAAATAGCTGTAAAAGCAGCAAAGAATCCTGTGGCACCTTATAGACTAACAGATATTTTGGACGATGAGCTTTTGTGGGTGAATACCCACTTCGTCAAATGCATGTAGTGGAAATTTCCAGGGGCAGGATTGGTCCAGGCTGAGGTTGAGGGTGGGGTGGAAGCTGTTGAAATTGTGGTGGAATTTTTCCAGAATCTCCTTCCCATGGGTCCAGATGATGAAGATGTCATCAATGTAGCAAAACAGGCACAACAAAGCTAGAGATAAGAGGTTAGTTCCAATCAGGTGTCAACGCAAATGTAATATATCATCATATTCCCAGCAATGCTTCTGCTATGACATTGGCCAAACTGGACAGTCGCCAACGAAAAGTAATAAACGGACACAAATTTTTCTCCTCACCCTGGTTTTTCACAGCCACTCTACAACGCTAAGAACAACGACAGCCGTCATCCTCGCCGTCGATTCGAACTACCATCATAACTTAGCTTGCTGCATATATATACCTGCCCCCGATTATTATAGCTCATGTCCAAAATGTCTGTTACTTCCTATAGGTGCCACAGGATCTTTGCTGCTGACCTAACAGTTGTTTATTCAAAGCACATTTCATAACTCCTTACATCAATGAGAAATGTAAACCAACTAGAGGATTAAATGGAAGTAGGATCAGCTCACTTGAGGATCCTCACGTAGTGTGGGTGGCTGAATTATTAACTACGAGAGGTCCAATAATTTATACTGTAAATGCAGGGGTAACTATAATGCTATAAGACTAAAGTTAGTTATCAATAGAATAATAAGATTCTTGAGTTGACAAATTATGCCTCCTTGCAGATGTCAGTATAATTACAACATATCCAAGCCCCCCTTACAAAATTTGTAATCAGAAAGATGCAAACCAGCGGGTCATTCAGCTCCACTAGGGAATGCTTGTCAACTGTCAGCAGCCTGCCTGCATCTATTATCTCTTTGTACTTGAGGCTGCCAAGTGCTCTCATGTTAAATAACATGAAATAATGTAGACATCACATGTAGCTAGAATATTCAGTATTAAGAGTGTACCAGGGAACATCTACTTATATAGCAGCAGATTTTGATAACTTTTTATAACTCTCCTTTACAGTTAATTGGGGACTTATTGTGTCAATTTATCCTAACATCTAGAAAAATAGATTCTTAAAACTAGAACATCTGTGGAAAAAAATAGACCAATTAAAAATACATTTGGATAAATCCTTTTAGCAATACAATTGTTTTACTTAGATGGGCACTTGAAATTATTCCATTTTTGAATACCATTTTATTTTGGCAGTTTACCTTTAACAGCATATTTAACAATTTATGTGATTTTAAAAGTCCCTATAGGACATCTACCAGATTCTGTAAGTATGAATCTTAGCCTCTTTCTACTCCTCCAGAATGAAATAACTCTTCAATATATATACTGAATTTACTTTCCAATCTATTTGTGGGCATAATAATTGAGAGGAGGAAGTAACCACTTGAATAAAAAATGCCTAATAATTTTGTAACAAATTAAATATTTTATCACATATTGTATCAATTTACAAGGAATTAATTCCTGCCACCCAACAAGAGAACACAAAAAAAGCTAATTTAAAACAGTTTGATGCTTATTCACAGCAGTTTCTGAACATAGCAACCAATAATCTCAAAACTAGAGGAATGCAAACTACACTCCTTACTGAAGACTTGTTTCAGACCATCTATATTCAGGAAGCAAGTTAAGCATGTGCTACTTAACATGTGGCTTGTCAATCTGACATAAGTACAAGCTTAAGCGGGCTGTATGAATTGGGGCACAGTTATTACCATAGGCAAGGAATACCCACATTCACTATGGTGATAATTCCCCTATGTTGCAGTAGAGTTTCCAAACTAAATTGAACTAAAAGAACTAAGCTTTTATTTCTGCAATATTCTAAACTAATGCAGGCATCGATATAATGTACATAATTTTATTAAAAATACTTTGAAATTAAATTATTATAGCAACACAAGTAGTGATGACCATAGTTAAGAATGCCAGACGATCACATGGTTTTCAGTTGCTTATAAACTTTGCCAATACATTTAATAATTGGGTCTACATGTTTTTTCCATGACTGATGTTGCATCAAGCTGTTGTTTGTTTGTTTGGGTTTTCTGGTGTGGTTTTTTTTCTAATGTTTCAGCAAAAATGATTCAGAACAGTTATAAAAACAAGATAGGGAAAAAACATAAATTTCAACCCTTGTTAAAAACAAATCTTCCACTGTTTTTGATATGCGTTCAACGCCTCTGATGCTATGGAGCCCGAACTTGAAATTGGCAGGAGAGAGAGGAGAAGAGGTTGCCATGGGTGTCTAGGATGTGGTGTTCTTATATGTTTAGTTTGTTTTCGGTTCTAGTGAACAAAGCACACCCAATGTAGCCAATTAACAGCTTCTGAAATGCCCCATACTCCTCCAGTCCTTCAAGTGATACAATGCTGTAGGGTATAAAATAAAAGGGTACATCAAATACCCTCCAGATTCTTTCCTTAAAATTTCCAATAATTCTTATATTGAGGACTCAAAAGAGGTCGGAAGTTAAGCAGGGCAGTGGCAAGCAAGAGGGTGATATTCCTCGGAGTGCAGCAATAATAAGTAATCTCTTTTTTTTTTAGTAGCCTCTGCATACTCTCACTCATAGATTAAGCAAGCAGTACAATCCCTTAAGGAAGGTGGAGTGGGAGTTTTAAAATTACATAAGTACTTACACAAACTGCTGAAAAAAGAAAAATTAGCTCTAGATAGCCGCTCAGTAAGATGTGCCAATTTTCACTCTCCAAGATCGACCTGAAGTAAGGAACAATTTTTGCATAAAAGTCACAGAGACTTACAAGTACAGCCTTGGCAAATTCTATGAAAAGACATAACTCTGAAAGGATTTGACGTCAGTTAGTGAGTACCTATATCCAGATGAACTGAACACCCTGGTGAGTCATAACAAATGGGCCTACTCACATTAAACTTGATAGAAAGTTGAGGTCAATATATTTATTGGACAAACTTTCTGTGCGAGAGAATAAACTACTTCGAGCCAGCACAAAGGTCTTCTTCATGTCTGGGAAAAGATGGTTTGAGCACTCAAGTTAAAAAATACAAACAGATAGTATAATAAGTATGTAGCCACATATCCCTAAAGGGACCATGTCAGTTAAAGTGCCATCTAACAACATCTTCTTCAGTTATCAGAGAAGAGGGGTTTAGTAGGTGGTAAATATTATAATGAGCATAAAAATCCACTGTCTCTGCTCAGTCCATGGTTTTAGTGTCACCGAGTTATGAATTTAAGTCCCAGGTCATCTTTTGAAAGTGTGGTACAGTTCCTTTGACGATGAGGAACTGAGAGTCAGATATAGAAGTGTTGCTTTCTGAAAGTGTTCACCCACGTAACAGGTGTATTTATCTTTTATCATTTCGTTGTGAGTCTTGAAAGAATAGTGATTGTTGTTTCAACCCACAGTAGTTGTTAGTTGGAGTACAATATGAGGTACAGCCATTGTTGATTAAATAAGTATGGTGTGATCATGATCTTGAAAGGATTGTTGTGGAGCGTGCTGATACATTATAACAGTGGAGGGACTATGACTACAGGTTTTGCATATTGTTGTTCTGGCGGGTTCTGGAGCCGCTTTTGAGTGGTGTATCCTGGTAGTGGGAAGCCTGTTCTGATGATGAGCTTGGCAAGAGGTCTAGAGGATTGTTTAAGGCCAAAGTTTGTGTAACAGGAAAGGATTAGTGAGTCACTCTATTAATTGGTCCTTAGAAGTATTGTCTTAATACTGCTTATGCAAACAAAGTCTCTTCCACCAAGTGCATTGAGCTATTACACTGGAGTATACCTTTTCCAACCTGAAGAAATAGTATTGTGTAAGCTCGAAAGCTGTCCTCTCTCACTTAAAGAATTGCTCCAATAGAGTATTACTTACATTTGCAGATCAAGGGCCTATAGTGAAATAATTGAGAAGTCCTTCTGTATAAACCTTGAGCATGCGTTTGAAATTTTTGAAAGTAGTGACTAACTGAAACAATTGCTGTACTGCATTGGAATGCTCTGGTCTGGGTGATCAGGCATTGTCTTTCGGCCTAGGAACAATAGCGCACATTAAACACTATCAGACCAGAAACCGGTTCTTAACCAGTAAGGGAGAACCAACGAGTATTCTGCAGACAAGAAGAAACCAGTTCCACCTCTAACTATCCCTCAAATCTATGTGGAACTAGGATTTGAGAGCAGAAACTACTACAGCACACAAACAACCTGGAGTGGTGATGCTAGCATTTTAAAAGAACTTACAGATGAAGAAGTGATACACAAAGTGAGGATAACTTAGATAAAGAAATGCGGTAGATCTATTTACCTCGATTTCAGTAGGGCGTTTGAACACGGTTCGCAATGAGGAGAATGTAGTTAAATTGGAAAAGAATGGGTGAAGGGACTGAATATACAGAAACTTGTAAGGGTGATAAGGAACTGGTTAATAGGGGAGACTCACAGCGGGTCATCCTAACGGTGAACTGTCAGGCCTGGAACGGAGGTTATACTAGGAGTTCCCTCAGAGGATACTGGATTTGGACCATACTATTTATCCTTTGTTTTTTACTGACCTTGGGACACAATAGAGCGGAATGTGCTAAAAAGTTGGGATATGACACAACAGCTGGGGGACGTATTGCTAACACGGGAGAAGGACCCGGGATATCATTGCAGCAGAGATTCTGGACACCTTGTAAACGGAGTAAATAGTAAATAAAGGATCGCGAAATTAATAGATAAAAATGCAAGTCATTGCACTTAAGGGAGTAATAATTAAGAAATTAGAGATATACCAGCATTGGGGAACGCATCAGTTGGAAGAGGACGAGGGGGCAAGGGCCTTGAGAGTATTGGTTGATCGACAGGATGACTGATGAGCCTGCGAATGCTCAGCATATGGCTGTTAAAAGCAAATGCGGTTTTAGATGGCTATCGCCGAGGATTGTCCAGCAAAATGATACAGGAGGGTAGTGCCACGTATGTACTAGAGCGCTGGTGAGACCCACCGATGGAATATTCTGTGTGGCGTCTTTGGTATCCCAGGTGTTAAAGAAGGTGAATCAAACTGTGAACAGTTCAAGAAAATGGCTACTAGATGATCACGAGGAAATGGAAAAATCGCTCTTATGAGAAAGAGAGGACCAAAGAGACTTGCTTGTTTAGTGGCCAAAAAGAAGGCTGCGGGGCGATAGCTTGCTTATAATAACTACTAAAGGGCGGCATTGAAACGTTAGGGAAGGGAGAGAATTATTTTATAGTTAGTACTAATGTAGGACAAAGGACCAATGTAGGTACCAACTGATCATATAGGAAGTTTAGACTTGAAAATTAGACGAAGGTTATTTCTAACTGCACTTAGAGGAGTGAAGTCTGGAAGCAGGCATTCTGGAGGGAAGATACGGGGGCAAAAAGAGTAGACTACTGCGCTCTTAAAGAACTAAGCTGATAAGTAATTATTGGAAGTCGGATGATATGGAAGATAGTTTATTGTTGGCAATTTGATAAGTTGGTATTATGCAGATAAGTCTGGCTCAAATGGTCTGTGAGGGGATGTTGGATGGGATGGGGATGGGTACTGCAGAGAATTCTTTTTGGGTGCTAGCTGGTAGATCTTGCACACACATGCTCAGGGTTTAGCTGATCGCCATATTTGGGGTCCGGGAAGGAATTTCCTCCAGGGCGGATTGGCAGGGCCCTGGAGGTTTTTCGCCTTCCTCTGTAGCGTGGGGCATGGTCGCTTGCTGGTGGATTCTCTGCAGCTTGAGGTTCTAACCACAATTTGGACGAGATTTCAATAACTCAGTCATGGTTAGGGGTTGTTAATAAATGTATGGGTAGGCGTTTTGTGAGCCTCTCTTGTGGCAGGAGGTCGACTAGTATGTCATGATGTGGTCTCTTCTGACCTAGATTCGTATGAGTCTATAAAAGGAGATGTACCATGCCAAGGTCAAGAAGGCTTCCATTTAAGAACCGAAAGCCATCACTGCAGAGGGAGGACTCTGACCCCAGTCCCAAGAATACTCTGGAACGGTGAAGAAACTGAGGCAGGGAAAATCACACAGTGCTCTATTTACTTTTGCATAGATCTGTGTATTGTCACCGTTATAACCAGAACAATGGTCAATAC